>NC_064824.1:19483713-19786743 GCF_024166365.1 Elephas maximus indicus | reverse complement strand
ATACAAAGCCACCCCAGGGGATGCTAGGGAAGCTATCCACAGGAAGGAGCTTCCCCAGCAGCACTCTGCTGCCAAAGCCCCAGAGTGGTGCCAGGGCAGCTGCTAGGGCAGGGCACACTTCAGGGGTTGGACACCGAGAGGCTACGCTTGAGGAGCCCAGTGTTGAAGAAACTGTGCTGCAAGACCCAGACAGGAGGAGCACACTGGAAGCAGGAAGAGAAAAATCCAGTCCTCCTCCAGTGTCCCTCCAGCACCCTCTACTGGCCAAGATTAACATTGTGCCAGCTGGGGAGAAATATTTAAAGGGCCCATCTATGTTTTCTCAGAGCAGGCAATGAAGGATGGCTTTGGAGCTGAGAGGCAATAAATTGATAACTGGTACAATTTTCAAAGAACAGAACCTAGCATGGGTGGCATAGAGTCCCAGGGACAGTGTGGGGAGAGATGAGGCTAAAGAGACTGGCAGGGACCAGAGTACACAGGGCCTTTGGGGCAGTGCAGTGGAGAGCCTTTGAAGAGTTCATGGCTGGAGGAGGACGTGGTCATGCTTGGATTTTACAAAGTGACTTCAGTGTGGACAGTGAGTTGAGGGAAGCCAGACAAAAGGCAGGAAAACCAGTTGGGGGGACCATTGTAGTAACAGAGAGAGAATGGTGGCTTGGGAGCAGCAGTGGATTTGGAAAAAAAGTGGGACTAGGACTGTATTTAGGGATAGTATTGATGGGATTTAGTGGTTGACTGGGCAGAGGGCTGCAGGAGAGGAAGGGTCAGGGTCCATGGTCGTGGGAGTCTCCAGGTTTCTAGCTTGGGAGACTAGGTACTGGCTGAATCCTCTGCCTTTTCTGTTCCTGGTTGCAGGACTTTCAGTAACTAAGTCCTCATCTCTTTCTGTCTCCTGAGATGTCCCTTCTGGATTGATCATGCCTCCTTGGAAAGACCGTTTTTGCTGATTGAGGCCTTTCAGCTTCCAGAGATGCTCAAGAGCTCCCACGTGGGAGCAGAATGGGTACGAGGAAGGAAAACAAGGCATTGAAAGCAGCCAAAGACTGCTCAGTACAAAGGCCATGGAGGTGTGCAGCCAGTGTGCACTGGTGTGATCCTGTCCACTTCCCCTTCAGGGGCCTCTTCTCCCGTCCTCTCTCCTTTGCACCTTCTAACTCAGCCAAGCCAAACTCTAACAAGCCTAGGGGGTGCAAGCCATCTGGAAGCAATCCCAGCCCCCTGGAACATTTGTTCCCCAGAAGGCTTTACTCCCTGCTAGAGGTCAAGGGTAAATCTTATCAGTGGATCTAGACTCATGTTCTCACCCACCCCCGCCTGACCTTTCACCCCACCTGTTGTACTGCATCGTTGGAAGGACAGGCTGCTAAGGTGGGAAGGGCTGGAGGGCATGGGTCTGGGACCTGGACATCAGCCACAGCTATGGAGCCAGAGCCCACGTGGGGTAGGCTTTATAATCATATCCCCTGTATTCATCAACTGTATTGCTGTCTTCAGACAAAACCTACCAGAGTGTGACACCCTGACAATGATCTTTGTGTTGGGCACAGACTGTTCACAGCATGAGTATAATTACACTCACTTTTGCATAGCCCAATCAAGTGGATACTATGTATCTGCTCACTAGGTTGGTTTCCCAAGACCTCAAGTCAGTGTCAGTGTAGAATTGCCCCTAACTTCATCTACCTGTGGAAAGACGAATGTCCTATCCCTTGTCCTCAACAGCGAGCTCCTCTCTTTTTCTCAGGTCCTTGAGCGTAAGCGCCCTGATCAGGTTCACTTCAGAGCTAAGCCCGGCAGACTAGGGGGCCCCTTCTGGTCCCGCTGCTCTAAGCAGCCCTGCAGGCCTGAAAAGTGTGTGAGGAAGACCCTCAACAAGGTGTATTGACACAGTGGCTGCAATGATGGGCTCAAACACAGCAACAATTATGAGGACGATGCAGGACCGGGCAGCGTTTCATTCTGTTGTACACAGGGTTGCCATGAGTCAGAACTGACACAATGGCACACAACAACAATAACGAGCCCTGCTGGTACAGTGTTAACGCACTCAGCCACTAACCAAAAGATCAGTTGTTTGAACCCACAGCTGATCCACAGGAAAAAGATGTGGCAGTCTGCTTCCGTAAAGATTACAGCCTTGAAATCCCTATGGGGCTGTTCTACTCTGTATTACAGGGTGGCTGTGAGTCAGAATCAACTTGACAGCAATGGGTATGGTTTTGGGGGGGTTGATGACAACACCTGCCTTCTAGTGTTGCTTTATGGATTAAATGAGTTGATATTTGTAAGGCACTTAGAAGAGTGCCTTGCAGAGTTAATGCAGGGGGTTGGCTATAATTTTGGTTCACTTTTTAGTTGCAGTGGTTTGGGGGTTTAATTGCTGCCCTAAGCAGTTGTTGGGAAGTGCACGAACCAAAGCCGCTCAGTGTGACACTTGTGGAAGCGCCTCAGGTGATTCTGATGTACGGTGAGGGTGAGTGGTACTGCCCTGTAAGGTAAGCTCAAGTCCCCTGGCCAGGTTCTCCTTCTGTCTGACTGCCCCACCAGCCTGAGACTCCTTGGAGGGCAACAACTGGGCCGTGCCCACCCTCTCATACTCAGTACCTGACAAAGTGTTTGCTGAATACCTGACTCAGTTGCGATAGGAGAGAGGGTGTGTGACCAGCGGGCAGACCTCAGAGGCCCTGGTCTGTGGAGCTCAGCCCACATTTTCAGGGGGCCACGTGAGGAAGAGCCTGCTGAGACAACGCCTCTAAACCGCAGTCTGGTCCCCTCTGGATAAGGCATCTCAGAAGGGCCCCACAGCGCCTCTGACATTGCTCCCAGCAGCAGCAGCTGGAAGCCACCCTCAGCTGTTGTTGCCCAGGTCAGACCAGCCTGCCTTCTAACTCCCCTGCTCTGCTCAGGCTTCTGGCCCCCCGATGGTCCTGTCCTGGGCCCTGGGCAGGAAGGGGGCTGGCCTTGAGGTCTGGACTCAGCCCTTGCGGAGAATGTATATACAGTGCCCTGGGGTGCGGGGAGGCCCAGGAGACCCACCATGCCCTAGCCTGTTGGAGCTGTCTTCTCCTTGACCCTGGCGACCTGGCTATTTCTCCATCCCCGGTCTCCAGTTAGACCCTTTGCTCCCCGCACCAGGAATTTTGAATCTGGCACTAAGGCTCTCTCTGACAGCCAAATGAATGTTAAGAGCCATCTGGTTGCCCAAACCGGTGGCAGCTGTTGGGAAAATGCTTGCATACATATGAATTGATTTTGTTTGAGATCTTTATTTGAGCAAGGGGAGATTTGCTAAATTATTCAGGTTACATTAACCAGAGGAAGGCAGAACTGGCAGCCAAGGAGAAGGGCAGGAGAAAGGAGCCCAGAGACAACCAAGGGGCCCAGCCAGCAGTTCCCGTGGCTGAAGGAGTAACCCACCATGCTGCTGCCACATGGACTCCGTAGCACCTCGTGAAAGCACCGACATCCCATGACCAGGCCAGCACTGGGCGGCCCTCTGCAGAGTGGGCACAGTTGGGGTCTTGTGCTTACTGAGGTGGGCAGAGCTCTCCTATCTCCCTAGCCCCCTGCAATGAGTCTTCACCTTGGCATGTTCTGCCCAGTCCCACGTCAGGGCTCCCTCCATGAACAGTAGTATAGCTGTAGTGAGTGGCTGCTCTGTGCCAGGCTGCTTCCTTACATTTTCTCATTTAATCACCCCTGAACCCCTGGTATGATTTTCTCATTTAATCATACCAGAAGGATGTTTACATATGTTTTATTGACTATGCAAAGGCATTCGACTGTGTGGATCATAACAAAGTATTGATAACATTGTGAAGAATGGGAATTCTAGAACACTTAATTGTGCTTATGAGGAACCTTCACATAGATCAAGAGGCAGTTGTTGGGACAGAACAAGGGGATACCGAGTGGTTTAAAGTCAGGAAAGGTGTGTGTCAGGTTGTATCCTTTCACCACACCTATTCAATCTGTATGCCGGGCAAATAATCCGAGAAGCTGGACTATACAAAGAAGAAGCGGCATCAGGAATGGAGGAAGACTCGTTAACAACCTGCGTTATGCAGATGATACAATCTTGCTTGCTGAAAGTGAAAAAGGGCTTGAAGCACTTACTAATGAAGATCAAAAACCACAGCCTTCAGTATGGATTGCACCTCAACATAAAGAAAACAAAAATCCTCACAACTGGACCAATGAACAAGATCATGATAAATGGAGAAAAGATTGAAGTTGTCAAGGATTTCATTTTACTTGGATCCACAAACAGTCATGGAAGCAGCAGTCAAGAAATCATACGACACATTGCATTGGATAAATCTGCTGCAAAGGACCCCTTTAAAGTGTTGAAAAGCAAAGATGTCACCTTGAAGACTGAGGTGCGCCTGACCCAACCCATGGTGTTTTCAATCGCATCATATGCATGTGAGAGCTGGACAATGAATAAGAAAGACCAAAGAAGAATTGATGCCTTTGAACTGTGGTGTTGGTGAAGAATATTGAATTTACCATGGACTGCCAAAAGAACGAACAAATCTGTCTTGGAAGAAGTACAACCAGAATGCTCCTTACAAGCAAGGATGGCAAGGCTGCGTCTTACATACTTTGGACATGATGTCAGGAGGGATCAGTCCCTGGAGAAGGACATCATGCTTGGCAGAGTACAGGGTCAGCGGAAAAGAGGAAGACCCTCAATGAGGTGGATTGACACAGAGGCTTTAACAATGAGCCCAAGCATAACAACAATTGTGAGGATGGCGCAGGACTGGGCAGTGTTTCGTTCTGTTACGCATAGGGTTGCTATGAGTCGGAACCTATTCGATGGCACCTAACAACAACAACGAACCCCTTAAACAAAGACAGACCTCAGTCTCCTTGTCCAGAGCAGTTAAGTAACCTGCCATGGACACAGAGCCGTCAGTGGTGGGGCCAAGATTGGGACCCAGGGCGCCCCAATGCAGAGCCTGTGCTGGTTTCTGCGTCAAGGCTGCAGCCTCAGTGGGGAAGAGGTGGGTGGGGGTTTCTACAGTGAGGACATCAGCACCCTCCTATGGAGTACTGAAGCCTCCTGGAGACCCCAGAAGCCTCACCCTGGTGCTGGGGCATTCTGGGTGAATGGATTTGAAGCAGTAGCAAATGGGGCACCCAAGAGCCCCAGCTGGAGCAGTTCAGCCCCTGGGTCTCTATTCTGTTCCTGGGTGCTGCTGGCCTGGAAGTCTCCTACAATGAGAGGGAAATGGAGGGTTCACATTGGATCAGCTTTCTGGAATAGAGGCCTGTGACCCACCCGGGGCTCTTGTTAAATGCAGATTCCCAGGCCCCACCTGCAAACTACTGAATTAAACCCTATAAGGATCCCTGGTGGCGCAGAGGTTAAGTGCTTGGCTGCAAACTGAAAGGTTGGCAGTTCAAGCCCACCAGCTGCTCCATGGGAGAAAGATGTGGCAGTCTGCTTCCATGAAGATTTCAGCCTCGGAAACCCTGCGGGGCAGCTCTACTCCATCTTTTAGCGTCACTATTAGTGGGGATCTACTTGGCAGCAATAGGTTTGGTTTTTGAATTTTTATGGGCAAGACCCAAGAAGCTGCATTTTCTCCAAGCTCCTCCCTGAAGTTTGAGAATCACTGATTTCCCATAAGCCAACATTTAGGTTAATGCAGCCCCTTCTGAGGGAAAAGGCCTAGGCCGTGCCTGAAGCAAAGATCTCCTGCAGGTGCCACGTGACCCCACCCACGTGACCTCTGCCCATCTGCTGGAGCCCTTGAGGACACACACGTGCACACACACACGTGCACACGCATGCACACACACATACTCCATTCCAGAAAGCATTTGTAAGTCCAGTCCAAAAAGAGTGATATCAATTCACCAGTTCCATCGGATCCTGTCTCAGATTTAACCCAGAGGTCCAGAGAGAGTTGGTTGTTCACAGTGGGGCCCGAAGAAGCCTCGAGGCCCTCAGGGACCACCAGGGATGGAGTCAGTGCTGCCAGTGGGTTATGCTCTTTACCACTTGGGGTAAACATGATTGCCCACTGTGAGCTGGTCCCACCTGCTTTCTCACCCCTTTCGAGTTAGGCACAGCCACTTGACTCGTGCTGGCCTGTGAATATGAATGGACATAACAGGTGTCGCTTCCACGCGTGAAAGCATTGCAGAACCAGGGTGGCATTCTCTGTCTTCCCTCCCCACAGTGGGACTCAGACATTGGGTCCCCAAGTAAGGATGATATAGAGCAGAGCTCTCCACCAGCCCATGATGGACACGTTGTTGTTGGGTGCCATCAAGTCGGTTCCAACTCAGCAAACCTGTGTGACAGAGTAGAACTGCTCCATAGGGTTTTCTTGGCTGTAATCTTTAAGGAAACAGATCACCAGGTCTTAACTCCCATGGGTGGGTTCGAACTGCCAACCTTTCAGTTAGCAGCAGAGCACTTAACCAATGTGCCACCAGGGTGTAGTGCACAAATAAACGTTTGTGATTTTAAGGCCCAGTTTTGGGGGTTATTTGTTACCACAGCATCACCTCCCCCATCCTGCTGCTATACCACACAAGGGTTAAATTCACTCTTCCTCGACAATTCCTGTGATTGGGCACCAAACTAGAAGTGGGTTGTAAAGAGGCTCATTAATAGGAGGTGAGAATTCTGCTCCTTTGAGGTAGTCCTGCACGTTCTTAATGCCTATGCCTTTACAGCCTCATGTCAGCTGATGCTGCAAAGGCTTTCTGAAAAACAAACACCAAGAAATAGTTGCACAATACAGACAGAGCTGCTAAGAACGCTTTGCTTGGGGGTGCGTGAGAGTGTCTTTCTTGTTGTGTCCCATCAAGTCAATTCTGATTCATAGTGACCCTACAGGACGGAGTAGAACTGCCCCATAGGGTTTCCAAGGCTGTATTCATTACAGAAGCAGACTGCCACATCTTTCTCCCACAGGGTGGCTGGTGGGTTCAAACCACCAACCTTTCAGCTGAGTGCTTAACCACTGCGCCACCAGGGCTCCTCCTTCCTGTCTTTATCCTTCCTTTTTCCATTGAAAGAGCACAAGCTCAACTAAGGTGACAGTTTAGGAAGGCAAATAAAATGCGATTGGGGAAACTCCATTTCTTAACCTTCTGTACCTTCCCCCTTCAAGCCCTTTCCCTGCGAAGCTGTAAACACTGGGAAGAGGTAAGGCTCTGCTTTCCGCTCACTCTTGGGGCTGTGAGCCCTCCCTCGTTCCCATGGCAGCCTGGCCCGCTTCTGCCGTGCACTTTTCACGCTGCATTTTGTCTCCTTCCTTGTCTGTCTCTCCCAACTGGGCTGTGAATGCCTTGTGGGCAGGGCCGGATCTGATTTCTTGTCTCACAGGCACCTGGCCTGGCACCTGGCCCAGCACCTGGCACACTGTAGGTGTTCAGTAACTGGATGGTGGGGTAGGTGGGAAGACAGAGCAACAGCAGAGAGGTAGGGAGATAGCACGGCAGAGGTGAGGCCTGTGGGCCTGTGACGAACTCAACCCAAAAGCATTTACTGAGCTCCCATTGTGTGAAAGTCACTGTGTAAGGCTCTGGGGAAAAGTCCAGATTTGGAAGACACAGTTTACAAACACTTTCATTTATGTTATTTTTTTGACTTCACAACACCCTGCCTAGATCAGTTGGACACGAATTATCCTTGTTTTACCTTAGAAGAGAGCGAGGCTTACAGAGTGTACGTGAGGAATAGCAAAGCCGTGGCCTTGGGCCACGCATCTTGCTTTGAGTCCTGGCTTTGTGCCCAGCCAGCTCTGTGACCGTGAGACACTTCAGCATCCTGGTTTGTCAGATGGAGGATTGTGTCACTTTTCAAAGTGCCCCAGCCTCGCCTGCAACCTAGACTTGCTTAACACGAAGTCTGTAGGCACCATGAATCTCAGGGCAGGTTCAGGCCTGAGGAGGCAGGCAAGATTAGGGACCGCCTAGTCTCTGAATCCACAGACCATCTTAGAGGACTTGGCTGGGGAGACTTTAGTGCATAAATGGGTAGGTGAGCAGCCTGGATGGGGCAGTGTCCAGAAATCCCAGCTGTTCAGAAGCATACAGGCAGAGGCCATCCTCAGGCATTAAGGCAGACCTGACAGGCCGAGTCCTGGGGAACGAATGGTGGGGCAGACAGCTGTTGAGGGCATTATGAAGAAACCATAAATCCCAGAAGACTAGGCCTAGGAGGACATCTAGGGCATCCCTACGGTCACTGTCCTCAGTGCCAGGGACGGCAGCTCGGCACACACCTGCCCCACCACCACCAACAACCCTCCATTCATCAATGTACATTTATTGAGCACCTACTATGTGTCAGGCCCTGTTCTAGGTACTGGACAAATAGCGATGGATAAAAACCCCTCCCCTTATAATTAAGTGAGGGATGCAGACAGTAAGTAATTAGCAGATGGTAAGTGCTGCTACAGAGCAAGACGGGGGTTGGGGGGAGAAGGGGGAGTGGGGCTTTCCTAAACAGTCTGGCCAGGGAATGCCTATCCTGAGAGGTGACCTTGGAGCAGAGGTCTGCATGAAGTGAAGGAGTGAGCCTTGTGGAAATCCAGGGAAAGACCCTCATGGAAATCTGGGGAAAGGGACCCACAGTGGCAAAAGCCCTGAGGCAGGGGTGTGCCTGGTGTGTTTGAAAAACAGCACAGAACCAGTGTGGTTCGGCAGTGTTGGGGACAAGGGGACACTTAGGGAGGTGGGCGAGAGGCTAGATTGTGTAGGGTCTTGTGAAATAAGGACTGGGGCTTTCCCCCAGTTCATCTGGAAACTTTTGTTTACTCTTCACTCCATAGCCAAGATCTGTTGTGTCTCTGGCTAAGCCTGTTTCCTGTGGGAAGCAGCCTGCCCTGGAGAAGACATGGGCAGCCAGACGTGGGCCTGTGCTGGCCATCTGCCGACTGCTGCTGGCAGCTCATGCGGACCCCAGGCTCCCCAGGACACCCAAAGTCATGGTTCTCAGAGGATCAGGTCACACCCAACCAAAAGAGCCCTGGTGGTACAGTGGTTAAGCACTCAGCTACGAATGGTTCGAACCCACTCTGCAGGAGAAAAGACCTGGCGATCTGCTCCTGTAAGGACTACAGCCTAGGAAACCCTACGCGGCAGCTCTACTCTGTCCTGTAGGGTCACCGTGAGTTGGAGTCAACTTGACAGCACACCACAACAACACACCAGCCAAACCAGTTGCTTCCGAGTTGATTCTGACTCACGTTGACCTCGTGTGTGTCAGAGTAGAACTGTGCTCCAGAGTTTTCAATGGCTGATTTTTCGGAAGTAGATCACCAGGTCTTTGTTCCAGTGTACTTCTGGGTGGACTCGAACCTCCAACCTTTTGGTTAGCAGCTGAGCATGTTAACCGTTGGCACCACCTAGGGGCTCCCCTACATCAACACATGGAACCAAACCCCTTAATGGGGACTGAGGGATCAAGGTGTGGCCCTGCTGGCTCTGCCTCATTTCCCCACGTCCCTGCTTTAGGGATCCAGCCATCTATAACGGTAGGCTAGTCTTTCTCACCTCCACATATTTACACATGCTCTTCTCTCTGCCTGAAACCCCCGCCCCCTCCTAGCCTGGCTCCTTCATCCTTCCTGTCAGACCTACTTCCCCCAGAAAGCCCTGCCTGAGTCCTCCATGCCCTCTCCTCTTCCCTCGGCGCTGCCCCAGCTCCCTCCATTTCTGTCATCTTGTTGAATCACACTGTTGGGCAGTTCCCTGTCCTTCTCCTCCAGACGGCAGCCTCCATGAGGGCAGAGACCATGTCTATCCTGTTCAGGCACCGCTGGCACCCAGCACTGTGGCTGGTGCATAAGAAGATCTCGAGTAGGAGATCTTCAGTAGGAGGAAAGGAAACCAGATTGTTTGTTCACTGCACTGGTGACCAGACAGCAGAATGGAGAGGAATCAGGCTAGAAGTAAAACAGGAAGAGGGGACAGAGGGCCGGGGAACTCAGGCCTTAGAGCAAGGAAGGGGAGTAAGCAGGGAACAGGCCTCATCAGAAGGCTACACTGCGTGGTTCTTCAGGTTACTAGCTTCCACACGTAACCCAGCACTACTGAGTCTGTTTATTTGTGTCCCATTGCACTGCCTGGGCTTTCCTGGACATTTAAAGCCACGGTCAACTCTGGTTTGTCCACAGCGGGAGAATACCACATCCCAGAGGCTCTCTGAGGTCACCAAAAAATCCAGAGACAAGGGATAATATATAATTTGACTTTTGAAGACTTCATGGGATGTTCCCTTCAAATTTAACTTTATAAATACATTTTCAAAGAAATACTAAACTTCAAGAATCATGTCACCCAACCCCCTGATTTTACAGGTTAGTAAACCAAGGCCCAGAAAGTTTGGCTAAGCTGGGCTGGAGCCAGCTGCCTGACTCTTTCTTCAGTGCTTTGCCCATCATGACATATTATTCAGTTCAAAACTACCTTGCAAAGAATGATCCCATCGCTACGTAAGAGGGCAGAAAGGAAAAAAAAAATACAACTCTAAAAATTGGAAACAAACTGGAACAAATGAATCTACCTGTATGCCAGAGTGGTGGCATAACCACAGAGAGAAAAGAATCCTTCAAGCAGTTCAAACCAGTATTTTAAATGTATGTCTTTAGTGGGCGTATAGTCTTAAGACAAAAAGAACAACAGATTTTAAATTGCATTTATTAGTTTTATTACCACTAGATTTATTTGTAGTGATTTTGGTATTATTATTTTGAAACTATTTTAGGTATAAACCCATTGCCGTCGATTCCAACTCATAGCGACCCTATAAGACAGAGTAGAACTGCCCCACACCGTTTCCAAGGAGTGGCTGGTGGATTCAAACTGCTAAACATTTGCTGAGCAGCCAAATGCTTAACTGCTGTGCCACCAGCGCTCCCTTTTAGGTACATTATATGATAAAGCAAGAATTAGAATCAATTCAGCAGCAGTGGGTTTTGGATCATTACCTTTACGAATGAAGACGTTCAGCGTAAGAGAATATTATAAGTAAAAAAAGTTAAATACAAATACCATAATCTGATGTTTGGATTAGAAATATTGTTATGAATTCATGACTTTTTTCCTCTTTGGGCATAAAAAAAAAATGTGTTTTTCCTGACTCTATCCACTGGAAAGGTCTAGAAGTAATGATAACATTGGCAACAATGAGCCCTCCTGCCTCACCCCCCAGGTATTTGCATAAGCACCATTTTTTTTTACGTGTTGCTTTTAAAAAAGTTAGGATAGTGTGCTTACGAAAATACCTCACCGGGGGAGGCGCTGTTGGTAAAGAAAAGTAGAACACACGTTATTTACTTAAAAATACAGTAATAAAAGCCATTTCTTGGAGAAATGGCTGATTCTAGGTCTGGGATAAGAAATGTACAATATAAGCCTAGGACATCTTGTGCCAGAAACCAAGGAAGCCCTCAAAGACTAATGGGGTCATGCTGAAAGGACAGTGGAGTCAACCTGAGGGGCACCTACTGAGCACTAGAAACAGTAATGCCTATAATGGATTGAAACACATCGAAGTATAAAAATCAATGAATTTATAATAATGCTGAAAACATTCTCACTGATGTCATTGGAAACTTCCAGAAGGGAAAGTAATTCTGATTTTGTGGGAATGCCATACATGGAAACCCTGGTGGCGTAGTAGTTAAGTGCTATGGCTGCTAACCAAAAGGTCGTCAGTTCAAATCCACCAGGTGCTCCTTGGAAACCCTATGGGGCAGGTCTACTCTGTACTACAGGGTCACTATGAGTCAGAATCGGCTCAACGGCAACAGGTTTGGTTTTATTGGAGAGGTGTTCAAGAGATTTCTGAGTAGCAGTGATTATGTAGTCAATACTCAAAATGTGCTTCTTGACTTAAACTACTTGAATTGTTGCTCTTAAGGAACCTGCAAACTGAAGGAGCCATGAGGAGTGGTTTAGGACTGACTGCGGACAGAAGACACAGGGCCCAGAGAGGAAAGCTGCTGCTCTGTGTCAGGCAGACTATACTGGATCCTGGATCTCCTTCACTCCCCACAACACTACAGCTCTGGTCTTCAATTTACAAATGAGGAAAATAAGACTTACAGAAAGGTTAAGTACCCGCCCCTGGTTACACAAGTGGGCTAAAATTCACGGTCACAACCCTATCAATTGCAAAACCACAACCTTTTCTCTACTTCTGCCTTCCAGACTTGATAAGACCTGGTAGCAAAATGAAGCGACATTTCGAAGGCCTCGCTCCACATAGGTCTCCTGGCTCCCAGTCAAGTGCTCATGTCACTAAAGGCAGTTTTTCCTGGCAGAGCTCCAGATTTCTCTCTCAGGAGATCTACCTGTCTTTTTTTTTTTTTTTCCTTTGTCTCTCACTGTCAGACCTTTGTGCTCTGGAGTGTTTTCGCTGGCTCGTTTTTGGAAGCAGCTCGCCAAGCCTTTCTTCCTAAGTCTGTCTTAGTCTGGAAGCTCCGCTGTCTTCGCCTGGAAGCTCGCTCGGCATCATAGCAGTGTGCCAGCCTCCATGGACAGACTGGCGGGGGCTGCTCACGAGTGCAGTGACCGGGAAGGCCAGAATTCCACCGCCGAACCCCCACTGCCCCCGGGAGCGGGTCGCTTCATCGCTTTTCTGGCTGTCTTAAAGACCCTTATTTATTCCATGTGTTCACTGTTTACTAGGGATCTGCTGGAGGGGCTGGCTTGTGCTGGGGCTGGGATTACAGGGGTAACCCTGCCGCTAAGGGGCTCATAGCTTCCCTCTCTGTCCACGAGAGGTCCAGACTGACCCCCAGGGACGGGGGGACAAGGACAAGGTGGAGGCATGGGCGAGTGCAGGAATGTGTAGGGTGTTGATATTTTCGAAATGCTGGATGGCTTCCCCTGTCCCCCACCCCCATGTTCTTTTTTTTTTCCTTTCCTCTCCCCATATGAGCGGCCTTGCTCCTTGCCTTCGGGACGACACATGAGAGCAGACAGCAGGAAAATGGCCATAGCTTCCTGGCTTTTGTTTTCCAAAAGCCCTCCTAGGTCTTTATTGCTATTGTTCATTGCCATGGAGTTGGCTCTGGCTCTTGGTGACCCCATATGCAATGTAATGAAATGCCGTCCGATCCTACGCTATCTTCATGCTTGTTGGTGTGTTTGAGTCATTGTTGTGGCCCTTGTGCATAATGCCTTCCAACCTAGGGGCTCATCGGCCAGCTCTATATTGGACAATGTTCTGTTGTGATCCATAGGGTTTTCACTGGCTAATTTTCAGAAGTAGATCTCCAGGCTTTTCTTCCTAGTCTGTTTTAGTCTGGAAGCTCCGCTGAAACCTGTCCACCATGGGTGACCCTGCTGGTATTTGAAATACTGGTGGCATCGCTTGCAACATCACACCAACGTGCACGCCACCACACTACGACAAACGGACAGATGGGTGGTGGCCTGAACCTTTAAGGGAACAGAAAACGCTCACTTGGAAGTGGACAAAAGACCTGGGAGGAAACAACAGGCTAACATAAGTATCCTTGGGTTGGCAAAGGGGATGATTTGGAGGGGAAGAGGCGAGAGATAGGCCCTGTGCCCTACTCCCTGAACTAAGCCCGGGGGATGTGGCAAGACCCCAGGAGGGCCAACGGAATAGGACAGCAGAGGGACCTGGCCTTCATTCACCTGGGAAGCAGCAAGATCTCAGGGGGAAAAAGATGAATAGAGTCTTTCGGAAAATCCTGTGCCCCTCTGAAGTGACAGAGCCACAGAGAGGTTCCCAGGAGTCCAAATGTAACATGTAAAGGAGCCCTCAATCAGGGACAAGGGACCTCTTGGTGGTGACCCCTGGCTGCTACCCAGGGCACCTCAGCAGGTGCCTGTGAGGACAGAGGGTGAAGAGGGCTGGTGGCTGCACATTGCCTGTGTCTTGGCATTATGTAGTTCTACCCTTTCCCTCCACCTCCGGCTAGGACATGATCCTCTGAAGTTATTGAAAACCAGTTATTGCAACTTCCTGGTGGAATTAGGGTTCAAAATAGAAATGTAAAAATTAGAACAAAATAAAGAGGTCTTTCTTGTTCCCCTGAGTTAGAGGCAAACCAAAGTGCTACAGGAGCAGCCAAGGGGACGTGTCAATCACACTGATTGGTTGGAAAGCAGACGGTTTCCTAGTGGAGGTGATAATGAGCTGATTGAATAAAAAAACTGGAGGTTCTCCATACGTATCTTCTAAGATGTCTCCAGAAGGCTGTACCGGTTTAAATTCCCCCCAGTGTCTGAGAGATCCTATTCTAACCAAGACGGTCTCTTTTCCAGGTATATCCCAAGTATCCCTTGGATGCCCAAATCCTTTGGGAACTTCTCAGGGGGCTGGTCTCAGAGCCTGGGTGCATGCTGGTGACTATCCTCAGGGCAGCACATCCACAGGGCCCACAGAAGCCAGGCTGGGCACTGTTTCCAGCAGAGGCCCTAGATGGCCAGCAGGGGGAGCAAATTCACTGCAGTCCAGGGGTGTCCGGCTCAGCAGGAGCCCCAGGGCCTAGAAGGGTGGGTAGAAACCTAGAGGGCTGAAAGATCTTCCTTGTATTTAATAGCATCCCAAGGAGTGGACACCTTTGTGAGCATCAGCCCCAAGCCTGAACATCCATCTGCCAACAACTCTGGGCTCAGCCCTGCATTGTTCTCTAGAATATTTTTTCAGGTACTACCCAGAGTGGTTTCCAGGAATCTCCGGGGATGGCTGGGTAGTGGAGTCACTTAAAAATGGTAGATGGAGAGAAACGATTATGGACAAAGACGCCCATTGCACTAACTGAACTGGGACCACTCCAAGTGTCCTCCTCACTACTACTATTAATGGCAACTATAATAACAGTAACAACTAAAAAAAAAAAAAAAAAAAAATGCAGCCTCACCATATGAGGAAATATTTTCCAGTCATTAGTAACACTGTTTTCAAGAGACATTTAATGACATGGATGAATGCTTACAATACAATGTGCTAGTTTTTCTCCATTTGTCTTCCTGGAGCCACCTCTGCCCTTCCCTGCCCGTCTTTGCACCCCAGGAGGCTGTTCCAGGTGGACTGCCTCATCCCGGCTCCCTTGCCTTCTGGCTGCAGGTTGGGTTCAGCCAATGAGAACTACCAGCAGAAGATGGAAGGGTGGAGGAGAGAGAGGCCAGGACATGTCTTCTGCACTCCCTCCCTGCCCTCCCTGCCTCAGTGCCTCCAGGACTACAGCTACCTCTAGGCAGCCCTCTTCTATGCATGCAGTTCCCTCTGGGCTCTGTGGGTGTAACAGCTTCCTGATATTGCCAGTTCCTGGGTGCCTCAGCAGTCTTCGTTGGGTCCCTTAAGCCTGTCCACACCTCTGTGCATCATCCTTCAGCAACTGCCCTGCATTCGAACCATCTCAGTGGACGCATTGTCCTGCCAGGACTCTGACCAATACACATGTTAAGCAAAAAGAGAAGAATACAGAACATTGTATGGGGGGGAAAGAAGGCCTGATGCTTTCTGCATTGTTTCATGAATCCTCACAGCAGTGCAGAGGAAGCCAGCCTGAAGGAGAGTGGGTTCCAGATTCAAATTTAAATAGGGTTTGAAGGAACATTCTAGTAATGTCTTTATGGAAGGAGAAGAACATGCTGACAAAAGAAAAGTGTAGAAGGTACAGTAGACATTTATTACATTTAAAAGTTGCAATAAGTTACTGCCAGATTCTGTGTGTGTTTTTAATGCACGCTATTTGAATTCTTAAGAATGTGCTTAATTCTTAAGAAAGTGCTTCTGATTAAAAAAAAAAAAAAATAGAATAAGACCTGGTAAAGTAGGCCACATGCTCAGATGACCTGGTTTTTCCCTAACCCAAATTCTAACCCAGCTTAGAATGGGAGGAGCTGACTTAATTTCTTAGAATTCCAGCTCCACCACTGTGTGACCTCAGCTTTTTATCTGTAAAATGGTTATAACAATAAATACCTTATGGGGCACTGTGATGACTGATGGAGTCGCTGTGTGTAAAGTGCCTGGCCCTGTGCCTGGGTCATTATGGGAGCCCAATAAGTGAGAATTCCCCTTCTTATCCCCACGACTATGTTTAGAGCATGAAAGTGACCTAACAGGAAGCCCAAGGCTGTCCTGGGCTAGTGCAGCTGCTCAGAGATGTCATCATTGTTCTAGGCTTCTTCCTTCTCCTGTAACTTTGGTCCTCATGGTCACAAGACTGCTGCTGCATCACCAGTCATTGTATCCATGTTTCACAATAGCTGCAAGAGACCATGGAGAAGTAAAGTTTTTAGCTGGGCACATTGCCACCGTGAACAAAATCAAGGTTCTGTTACTAGGAAGACGGGAACATGGGCTTGGGGAAGACCACCAGCAGGATCACTGTGGGGACTTATGCCAAACTCCATGGTCTCTCAAAGCTGAGGGATCTGCAATGGCTGGGGGCACTTCAGTGACAGCAGTTGATTCTTTTTGGGTCTTTGTCAGCAGGCAGTGCTTACAGAGAAATGTTCTTGGTTCACTTGCCAGAAAGGTGGTTGAGTTACTAGCAGCTGTTGTGAAATTGAACTAATGGCCAATCTCCCAGAAAGCCCCATTGTCTGAGTCTGGTGGGGCAGCAGGGAGTCTCCATGGCAAGCCTTAGTGGGGTGAGATACTGGCCTACAAACTATGCTCTTTTAAACATGCACGAACGTAGTGAGAATAGTGTGCAGGCCCTGGGCCTGTCTGCACTGGGTCCATTCCACATGCCCTCCCCTGCTCTGCATTGCAGGGGGCCGAACTCTGATGGTTTCATTTGGACTTTAGATTGGGTTTGTCAAGGGAAAACATTGGCAGGAGACTGCAGGGTGGGAGGAAGAGAAAAGCCAATGTGTTTCCCTCCCTTTCTTCCTTGGGTTATATCCCCACAGCAGTGTGGCTCCACCTTGCCTAGAAGGCCTGCTGTGGTTTCTGCTTTGCTAAGTGACCCCAGCGCTCTCCTGTGACAGCACCTTCTTGCTCGGCCCCTCCAAACCATGGTGGGTGGTGGCCAACCTCTAATTTCTCTGTTTGGCTTCTCAATTTCCCATCACCTGCATAAGAAATACTGTATATCCAAGTCCCTTTGTCTTAAATACTCAAGTGACTTTTGTCTCATGGTAATATCCTAATGATAGAAATAGTACGATAAATACCCAAATACCACATAGAATTAATAATGATTACCATTTTTCCATATTCGCTTCATCTGTTTTTTATTTTGTGAAAAAAAAATTCTCAGACACCACATTGCTAAATGATTTCAGTACGTATCTTTAAAAATAAGGACATTTTCTTACACATCAAGAATAACATTATCACATCTACCAAAATTATCATGAGTTCCTTATTGTCATTTAATACCCAATCTGTATGCAAATTTTCCCAGTTGTTCCAAAAAGGCACGGTCCACACATTGCATCTGGTAGGTATGTTTCCTATATGTTTTTAATCTTGAACCATTCCCCCACTACAGGATCACACACACTCACATGCACACGTGTATGTACATATGCACACACATGCACGCCCAGGCCATAGTGACACAGTGTGTCATCTGAGCCCCTGAGGAAGTCTGCTTGTGTTCCTGTCTCACAGAGCCCCTTACAAAAACTGCTTCTTCACTTTGAGCCCACAGCCCTTCTCTTGCAGAGCACAGACCCTCTCCTCTCTTCTCTGGCCCCCTACAGACTCAGAGTCACTGTGCCACAGCTTGGTACTTATGCTTTTTTGTTTCCCTCACATTTGTTTTGTCTCCCTAAGAATATGTAAAGGAGGGTGGAGCCAAGACGGCGGCCTAGTCACATGCACCATAACATCCCACTGCACCAAACACACAAAAAACCAAGCAAAACAGGAGCAGATAACAATCCAGAACCCTGAACATCAAAAAAGAAGGTCTAAAAACTGAACCGAACGCCAACTGGAAGGAAAAAGTAAGTGAACACAGCAAATGAGGAGTATCATGGGATGGAGGAGTTCAACCAGCTGTTCCAGCCCCAAGTGGCCATCTTGGAACAAAGCCAGCAGTGACCCCAGGTGAAGAAAACAGGAAGGCAACTTCACAACTTTCCCAAAGGGACAGAGAAACTCTATAGACACACCCAGAGAGAAGCAGAAGCAAGGAGGAAGCCAGGATCCAGAACCACAGATACTCAGGAGCGGTGGCCCTTGACCTCAGGGTGAGTGACATAACATGAGGCAGTGGACCCTTGGAGTGTTGGTGGGAGGTCTCCCACCCAGCTGGACCATGGGTGGCTCCCCTTCTTACACTCAAGCAGGGAGAGCTCCCGTTCACTGGCTGAAGTGGACGCAAGGTGTCACGGTACTTGCATATCCTAGCTGGAGGGACACACTCGCCTCACCCCATCTTCCTGATTGGAGGTGGCAGAGGGTCTTGTACCCTGACTGCCTTGCCTGACCAGGTGACCACAACATAAGCCTCTCCTCTTCCCCACTACCTCACCCAGACCCTTTCACTACCCCCCCCCACCCACTCGACAAATGGGACTGGGCAGAAGCAGCATGGCTGCATGCACAGCCCCCACGCCACCCCTTCCTCCCTCCCCCCATCTGGAGTGAGTTGGGAGTGGTACAACTGTAAGCACATCTGCCCTGCGCACCTCCCTCCCTCACCCCTCCCAGGGAGAGGCAGAGACACTGCAACTACACGCACACCACCCCCACCCCCGGCCTTTCCTCCCTCCCCTGCCCAGTGTGAGATGGAAGCAGCACGAATGCACACCCATCCACCTGCTGCTCTTTCCTCCCTCTCCCCGCCCACCAACAGGTGGATGCAGTGCAACTGAGCACCCATCAACCTGCCATTCCTTACTCTCTCCCTGTACCCAGAAAGAGGTGGAGGAAACATGACTCCATGTGTGTCTGCCTGCCACCCCCTTGCCATCCACACCCCAAACTGGTGAGGTGATGACCATGGTCTCACCCACCACACTGGGTGTTCTGCCTACACAGAGAGCACCACTACCCACTCCTGTACCACAGAACTAAAGAGAGACAGAGGCCAAAGCCCAACCAACCCACCCTCAGCCACCCTGCAAGACCAGTAAACAGAGACCCAAGCTCCTGAACCTACCCACCACCTCACCCATCCAGAGACAGATAGGGAGCACTCCAGCACGGCCAGTCCAGCAACCAGAGCATCACACCAGCCATGCCTGCTAGTATCATCAAAACAAAACAAAAAAACAGGACCCAGCAAATAATTACACAATTAAAAATAAATATAATAACTACTTAATGTCCCAGAGACAACAGATAGTAGCAACCACCTAAAGAAGCAGGACAAGATGGCCCCAGCAAGTGACGAAAAGAAAAGAAAAGAAAACCTCCCTGAGGAAGAAAAGGTAGTGGACCTACCTGATAAGGAATTCAAAAGACTTATGTATAGGGCCCTCAAAGGAAGCAAGGAAAACATAGACAAAACTAAGGAAAATAGACAAAATGAAGGAAAGCAGAGACAAAGCGTTAGAAAATTCAGAAAAACAATATATGAACAAAATGACAAAATAAATAAACAATTGGAAACCCTACAGAAACAGCAACTAAAAATCCAGGAGCTTTACTGTCATGAATTGAATTGTGTCTCCACAAAATATCTGTCAGTTTGGCTAGGTCATGATTCCCTTGTATGATTGTATGACTGTCTACCATTTTATCATCTGATGTCATTTTTCTATGTGTTGTAAATCCTATCACTATGATGTAATAAGATGGATTAGTGGCAGTTATATTAATGAGATCTACAAGACTAGATAGTGTCTTAAGCCAACCTCTTTTAAGGTATAAAAGAATAGAAGTGATCAGGGAGACATGGGGACCTCATAACACCAAAAAAACAGTGCCGGGAGTAGAGCGTATCCTTTGGACCTGAGTTTCCTGCACTAAGATGCTCCCAGGCCAAGAGAAGACTGATGCATCTTGGTGACCTTCCTCCAGAGCCAACAGAGAAAGCCTTCCCCTGGATACAGTACCCTGAATTCAGACTTCTAGCCCACTGGACTGTGAGAGAATAAACTACTCTTTGTTAAAGCCATCCGCTTGTGGTATTTCTGTTACAGCAGCACTAGATGACTAAAACATTAACAATAAAATTTCAGAAATAGACAACTCAATGGAAAGTCATAGGAGTAGAAATGAAACAATGGAAGACAGGATCAGCAAAATAGAAGACAAATCCCCTGACGCTAAACTGTTCAAGGAACATCAAAAAAAAAAAAAAAGAAAAATTAAGAAAGCCTTTAGGTTGTTATGAGTTGGAATTGACTTGACGGCAATGGGTTTGGTTTGATTTTTAAGAGTTATGTTGGACTCTATCAAGGGGAGCAACTTACACGTGATCAGAATCCCAGAAGGGGAGGAGACAACAAAAAGTGCAGAGGTAATTGCTGAAGATTTGCTGACAGAAAACTTCCCTAATGTCATGAAAGATGAGATGATAATCATCCAAGAAGCACAACAAACCCCATATAAGAAAGATCGCAAAAGAAGAACACCAAGACATAGCATATTCAAAATCTCCAAAACCAAAGACAAAGAATCCTGAATACAGCTTGGAAAAATGAAAGCTCACCTACAAAGGGACATCAGTAAGGCTGAGCTCTGGTTATTCAGCAGAAACCATGCAGGCAAGAAGGCAATGGAATGACATATATAAAACATTAAAAGAAAAAAACTTTTTTCTACCAACCAAGTATTATATATCCAGCAAAATTATCCCTCAGATATGATGGTGAAATTAGGACATTTCCAAATAACTAGAAATTAACAGGATTTGTAAAAACTGGGCCAACTTTATAAGAAATGTTACAGGGAGTCTTTTGGACAAAAAGCTAACAACACCAGACAACAACCTGAGATTAAAACACACAAGAACACCAGCCAGATATCAACCCAAATAAAGAATTCTCAAAAATAAAATGAATCTAAAAGACAGGAAACCGGATACGTCCATCTCTAACTGTTGATCACTTCAAATTATAAAGGGGCAATAAAGGGTATAGGGTTAGAACTTCCATATGGAGAGGAAGTCAAGGTGAAATTAAGAAGTAAATGACTGCTTTAAACTTAAGAAGGCAAAGGTAAATTTCAGGGTAACCACAAAGAAAGTTAACAAACCTACTCATTAAAATATAACAGAAGAAAATCATAAAGACTCAGCACACGCAAAACCAAAAACAATGAAGGAAATGAAAAAAAATCTGCAATTGAAAAGAACTCAGCACAGAAAATTAAGCATAAAAAAGAAACTACCAACACCACATAAAAAAAAAAGCATAACAAAATGACAGCAATAAACTCACGCCTATCAAGAATCACACTGAATGTAAAAAGCCTAAATGTACCAGTAAAGAGATGGACGGTGGCAGAATGGATTTTAAAAAACATGACCCATCGATATGCTGTCTGCAAGAGACACATCTTAGACACAAAGGTATAAATAAACTAAAACTTAAGGGATGGAAATAGATATATCAAGCAAATAATAACAAAAAAGATCAGGGATGGGAATATTAAACTTTGATAAAATAGACTTGAAGGCAAAATCCACCATAAAAGACAAGGAAGGACATTCATAATGATTAAAGGATCAGTCCAACAAGAGGACCTAACCATAATAAATACAGACACACCCAATGACAGAGTGCAAAAAAAATACATAAAGCAAACTGTAACAGCAGTGAAAAGAGAAATAAACACTTCCACAATAATACTAGAAGAATTTAACAAATCTCTCTCAGTGAAGGACAGAACAATTAGAAAGAAACCCAACAAAGACACAGAAGATCTAAATACAACAAACAACTTGAACACATGGATATATACAGAACCCTCCACCCAACAGTGGCAAAGTACACATTCTTCTCATACTCATGGATCATTCTCCAGAATAGACCACATTTTAGGCCACAAAACAAGCTTCAACAATTCAAAAACATCAAAATAACGCAAAGCATCCTCTCTGATCACCGCGCTATAAAAGTAGAGATCAGTATCAGGAAGAACAAGGGAAAAAAATTGATACATAGAACTGAATAACACTGTCTCAATCATTTAGTGCTGCTGTAACAGCAATACCACAAGTGGATGGCTTTAACAAACAGAAGTTTGTTCTCTCACACTCTAGTAGGCTAGAAGTCCAAATACAGGGTGTCAGCTCCAGGGGAAGGCTTTCTCTGTTGGCTCTCAAGGAAGGTCCTTGTCATCAATCTTTCCCTGGACTAGGAGTTTCTCTGTGCAGGAACTCTGGATCCAAAGGATGCGCTCTGCTCCTGGAGCTGCTTTCTTGGTGGTATGAGGTCCCCCATTCCTCTGCTCACTTCTCTCTTTTATATTTCAAAAGAGATTAGCTCAAGACACAATCCAATCTTGTAGACTGAGTCCTATTTCGTTAACATAACTGCCAACTATCCCATCTCATTAACATCATAGGGGTAGGATTTACAACACATAGGAAAATCACATCAGATGACAAAATGGTGGACAATCACACAATACTGGGAATCATGGCCTAGCCAAATTGATACACGTATTTTTGGGGGACACAGTTCAATCCACGACAAACACCCTGCTTAAAAACTACTGGGTAACAGAAAAAATTAAAGATGAAATTTAAATAAATTCTTAGAATCAAACAAGAATGAAAACACAACATACCAAAACCTTTGGGACACAGCCAAAGCAGTGGTCAGGGGTCATTTTATAAAAATAAATGCACAGATTAAAAAAGAAGAAGAAGCAAAAATCAAAACATTAACCCTACAACTCAAACAATTAGAAAAAGAGCAGCAAAAGAACCCTGCAGTTGCCAGAAAAAAAAACAATAAAAATTACAGCAGAAATAAATGAAACAACAGAAAAACAATAGAAAGAATGAACAAGGCTAAGAGTTGGTTCTCTGAAAGGACGAATAAAATCAACAAATCAGTGGCCAAATTGACAAAAAAAAAAAACAGGAAAAGATGCAAATAACCTGATTAAGAAATAAGATGGGTGGCATTACTACAGAACTAACTGAAATAAAAAGGATCATAACAAAATACCATGAAAGAATTGTGCTTCAGCAAATTTGGAAACCTAGAGGAAATGGAGAAATTTCTAGAAACATACTACCTACCTAAAATAACACAAACTGAGGTAGAAAATTTGAACAAACCCATACCAAAAGAAGAAATTGAAGGGGTCATTAAAAAAGAAAAAAAAAACAAAAACCTCCCAAAGAAAAAAGGTCCAGTTTCACTGGAGAATTCTACCAAAACATTCAGAGAAGAGTTGAAACCAATTCTATTCAAACTATTCCAGAACACAGAAAAGGAAGGAATACTCCTGAATTCATTCCAGGAAGCCAGCTTAACCCTGATACCAAAGCCAGGCAAAGACATTATTAAAAAAGAAAACTACAAACCAATATCCTTCATGAATATAGACACAAAATTCTAGCCAATAGAACTCAACAGCATATCAAAAAATAATACATCATGACCAAGTGGGATTCATACCAGGCAGGCAAGGGATGGTGCAACATTAGAAAATCAACTTAATCTGCCACATAAATAAAACAAAGAAAAAGAACTGCATGATTGTCTTAATCGATGCAAAAAAAGGCATTTGATAAAGTCCAACACCCGTTCCTTGTAAAAAATCTAAGCAAAATGGCAAGAAGGAAAATTCCCGTATAAAGGGCATTTATTCAAAACCAACAGGCAACATTATCCTCAACAGAGAAAGGCTGAAAGGATTCCTCCTTGAGAAAAGGAACCAGACGAAGATGCCCTTTATTACCACTCTTATTCAACATTGTTTTGGAAGTCCTAGCTAGAGCAATAAAGCAATTAAAGGAAATAAAGAGCTTCCAAATTGGTAAGGAAGAAGTAAAACTATCCCTATACACAGATAATATGATCCTATACATAGAAAATCCCAAAGATCCCATCAGAAAGCTACTGGAACTAATGGAAGGATTCAGCAAGGTGGCAGGATACAAGATCAACATACAAAAATCAGTTGGATTCCTCTACATCAACAAAGAGAACTTTGAAAATGAAATCAGGAAAATACCATTTAAAATAGCCCCCCAAAAGGTAAAATCCTTAGGTATAAATCTAACCAGAGACATAAAAGATTTCACAAAGAAAACTAAGAGACCTACTACAAGGAACCAAAAGAGACCTACATAAATGGAAAAAAATACCATGCTCTTGGATAGGAAGACTTAACATTGTGAAAATGTCAAATATTAGCCAAAGCGATATATAGATAAAATGAATCCCTATCCAAATCCCAAACAGTATTCTTCAATGAGATGGAAAAACTAATCACTAACTTTATATGGAAGGGAAAGAGGCCCTGAATAAGTAAAGCATTATTAAAGAAGAACAAAGGAGGAGGCCTCACACTACCTGATTTCAGAACCTACTATACAGCCACGGTAGTCAGAACAGCCTGGTACTGGTATAACAACAGACATGTAGACCAATGGAATAGAATTGAGATCCCAGACGTAAATCCATCCTCTTATGGACAGCTGTGTGGACAGCTGATCTTCAAGAAGGGACCAAGTCCATTAAATGGGAAAGACAGTCTCTTCAACAAATGGTGCTGGTAAAACTGGTTTTAAAAAAAATGGATATCTATCTGTAAAAAAATGAAACAGGACCCATACCTCACACTATACACAAAAACTAGCTGAAAATGGCTCAAAGACTTAAATATTAAAACCTAAAACTATAAAGATCATGGAGGAAAAAAACAGGGACATTAAAAAAAAACCATGGAGGAAAAAAACAGGGACATTAGGGGCCCTAATATATGGCATAAATAGAATACCAAACTTAAAATGTACACAAAGCAGAAGATGAACTAGATAAATGGAACCTCCTAAAAATTAAACACTTACGCTCAACAAAAGATTTCACCAAAAGGGTAAAACGAGAACCTACGGATTAGGAAAAAAAAAAATTGGCTATGGCATATCTGGAAAGGGTCTAATCTCTAAAATTTAGAGAACACTTCAATACTTCAAAAATTAAAAGACAAACATTCCAATTAAAAATGGGCGTTATGGTTAAGATTGTGTGTCAACTTGGCTGGGCCATGATTCTCAATTCTCAATGTTTATATGTGATCACCCCCATGATGGGATCTGCTGTGAGTAGCCAGTCAGCTGAAAGAGAATGCAAGGGAACTTTCTGGCTTTTGCCCTGTCTGAATCCTTCAGCTGCCTCCTGTTCATCTGCCCTCCAGTTCTTGGGACTTGAGCTACCAGCTTACCTGCTCATCTTGGAATTTCTTGACCTTCACAGCCTGTGAGCAAGAGCCCTGCTCTCTGACCTACTGATCTTGGGTTCACCAGCCCTTGGGGCTACGTGAATCAGGAGAAGCCTCTATCCTAATCCAGGACTTCGGATGTTCCAGCCTCTACAATCGGGTGGGCCGTTTCCTTGATGTAAATCTCTTTCTATATATGTTTATACACTTTACTGGTTTTGCTTCTCTAGAGAACCCAGCCTAAGACAATGGGCAAAGGATATGAACAGACACTTCACCAAAGAAGACATTCAGGCAGCTAACAAATGTAAAGATATGCTCAAGATCATTAGCAATGAGAGAGCTCCAAATCAAAACTACAATGAGATGAAAATCAAAACTACAATCAGATACCATCTCACCCCGATATTACTGGCACTAATCAGAAAATAACAAATGTTGATGAGGTTGTGGGGCGATTAGAACACCTATGCACTGCTGGTGGGAATGTAAAATGGTACAACCCCTGTGAAAAATGGTATGGCGCTTCCTCAAAAAGCTAGAAATAGAAATACCGTATGATCCAGAAATAGAAATACCATAGAACGAATGGACATATACACACGCATGTTGATTGCAGCATTGTTCACCATAGCAAAAAGATGGAAACAACCTAAGTGCCCACCCACAGATAAATGGATTTATAAACTGTGGTACACACACACACAATGGAACACTATGCAATGATAAAAAATAATGACAAATCTGCAAAACGTTTCACAACACGGATGAATTTGGAGGACATTATGCTGAGTGAAATAAGTTAATCACAAAATGACAAATTTTGTATGAGTCCACCATTATAAAGTAACAACAAAAAGTTTACACGTAGGAAAAAAAAATTATTTGATGGTGACCAGGGATGGGAGGGGGACAGAGGGAAAATTACCAAATAGATAGAGGACACATGTTAAAATTGGTGAAGGGAAAGGCAATATGGGAGAAGCCAGCCCAATGTGACCAAGGCAAAAGAAGACACTGAGAGGAACACAAGAATCAAGGGCAACTATGGTAACTACTATAGCAAAGACAATCCTGCAAAAATAGTATTAACATACAATAATTTATGAATGGATGCATGTTGTTGTTGTTAGGTGCCATCAAGTCAGTTCCAACTCATAGCAACCCTGTGCACAACAGAATGAAACGCTGCCTGGCCCTGTACCATCCTCACAGTTTTTGCTGTGCTTGAGCCCATTGTTGCAGCCATTGTGTCAATCCATCTGGTTGAGGGTATTCCTCTTTTTCACTGACCCTCTGTTTTACCAAGCATGATGTCCTCCTTCTGCAGGGACTGATCCCTCCTGATATGTTTAAAGTATGTGAAACATAGTCTCCCCATCCTTGCTTCTAAGGAGCATTCTGGCTGCACTTCTTCCAAGAGAGACTTATTTATCCTTTTGGCAGTCCATGGTATATTCAATATTCTTCACCAACACCACAATTTGAAGGCATCAATTCTTCTTCAGGCTTTCTTATTCATTGTTCAGCTTTCACATGCATATGAGGCAATGGAAAACACCATGGCTTTGGTCAGGCACATTTTAGTCCTGAAGGTGACATCTTTGCTTGTCAACACTTTAAGGTGGTCTTTTGCAGCCAATTTGCCCAGTGCAATGCATCTTTTGATTTCTTGATTACTGCTTCCCTGGGTGTTGATTGCAAATACAAATAAAATGAAATCCTTGACAACCTCAGCCTTTTCTCTGTTTGTCATGATGTTGCTTATTGGTCCATTTGTGAGGATTTTTGTTTTCTTTATGTTGAGGTATAATCCATACTGAAGGCTGTGGTCTTTGATCTTCATTAGTAAGTGCTTCAAGTCCTCTTCACTTTCAGCAAGCAAGGTTGTGTCACCTGCATAACACAGGTCGTTAATGAGTCTTCTTCCAATCCTGATGCCCTGTTCTTCTTCATATAGTCCAGCTTCTCGAATTATTTGCTCAGCATACAGATTGAATAGGTATGGTGGAAGGATACAACCCAGACGCATACCTTTCCTAGCTGTAAACCATGCGGTATCCCCTTGTTCTGTTAGACCGACTGCCTGTTAATCCATGTACAGATTCCTCACAAGCACAATTAAGTGTTCCAGGATTCGCATTGATACACAGGTAGATAAATATGCCAAGTTGTGTGCGAGAGTGTAAGGGAGCACACCCACCAGCAGATACAGGTGTGGCGGTGGATATTTCTACATATATGACTGTAGGTGCTCCTCATATTAATATAGACAGTAGAGCACACAAGGGCCACAGTCAGGGGAACCTCTTAGACGTAAGCAAACACTTCATGGGATCAAGTTCCTGGGCTCAAAGGCAAAGGACCATGACTCAGGAGGCACCTATATCAATTGGCACAACATAATTCATAAAGACATTGTTCTGCATCCTACTTTGGTGAATAGCGTCTGGGGTCTTAAAAGCTTATGAGCAGCCATCTACAACACAACTATTGATTTCTTCCCATCCAGAGCAAAGAAGAGTGAAGAAAACCAAAGACTCAGGGGAGCAATTAGTCCAAAGGACTGATGGACCATATGAAACACAGTCTGCATGACCCCAAGACCAGAGGAACTAGATGGTGCCCAGTTACCACAACCAATGGCTCTGACTGGGATCACAGCAGAGGGTCCTGGACAGAGCAGGAGAAAAATGTAGAAAAGTCAAATTCACAAAAAAGTTACTGGTCTGACAGAGACTGGAGGAACCCCCAAGACTAGGGCCCTAAGACACCTTTCTGACCTGGAAGGCTCAAGGAAGCAATTAATCTGAAAGACAAATGGCCCACACAAACCACAGCCTCCACTAGCCTGAGACCAGAAGAACTAGATGGCGCCCCGGCTACTACTACCAACCACTCTGACCGGGGTCACAGTAGAGGTCCTGGACAGAGCAGGAGAAAAGTATAGAACAAAATCCAAATTCACAAAAAGATCAGTTACTGGTTTGACAGATACCAGAGGAACCCCCAACGGTATGGCCTTAAGACACCCTTCTGACCTTGAACTGAAGCCAGTCCCAGAGAACACCTTCCAGCCAAACAATAGACAAACCCATAGAATAAACAATAATGCCTGAGAGGAATGTGCTTCTTAGAACAATCAATTATACAAGACAAAAAGGGCAATATTTGCCCAAAAGCACAGATGAGAAGGGAGGAAGGGGTAGAAAGTCAGGAAACAGGGAAGCCAGGGTAGAAATGAGGGGAGAGCTGACACTTTGTGGAGAATGAAACCAAGGCCAGGAAACACTGTGTACAAACTATTGAATGGGAATCTAATTTGTTCTGTAAACCTTCACCTAATGCTCAATTTAAAAAAGAAAGAAGAAACAAAGAAATGATTGAATAAATAAAAACAAATAAAGAGTATGTAAAGCGACACAGAGATCGGAACTAAGCCTCTTAGCGACTTTAGACCCCGAAGAGATCTAAGATCATCTAGTCTAAGTCTTGAGTTTCTTCTTTGTAGTTGTACAAATCACATAAATAGTACACGTTACCGCCCATTTTATGGATGAGAAAACTGAGGCTGAGGAAAGCAAAATAATTCATCTAAAAACACATGGCAAGTTGGCAGCAGAACAGCCATCCATGTTTGGTGGATTTTCCACTCTAACATGCGCCCGTCTTTCCTATAGCATCTAGCACTGTTATGAAATGTGGAAAATGCTCACTAAAGGTCTGTTTCCTGTTAGGTACGGCTCTGGATCTGATTTTTAATTGCTAGAGGTGAGTGCAATTGTGGCCACTTAAAGATAGTTGTTGAAAGCTAATGATTGGTGATTTCTGGCTCAAACCCTGCTCCATACTACAACCCCTTTGAACTTTTAGGCAGCCTTTGGTCCATTGGGCACCAGCAGCCTTTGGTGATGGCTAGTAGGGTCATCCAGCTAATCTTAGGGAAAGCTGTTGCAAAAGAAAAATGTCAAAAATTTTGAATAACTGGACTAAAGGGCTCACCTCAACTCCAGTAGACCCAGCCAACACCTCAGCCTTCCCACCACCTCAGGCTACATAAGCAAAGGGCTGGAATCCCCCACAGCTGAGCAGAGCACTGGGGAATATCTTGGCTCTCCCTTCCCCAGTCAAGAGAATCATCCCTTGCAATTGTGGGTGCCTGCAAAAAGCATATTTCTGGGCTGGAGAGAGGTTGTGGGGCTGGAGGGAGCCTGAGGTGCAGCAGCTGGCATGCCCAAGCAGTGACCGTGAGTTTTGTGGGGCAGTGGGGTTCAGGGGCTATCCTACCATGGCTTCGCCACAAGACAGCCCACCCCAGGCAAAGGGACCCCAGCAGCCAGAGGAGGCCAAGCCCAACCAGGAGAGACAGGGGACCACACCAGCTCCGCTCAAAGACGCCATCCTGAGAACAGCAAGCGAGAGCCCCTCTTCCCCCTGCACACACACATATAAATCAATCAGTCAATCCTGACCACCATACTATGAGGTGGATATTGTTCTCGCCATTTTACAGGTGAGGAATCAGGCTCAGAGAAGAGAAGTAATTTGGTAGTACGAAGTGGAGTTAGATTTTGAGACCAGGTTTGTCTGGCTTGAAGCATGGACTCTCTCCAATGCTGCCTCCCAGGAATGGCACCCCAGGGCCCTCTGGGATGGAGGTCTGTGCCCCTGGGGACACAGATGAAGGCATTGCATAGAAGCCAAAGCTGGAGCTGGGCTTTGAAAGACAAATGGGTGCTCTCCAGGCCATGAGGGGAAGGAGACAAGCTGAAGGGCGTTCAAGGAGAAGAGATCTTTGGAAGCAAAGACCTGGGCAGGAACAAGTCTGACAGGTGAGGGCTGAGAGGAGGCAGAACAGGTGGTGTGGTGGGTTCTCCGAACATTTTCTCTGAATGCATCCCTTTTCTACAATTTTTAAAAAGGGAAATGTGTTGGCATCAGTGGCGTGCCGAGGGATGGGGATGGAGGCAGCGGTCTGCCCTGCATGCAGGCAATAAGGGGTGCGTTGTCTGAAGAGAATTTTTAAAACAATAATAAAACCACTAAAAACTGGTGTGCTTTTTATTACCCACATGCACCAGCAACTCTAAACAATGTCAGTGATAAAACTGACATTGTCTGGGCCTTTCCCTTCACCCTCTCCCCTTGGTATGTCACTGGCTGACATGACTCTTGTTAAGACTGTGATAATAAGATGTTACCAGAATCAGCAAGAAAGCAAGGATTAGTTTGTTGAACATGTGACTAAAATGTCAGTGGGTAAATTTCATAAAGATACATACAGAAAGTTAGCATTTATATAAAGCCTGAAAACACACAAAACAATACTATATATTACTTGTTGTTGTTGTTAGGTGCCATTGAATCAGTTCCAACTCATAGCAACCCTGTGTACCACAGAACGAAATACTGCTGGACCTGCACCATCCTTACAATCAATCGTTGTTATGCTTGAGCCCATTGTTGCAGCTACTGTGTCAATCCATCTCGTTGAGGGTCTCCCTCTTTTCCTTTTTTTAAATACTTAGGTATTTAAAAATAAAAATAACAGTTTCGTCGAGTTGATTCTGACTTACAGCAACCTCAGGTGTGTCAGAGTAGAACTGTGCTCCATAGAGTGTTTGATGGCTAATTTTTCGGAAGTAGATCTCCAAAACCCTTCCAAGGCACCTTTGGGTGGACTCAGACCTCCAACCTTCTGGTCAGCAGCCAAGTTTTGCACCACCCAAAGACTATTCTAGAAATACTAGACACCAAATTTAAGATAGTGATTTTCTCTGGTGGGAGGGTGGTGCGGGTCGGAGGAGGCTAGAAGGTAAATGGAAAGGTTGATATAAGGGTAACATTTCACTTCTTAAGCTAGTTGGTTCATTATATTATTCCCCATGCATTTTTAAAATATTATTTTAAAACACACCGATCAGTCAGAGAGTCTCTTGTCTCTACCACACCGGCGCAGGCCCACTGCCAGACTCAGTCTCTATTTTCCATGAGCTGCTTCCCTCCTGGCCTTGAGGCTTGACCTAGCCTGGCACTTTAGGGAACAGCAGTGGTTTAGGATGTCTGAGCACTGGACATGGTAGGGAACGAGACAGGGATGTGGCTGGGCAGATGAGTTCAGAGGACCTCGTGTGCCATATTGGACAACTGGGGCTTTGTGTGAAGAAGAAGAGTGGTTGGGTCAGACCAGCGGCTGGGTGACAGGAAAGAGTCCACACTGGACACACACAGTAGAGCAAGGGTGGGGTCTGCAGTAGTGGGAGGGACGTGGAAGAAAGGGCTGGTGAGGAGAAACGGGCCAATCCAGCCCTGAGGCTGGTCTGCTGTAGGATGGTAGCCAGTTACAGCTGGAGGTGGAGTTTTCCTGGGTAAAAATGGAAGCAGCCAGTGATTGCTATTTATAAAAATAACTACAAAGGCTTGACAACCCAGAAAGAATTCTGACAAAGTAAATTGAGGGCTGTTGGGAAAATGCTTAGTGTTTCTCATCTTCAAAGCATTTCTGAGACGTGAGCTCATGAATCCTCCTCCCAGAACCCTGAGCAGAATAAAGGGAGGGAAGAAGGTGGGGACCAAGCGTGGGTGACTTCCCCAAAGCAGCAGAGACTGGCAGCTGGAGATTCTATCATGGGCTGTCACCCGAATGCTCATTTCTTCAGTCTGCCCATCTACCCTGTCCCCCAGACCCAGCCTGGCTCGGGGTTGGGATGTGGACTTCAATCAGTGGGGCGGGCCACAGGACAAGCAGAGCTGGATGGGCTTTACCAGCATCCCAGCTAGGTTTCTGCAAGCCCAAGGGGGCTGCTAGGATCCAGGTCCAGTTGATAAAGGCAAGGAAACAGGCAGTGGGCAGCCTGGGCCGCTGGTCAGAGGTCACACTGGTTGGGGTACCAGGCAGAGCCCTGGCTGTGGCATATCAGACTTAACTGTGAAGCGCTGAGGTGCAAGCCCAGGCCAGGGTGAGAATTTGAACCCACACAAGGCAATAGGGAGGGGATGGAAGTCGGACAGAAGACAGGAAACGTGTTGCCCCCACACCTGGAGTAAGAGCTACCAGCAAGTGAGTGCCCGGACAACCAGCTGCCGTCAAGGTGGTTCCAGCTAATGGTGACCCCATGCATGTCAGTCGATCTATGCTCCATAGGGTTTCCAGTGGCTGGTTTTTCATAAGTAGATCGCCAGGCCTTTCATCCAAGGTGCCTCTGGGTGGGCTTGAACTGCCAACTTTTTGGTTAGTGCTAACCGTTTGCACTAGTCAGGGCCTCCTGCATGCCAGGAGCGAAGTCTTTTTGCTGCCATCACTGTTAGTCCTGTAATCCTGACAGCATAGAGGCTGTGATCACTCCCCCTCAGAAAGCACAGTCAAGGTTAGCAGAGTAGCAGGCACAAGGGATTTGAACTCAGCTCCCTGGCTCTAAAGCACTCTTCACAAATTCCCTCGCAGACCCCCACTTCTTCAAGCTTCTGCTCTGGAAGCCTTCTTGGATTGGTCCCAGGAAGAAAGCCGTTTGCTCCTCTGTGCCCCTCAGTGGTCCGGGACAGACCCTTTGGGAACACTCATTGCACTGGATTATAAGGGGCTGGTTGGTTGTCTCTCACTGACTGTGCACCACAAAGGACGGAATCCCAGCCCCTCTTCTCTGTCTCCCCAGCTCCTGGCAGGAGCTAGCTTCCTCTGCTTTCTCGTGGTTTCTGTCCACTGTGACTTGGGCTTGCCTAGGTCCCTTCAAGGTCACCTCTAACTAGCAAAGCCAGAGGGAAAAGCCGACAGACCAGAAGTTGAGGTGCCTCTGAGTGGCACCAGAGCTTGGGTCAGACAGCCACTCTTGGGGTAAAATGGCCCAACGGGCAGGTGCCATCCCTGTGGGCAGGGCAGGTGCAGTGACTGATAGGTCCAGAACAAAGACAGGGTTTACTCACAGTCAGGGTGATGCAGTTTGTATTTAGCCAGTTGCCATCAAGTCAATTCCAACTCATGGCGACCCCGTGTGTGCCAAAATAGAATTGCACGCTCCATAGGGTTTTTCAATGGCTGTGATCTTTTGGGAAGTAGATCACCAGGCCTTTGTTCCAAGGAGCCTTTGGTGGATTCAGACCTCCAACCTTTAGTTGATAGCCAAGCGCTTAACTATTTGCTCCACCCAGGACTTCATACAGTCTGTATTGAACATCCACTAAGGCCTAGGTGCTGGGGATACGTCAGGAAACAAAACGGGCAGAAATCCCTGCCTTTGTGGCACTTACATTCCTAGGGGAGACAGACATGTAAACAAATACATCAGGCAATCGGAGAGTGGATGGACTGTGCGGAAAACGAAACAGGGAGACGTGATGGGTGGCTGTGGAGCCTCTGTAGCTAGGGAAGCCCTGTCCCAGGAGCTGACACGAGAGAGGAGCGTGTTCCATCAGGACTTCTCAGCCCAGAATTATGCTTCCAGGGGCCGCTCAACCTGCTGAATATCCGAGTCCTGACCTGCTCAGTGGTGGTGATAACAGGATCTTTACTCCATGAAAAATGCCCTTGACTGAAAGCATTGCTTCAATTTCATGGTTCAGCAAATTTTCCCCAGCCTCCATGCGGAAAGATTATTTCATTGTCTTCAACAGAAGGCGTATTTGTATATGTACATATGCTTGAGAGAAATTTACTGAAAAGATGTGGGTACGAGACCAGATGGCAACGGTTTCCTGGCCAGGATCCTCCCTCAGCAATCTGCCTGAGTTCTTGTTTGCAGCTCTCGGCACCCAGCAGGAGGGAGAAAGGCTGCAGAAGGAATGTGTGGGGCAAAGTCGGCCAGGGCCCAGAGGCCTCGCCACCCCAAAGGAAAGGAGGTCCTGACCTCTGAGCGTGGAGCAGAGGGAAGGCTTTACGGTGCAAGTTAAGGGTCTTGGCAATTAGTAAGGAGCCCTGGGAAAGCAGTGGTTAAGCACGGGGATGCTAACAGAAAGGTTGGCTGTTAGAACCCCCCAGCCACTCTGCGGGAGAAAGATGTGGCAGTCTGCTTCCGGAAAGATCTACAGGTTTGGAAGCCTTGTGGGGCAGTTCTCCTCTGTCCTATAGGGTCGCTAGGGGTTGGAATCCACTCAATGGCAATGAGCTTGTTGGTTTGGATGATCAGTCCAGTCCAGAACATAGATTTCAGATATAAAAGTGAAAGGACATGCAAAGAGAACCGCTCTCTCTTCTAGTCTCTTTCTAAAAAGCCTTTTCCTAGGACCTCAATTGTTGTCCCTGCTCAATGGGAATAATATCTACAATTTTCTCAAGTTTTCGTTTTGTTTTTTTCTCCAAATGTTATAATCTTTATTGAATCTTCAAGTATGTAAAGCACAGTAGTGTTTGTTAAACAAATGTGGAGATAAGGAAGTTTCAAAATGTAAAATCATAAACAGGGAGGCTATGGGAATTGTCTAACCTCTTTCTCCTTCCCCTTTGTTCTCTCCCTCCTTTTTGCAGCAGCTTCCCTTCATGGTTACTATGAAGCAGCTAAGAAAAACAGCAGGCAGAAACCATGCTGTTCTGGATTGAAATGCTTTCCCCCTGGTGGAAAAGGAGCCCTGGTGGTGCAGTGCTGAAGCACTCGGCTGCTAACCAAAAGGTCAGTGGCTTGAACCCACCAGCCACTTCCCAGGAGAAAGATGTAACGGTCTGCTTCCGCAAAGACTGTAGCCTTGGAAACCCTACAGGACAGTTCTGCTCTGTCCTGTAGGATCTAGCTGTGAGTCAGAGTTGACGGCAATGGGTTTTTTATTTTGGTACCTGTGGACATGATCTTGTTTAGAAATATGGTTTTTCTTTTATTATGTTAATGAGGGTGTACCAATATAGGTTATTCCTAAATTTATAAAAGAACTAGAATAGATACACAGGCACACATGGGTAAAGACACACACAATGTGAGGGTCACCTGTAAGCCAAAGAACCAAGAAGCATCAAGGCTACTGACGAGAAAGGAATCAACATGGCTGAAAACCTGATTTGGACTTTTAGCTTCCAGAACTGTGAGAAAGTAAATTTCTGTTTTTTTAAAGTCACCCACTTGTAGTATTTGTGTTGCAGCCCCACTAGGTAACTAAGACTCATGCCAATGAGGAAGATAGACTGAGAGTGGAAAGCCATAGACTGGGGAAAGGAAAAAGACAGGGTGTGGTAGGCACTATGGCCGCCCAAAGCCAGGTCCACTCGTAATCCCCAGAACCTGTGAATATGGTAAGTTACAGGACAAAAGGAAATCAAGGTTGTAGATGGAATTCAGACTGGTAATCAGCTGGCCTTAAAATAGGGAGATTATCCGGTGGGCCACAAGGGTCCTTGAAAGTGGTAGAGGGAGGTGGACCGGAGGTCGGGGCAATTCCATGCGAAGACTCCACCAGACTGAACTATTTGCTCCTGCTGTTGTAGGGGCTCTTGAGTGACAGCAGGTGGGGGCCCAAATGGGGTCTGAGAGAGCTCCGATTGTAGGCAGGACGCATAAGGAGCATTTTTATCTTAAGCAAAAGGAGTAAAATGCCTACGTTTCTAGAGTTTAGAATCCCAGTTTATGTTTCTTCTGGCAAAACCTATACTCTGGCAGAACTGCTATCCTTACCGTGGAATCATGGTTAGGTTGATGTTTATTTTAAGTGTTTTCCCCTCATTTATATAAGCAAAAGATTTAGCCACAAACGGCACCACACACCCCTCTCCATAGGCTCACACCCACCCCATCAGCCCTGGGCAACAGCCTTTTAACCAGGGTCTTTGCCAGCTGCCATCAAGTCACCCCTGACTTATGGCGACCCCGTGGGCCACAAGATCGGACCATTGTGCTCACAGGGCTTTCCCTAGCTAGCTTTTCAGAAGTAGGTTGCCAGGCCTTTCTTCTTACCCTGCCTAAGTCTGGAAGCTCCGCTGAAACCTGTTCGGCATGATAGCGTCACAGAAGCCTCCACTGACAGCTGGGCGATGGCTGCACTTGAGGTGGTTTGGCCGGGAATTGAACCCAGATCTCCTACGTGGAAGGCGAGGACTCTACCACTGAACCACCACTGCCCCCTCACCAGGGGCTGGAGCTCTGTTTTCCCTCTGATGGATCCAGCTGGGATGTGTGAGCGCTTGGTTACACTCAAAAGGATGGGTTAAGTGAGGCCTGAGGCTTCTTACCACTTCGCCAAAGAACTCTGCTGCTTTCAAAGGAACGGAAGTCACATTTCACGGGAAACTGCCATCTTATTCCCCACGTCCTCAGTCCTGCCACACAGCCAGGTCAGCATCCAGTGTGTTCCTGACCCCAGGCGCTCCCTGAGCCCCTGAAGAAGCCCAGAAAAATAGATTGTGAGGGGGAAGGAAAGAACAAAAAAGAAGAGGTGAAGACAGGGAGGGAAATCGTAGAAAAATTATTAAGTGTCTCTAGGTGGTGCAAGCTGTTGGTGTTCCACTACTAACCTCAGAGTGGGTGGTTTGAACACACCCAGCGAAGCCTTGGAAGAAAGGCCTGCCTGGCGATCTGTGCCCATGAAGGTTACAGCCAGGAAGCCCTTTGCAGGAGTTCTGCTCTGTAACACGTGAGGTCGTCATGAGTCGATACCAACAGGAAGGCAATGGGTTTAGTTTTTTTTTTAGGGATCGTGTTATGGATTGAATTGTGTCCCCCCGAAATATGTGTTGTAAATCCTAACCTCTGTGCTGGTGGATATAATCCCATCTGGGAAGAGGGTTTTCTTTGTTATGTTAATGAGTCCATACCAGTGTTGGTTAGGTCTTAAACCAATCACTTTTGAGATATAAAAAGAGCAGAATAGGCACAGAAAGAAGCAAGCACAAATGGGGAAACATAGATGTCACAAGATGTCCAAGGAACACCAGAAAAAACACTGGAAAAGCAGACAAGAGTTTTCCCCCAGAGCGGACAGAGAAAGCCTTCCCCCAGAGGCAGCACCCTGATTTTGGAATTCTAGCCTCAAACTGTGAGAAAATTAATTTGTTTGTGAAAGCCACTCACTTGTGTTTTTGTTACAGCAGCACTAAGAAACTAAGACAGGTTGGTAAATACCCACTTTATAAGTCCTGTGGAGAATAGAAGGGAATTTAGACATAGCCCACAGCCACAAAGAGCTTCTAATTTAGTTTGAGGGTCACCACATGGATCAGCTATAAAGCTATGACTTTTAGTTTCCTATCCAAATCCATTCTCTCCCTACCTTCTTCATTGCTGGCAAGTCCCTGATATTTTCTGTAAAAGCAAATTGAAATGTGTCTTAGTTCCCTATGGCTGCTGTAACAAAAAAATACCACAAGTAGTGGCATCAAAGAACAGAAATTTATTGTCTCCCAGTTTTGAAGTCTAGAAGTCCAAATCAGGGCATCAGCTCTAGGGGAGAATCTTTCCTTGTCTGTTGCCCTGGGCATTCCGGGTGTTCCTGGGCATTCCTTGGTTATCCTTGGCTTGGGAAGGGCCTTCACAAGACCTCTTCCTCCTGAGTGTCTGAATCTCTGTGTCTGTACTCCCCTTTATTAGATGCCACTCAGAAAGTGTTAGGCTTAGGCCCCACCCTATGCTGTATGACCTCACTGACATACTAAAGAAAAACTCTCCCCATACAAGGTCACATTTACAGGTACAAGGGCCGAACATAATTCAGTTCATAACAAAGTGTAACATAGTGTTTCTCAAACTTTCCTGTGATCTTGTTAAAAAGCAGACTCTGATTCTATAGGGCTGGAGGTGGGACATGAGATTCTGAATTTCCAATAAGCACTAAGGTGATGCTGATGCTGCTGGTCCATGGACCACACTTTGAGTAGCAAGAGTATAACATACAGAGGAAAGTGAGCAGATCATAAGCACACAGCTTGGTGGTGAACACTGGGAAATAAAACACTACTTGCATCTCAGAGGCCACCCTTGTGCCCCCTTCCATTCACTACCCCCCACATTGCTCCTCAAAGAAGACAACTCTCCTGAGTTCTAACACCATAAAAAAAAAAAAAAAAAACCATAGATTAGTGTTACTGGTTTTGAACTCTATATAGCATATGTTCCTTGGGGAAAAGCTCTGAGCTTGACTAGGTGTCCAAACTCCATAAGGCCATGTGCTCAGAGAAGGTGACACTCTCCCCAGGTACAGACCTCTGTTGCCCCAAGACAAGCATGGGCACTTGGCTCCCTTTGTCAGTATTTATTTTAGACACTTGCATGTGGAACTCTCCCAGCCAATGAAGACAGTCAGCTAGGGGACTTCTGGGGAGAGCTGTCCTTGTTGATGAAAAAGGTGCACAGGAGAAATATTCTTTTGTTTCTGTTTGACGTTGTTGTGCCTGGAATTGTGGCAGGCACCTTACAACCAAGAAGAGAAATAGCTGAGGATGGAAGAGTAAAAACAGGGCTTGGACTAGGGGGTGGGAGTGAGGCATTCAACGAGGGTGTAAAATTTAATGAGGTGCCAAAAGTCTCGATAAATAATATTTAACGCACTATTTTAAAAATGAAAATTAATGCAAAAAAATCTATGATGAAATTCTTGTAAAAAGGCCAGACTTAATGGTCAGACTAGGACTGGAGGGACCCCAGAAGCCATGGTCCCCAGACCTCCTGTTAGCCCAAGACAGGAACCATTCCCAAAGCTAACTCTTCAGACAGGGATTGGACTGGAATAGGGGATGGAAAATGATACTGGTGAAGAACGAGCTTATTGGATCAAGTGGACACATGAGACTATGTTGGCATCTCCTGTCTGGAGGGGGGATGAGAGGCCAGATGAGGCCAGAAGCTACCCGAATGGACACGAGGAGAGAGAATGGAGGGACGAACTGTGCTGCCTCATTGGAGGGAGAGCAATTAGGAGTGTATGGCAAGGAGTATGTAAATTTTTGTATGAGAGACTGACCTGATTTGTAAACTTCCACTTAAAGCACAATAAACATTAATTTTAAAAAAATCCATGATGAACAAAATATCAAATTTTTAAATAAAGATAGAATAGTTATTACTAACTTTTCCTTTTGCCTCAGGCTCAATATCCCTTGACCCATAGGAGCTATTTTGACGAATGGTAAATAACTAAGGAGCCCTGGTAGCACAGTAGTTAAACACTTGGCTGCTAACTCAAAGGTCGGCAGTTCAAACCCCCCAGCCACTCTGTAGCAGAAAGATGTGGCAGCCTGTTTACGTAAAGATTACAGCCTTGGGAACCCTATAGGCAGTTCTACTTTGTGCTATAGGGTCTTTATGAGTCAGAATTGACTCAACGGCAATGGGCACATAACCAAACAAAGTTGAGGTTCTGTTAGGAAAAGAGGAGGGAAGGATAATGGATTCAAGGAAGACAATAGTGTTATTATTAGTTGCCATTGAGTCACGATGACTTTATGTATAACGGGTCCTGCGCCATCTTCATGATCGTTGGTATGTTTGAGGCCCTCATTGTAGCCATTGTGTCAGTCCATCTCATTGAGGCTTTCCCTCATTTTTGCTGACCAAATATGATGTGCTTTTCTAGTGACTGGTCTTTCCTGATGACGTGTCCAAAGTAAGTGAGTCGTGGTCTCACTGTCCTCCTTTCTAAGGAGCATTTGGCTGATTTCTTGTAAGACCAACAGTATCGCACTATATAAAAAAGGGAATGGCCCTTGATTTGAGTCCCGACTTCAATAATTACCACCCATGGGAACTTGGGAAAATTATATCACCTCTGAGAGTCTGTTTTCTTATCTGTAAAAGAGAGATAATAATATCTGAGAAAGGGCCACATGAACCAGCGACTACATCATCCTGAGACCAGAAGAACTAGATGGTGCCCAGCTAAAACCAATGACTGCCCTGACAGGGAACACAACAGAGAACCCCTGAGGGAGCAGGAGAGCAGTGGGATGCAGACCCCAAATTCTCGAAAAAGACCAGACTTAATGGTCTGACTGAGACTGGAAGGACTCCTGTGGTCATGGCCCCCAGACCTTCTGTTGGCCCAGGACAGGAACCATTCCTGAAGCCAACTCTTCAGACATGGATTGGACTGGACAATGGGTTGGAGAGGGATGCTGGTGAGGAGTGAGCTTCTTGGATCAGGTGGACACTTGAGACTATGTTGTCATCTCCTGCCTAGAGGGGAGATGAGAGGGTGGAGGGGGTTAGAAGCTGGCAAAAAGGACACAAAAAGAGAAAGTGGAGGGAGAGAGCAGGCTGTCTTATTAGGGGGAGAGTAATTGGGAGTGTGTAGCAAGGTGTATATGGGTTTTTGTGTGAGAGGCTGACTTGATTTGTAAACTTTCACATAAAGCACAATAAAAATTATTTTTTTAAAAAAAATAATGTCTGACATGAGTGTTTGTAATATGAGGGTTAAGTGAGATGGTACTTTGCACAGTGTCTGACATAAAGTAGGTACACACATGTTCCTTCACCCAGCCCCCCTCTGACACTGAGCTTGTCTTCAATTACCTCACAAGGGTACCCAGCACATGCTGAGCGTTTAATAGACGTTTATTAATAGACATGCTTATTCATCAACAAAGTAACATTGCTTGTAACAACTGGAGCCCTTTCCTTCTCCTTAATACTAATAATTACGAAATTACCTGTGTAGCCCATTTTTTAGGAGCTCTAGTGGTGCAGAGGGTTAAGCACTCAGCTGCCAACCAGTCAGCAGTTTGAACTCACCAGCTGCTCCATGGGGGAAAGATGTGGCAGTCTGCTTCCATGAAGATTTCAGCCTCGGAAATCCTACGAGACAGTTCTACCCTGTCCTATAGGGTTTCTTTACTTTGACACTGGAAAAAATTTAGCTAGCTATATTTGGATTTCAGAACCCTGGTGGCGCAGTGGTTAAAGCACTAGGCTGCTAACCAAAAGGTCAGTGGTTCGAATCCACCAGCCCCTCCTCAGGAGAAAGATGTAGCAGTCTGCTTCCATAAAGATTTATAGCCTTGGAAACCAGTTGGAAAGCAGTTCTACTCTGTCCTACAGTGTTGCTGTGAGTCAGAATCAACAACAGCAGTGGGTTTTTATTTGAATTTCAGCCATAACAACTATGTTCTTCTTTTACGCGATCTTGATATTCTGTCCCTGTGTTCCTTGGGGAGATTTTCCTCTACCTCTGTTTTTTTTCCAGCAGCATTTTGTCGTATGGGTCCTGGCTCTCAGCCATGTTGGTGCCAAGAGGTGGGGCAAAAACAAATAGACAAATCAAATCATAACTTAAAAAAAAAAGCTACTGAGGATGTACCCAGGCCTCTCCCCATGATTAAATGGCTGTCTTTCCCATGCTGGCTGGGAGGCATCGAGGCGTGACATCAGGCTTTGTTCCAAGCGGGTGGGAGGTGCCAAGGGGAAGACTGCGGCCTGAAAGACTTCCAAGGAAACAGGCTTCTTTTAGAGGCGATCCCACATTACACAGTTGGCAACACTAAGCTGAACATTCCCCCGGTTCCAGGGGGAAATGAAAGACATTCCCCCCATAGCTTCCCTTTCAAGCCCTCACAGCTGGACGACAGGACAGCCAAGTTCCGCCCTTCTCAATGCAGGCTGTCACTTGGATGCCAGGGTCTGGTGATCGATTAGCCAAACAGCCAAAGTGAGAAAGGGCTCATCATGCATCTTTTCTGCTTATCTATCATCATTAAATGCTCCATTTAACGCAAAAGAATCTAACTTTCTCTTTTTTTCTTCTGTTACCACTCAAGGAAGGCCATCACTACCGAGAAAGAAAATAGTCACAAAGGGGAATGAAAAGAAAAGGGACTTCTGAGCAGAAACCCCATTTGTTATTCTGCACCTGAGGGTGTTTTTTATTTCAGGGAATCTGAGAACAAGAGGGCAGGCTCCAGTGTAGGCCCTCTGACTTTACAGATTGAGGGGTAGATGTCTGGGGAGGTGAAGTGACTTACCCAAGGTCACCTGTCTTAGTTATCTAGGGCTGCTATAACAGAAATACCACAAGTGGATGGCTTTAACACAGAGAAGTTTATTCTCTTGCAGTCTAGTAAGCTGGAAGTCCGAATTCAGGGTATCAACTCCAGGCGAAGGCTTACTCTCTCTGTTGGCTCTATAGGAAAGTCCTTCTCATCAATCTTCCCTTGGTCTAAAAGTTTCTCCCCGCAGGAACCCCAAGTCCAAAGGATGCACTCTGCTCCCAGTGCTGCCTTCTTGGTGGTATGAAGTCCCCATGTCTCTCTGCTCACTTCTCTATTTTATATCTCAAAAGAGATTGTCTTAAGACACAATCTGATCTTGTAGATTGAGTCCTGCCTCATTAACATAACTGCCACTAATCCCATCTCATTAACATCATAGAGAGGATTTACAGCACATAGGAAATCACATCAGATAACAAAATGGTGAATAATCACACAATACTGGGAATCATGGCCTACCCAAGTTGACACATATTTTGGGGGGACACAATTCAATCCATGACATCACCCGACTAGTTAAGAGCAAGGGCAGGACTAGGCTCATATCACCTGACTCCTCCTTATCCAGTCTTTACTTACGACACCATATACTTTTCATCAGACCGTTCACAAACTCTCGGAAGAGAATTAATCATTCGAATAGATGATGTGCTTACAAAGAAGAGCAAACTGCAGAGCAGCCCCACTCCTTCTAGTTATATTTAAACCAACCAATCCAAACAGTAAAATTAAAGGACCCAGCTTATTTATCTTGTCATACAAAATTAAATAGTTTACGGGCTGACTTTTCCTAACTCAAAAAAAAAAGCTGAATTCTAACAGTGTGTTTGGACTTTGGCTATTTAGAACCCTGTGTGTGTGTGTGTGCATGTGTGCGTGTGTGTGTGTGTGAGTGTTTCAGGGAAATCACATGATAAAGTATGGTTTGAACCCCAGGCCAAGTCACAAAGGTCAACTTAACCAATAAGTAACCACAGTGGACTCAAAGCAACCCTTCATCATATTGTTTCCATGCAAAAATACATCCCAAGTTTCAAGAGAGAATAGTGGAAATGCAGCAAATCCGCCAAAGCTTCAGCAGGAAGATGTCCCTCCAGGTGCCTGGTGGGGAGCTGGGAGGCGCGACTGTCTAAGAGCTCGGAGGACGTGAAGAGCTGTGAGCTGGGCGTGGACTTTGCATGGAGGCAGAGCAGAGTTCAAGTTCCACTTAATAGCTGGGCAAGTTCCTTAACCTCTCTAAGCCTCTGTAAAATGAGAATGAGAATAATACTTACCTCACAGGTAAATTATAATGACAAAATAAGGCAATGCATATAAAGGACCTATTAAATGTGATAAAAATCACATTTTTTTTTCAAGTGCCTTGCATATATCAACAAAAGCTATCTTTCAGTAATGTTGCTTGGGGGAGGGAAACATTGGGCTCTGGCAGTTTGGAAAGCTAGGGAGCTCCGTTTGGGGCATCTAGGGTAGGGAAAGGCTCCTGCCAGGACCTGGTGGGCAGAGGGGCCCTGGGTTCTCAGCAGAAAATCCACTGGGCCCCTGCCTCCACCCAGCCCCTTAGGCAGTAGAAGTGAGAGCAACTATGGTTCCACCAGTGCCTGGGAGGCACTGAGTCGGGCCCACAGTGGCTAGTCCACGTAACCCTGCTATTAAAAGGGCTGGATTCAGCATTGTGCAATCACAAATCAGCTTCAGTTTTCCCACTTCCCTCTGGAATCATTCTTCCCCATCCCTGGGGGACATCTCCAGCAGTGCCCACAGTGCTTCTGGGCCCTTTCAAGTCTCAGTTCAGTGACTAAAATATAGAAACTTCTCCCCCCCGCCCCAAACTAAGGCCTACTTCAGGCTGAGAAGCTGTAGTGGGTGGGGGGAGGTCTGTGGTGGCTGGCTTCTCCTCTCTCCTGGCCCCACTCCCAGGTCCCATGTTCACTAGCTGGGTTTCTGATGCCTCTGAGGTCAGACCCGGAAGGATGGGGTGAGGGGAAGGAGCACAGCTGCTCCACCTGACATGGGTCCTCTGGGTGTCTGGTACACAGGAGTTAGTTCTGCCCCAGGCCTGTGGCTACAGGGTAGAGCCCCAAAGCCTCTCACACTTGCCTTGAGGTGAGAAAAATCACCAGAACACACCCCTGAGGTTAAGGTGACTAAATGTCCAGGTTTGCCTGAAACTTACAGGTTTCCTGGGATGCAGGACTTCCATTGCTAAAACTGGGACAGTCCCAGGCAAACCAGGAGGGGTTAATCACCTTGCCCAAGGTAGGTGGGCGCATGATACTACACAGCTCTATCCAAAGTGACCCTCTTCCTTGTGACTCTTCAGCAGGGGAGGCTGGTGGGCTACAGCTGGCAGGCCAGGTGTATATTCTCAGCATGTCCTGTATAGATGGTCTGTATTGCCCTAGGATGTGGATTCCTGGCATCTTGTAAATGGTTCTCTGCTTTTGGGGCCTCTGCATAAACTGAGGCCCAACCTTAAATATGGAGTAGAGGGGTTTCTGGTTCCTTGGTAAATCTGAAACTGGAAGGTTCCACTGGGTGTTCTCCTACTGAGAATCCTCAACAGAGAAATAGTGCAATTTGGTAAAGGCCAGGGCTTGGGTTCATCTCTAGCTCATTCCCTCATTATCAGGAGCTGTTACCTTGGACAGGTTATTTAGCATCCCTGTGCTCAATTTTCTCACGTGTGAAATGGGCCAATAATGGTACCTACCTTACAGAATTACCTGGAGGATTACATCGATTAACTTATATAACAGTACCTGAGACACGGTAACTGTTCAGTAAATATTAGCTGATATGAACACTGTCAAGAGATCTAGTGGCACAACGGTTAAGTACTCAGCTGCTAACCAAAAGGTTGGCACCTCAAACTCACCCAGCAGCTCCATGGGAGAAAGGCCTGGCAATCTACTCCCGTAAAGATCACATCCTAGAAAACCCTATGGGGCAGTTCTACTCTGTCACGTAAGGTCATTATGAGTTGAAATTGACTTGACAGCACCTAACAACAACAATTAAAACTTTATTAAGGTTTCAAATCTGTTGCAGGTATATTTTCTTAGGTTATTTTATTATTTTTAAAGTGAATTGATGAGTCAGTGCTGGCGAAGGTGACAGGGAATGGAGATACACTCCTACACTGCTGTCTGGAGTGTAAATTTATGGTCTCTCTGGAAGGTCCTTGAGCAATAAGTTTCAAAAGCCCTAAAAATGCCTTTAACCCAGCAGTCCCACTTCTCAGAATTTATCCTGAGAAAATAATTGGAGAACTGGCTAAGGATTGATGTGAAAGATCATTCATTGTGGTGAACTTAAAACCGGAAAAGACTAGAAACAACACCAAAAAAAATTCCATTGAGTTGATTCCAACTCATAGCAAACCTATAGGACAGAGATAAAACTGCCCCATAGAGTTTCCAAGGAGCAGCCAGTGAATATGAACTGCTGACCTTTTGGTAGCAGCCATAGCTCTTCTCCACTGCTCCAACAGGGCTCTGGGAACAACTTAAATTTTTTAAATGTCTTAAAATAGGGGATTGGTTAAATTTTGTTTTATGCATACAATGGAATGCTATGCAACTGTTAAAAATAATGTATAGGGAGGAAATCACACCCAGCCAGCCAGCAACACCAAAGTCATACTTAGACCAATATCACAAAACAACAACTAAAATAATACAAAGGAAAGGACATAATCTAAAGATAAAGGGAAGATGCTAAGCTACTGATACAGCAAAGGAAAACAAAAATAAAAATAAGGAAAAACCAAACATACATTCAGTAAAGAAGTTTATCAATAAATAAAACCTTAATGTCTTGAAGACAGCAGCCAATTACAAATCATATGAAGAGACAGGAAAAAATGGCTCAAGCAAACAAAATAAAGGGACAGAAAATCTCTCTGAAGAAGAACATCTGATGGAATCACCTGACAAAGACATCAAAAAAAACTAGTATTAACTCTCCTAAAAGATATAAGGAAAACATGGGGAAAAAGTCTAGAAGAATTCAGGGAAAAAAATGCAAGACCAAAATGACAAACTCAATAAAGAAGTAGAATCCTTACAAAATAACAACTAGAAATTCAGAAGCTTAACAATAAAAGAACAGAAAGGACACAGAAGTAGAATTGAAACAATGGAAGGAAGAATAAGAAGTGACATAGAGAACAAAAACCTTGATATTAATCTGTATGATGACAAACAGCAAAAAAGATTGAAGGAAAATGAAGAAAGCCTACAAGTTCTGTGGGACACCATCAAGAGGAATAATATATGCATATTAGGAATCCCAGAAGAGGAAGAGAAAAAAAATACAGAGAGAATTTTTGAAGAAATAATGGCAGAAAATTCCCCAAGTATCATGAAAGACAAGAAGATTTTCATCCAAAAAGCTCAATGAACTGCATATAGAACAGACCTCAAGAGAAATTCACTAAGATATATCAAAATCAAACTTTCCAGAACCAAAGACAAAGAAACAATTTTGAGGGCAGCACGTGAAAAGCAAAATGTCACCTATAAAGTGGTCTCGATAAGGATACACCCTGATTTCTCATCAGAAACTATGCAGGTAAGAAGGCAATGGGATGACATATACAAAGAATGAAAAGAGCTGTCAACCAAGAATTAGATATCCAGCAAAACTATCATTCAAAAATGAGGGCAAAATGAGGACATTATCAGATAAGCAGAAATTAAGGGAATGTGTAACCATCAAACCAGACCTACAAGAAGTATTAAAAGGAGTCCTTCAGGTAGAAAACCGACAACATCAGACAACAACCTGATAAAGACACATGACAGCATCACCCTGTTACCAAGCCAGGTAAAGACATCACAATAGTAAAATAAAGCTGAAAAATTGATTACAGGGAATCCAGAATAAAAACTTGTAATAGGCAACAACATCAAACAAAAGGGGGAATTAGTGGTGTACATATAAAACTTCCATATGGTGAGAAAGTTAAGGCAATTTCAAGATATAACAGATTGTTTTAAGTGTAAAATGTTAAATGTAAACCTTAAGGTAACCATAAAGAAAATTAATAAATCTAAACACCAAAATAAAGAAAAACAAAAAGGCTCAGTAAACACAAAAATAAAAATGCTAAATGAAAGGAAAAATAAAATCCATAAACAAAAAAAAACCTGTTACAGAAAGTAAAGAACAAAGAAACCATTAACATTACAAAAAAACTATAACAAAATGGCTGCAGTATATTCTTCCCTATCACTAATCACACTGAATGTTAATGGATTAAATGTTCCAGGAGGCAGAATTTATATATATATATATATATATATTTTTATATATATATATCCCATCAATATGTTGTCTACAAGAAACATACCTTAGGTACAAGGACATAAATAGGTTAAAAATCAAAGGATGGAAAAAAAACATACCAAGCAAATGGTAACAAAAAGAGAGCAAGAGTGGCAATATTAATATCTGACAAAATACACTTTAAGTCAAAATCCATTGTAAGAGACAAAGAAGAACATTACATAATCATAAAAAGGTCAATTCGGCAAGAAGACATAACAATTATAAATGTTTCCACACCTAACACTAGAGCTCAAAAATTTATAAAGCAAACTACCAGAATTAAAGACAGAAATAGACAGATCTACTATAACACTTTTACTATAACACTAAGTGATTTTAATACATCTTTTTCGATGATAGAACAACTAGAAAGAAAATCAATAAAGACATAGAAGACCAAAATAACACTATTAACCAACTGGACCTAACAAACATGTATAGAACGTACCCTTCAACCAAAGATTGGATGGGTCTATGGGGCCAAGAATAACACACATGAGGAATGGGCTTCATGGTTCAATCATGTGTGTGAGACTAATGGGCACACTAGCCCAAAAGCAAGGATGAGAAGACAGGAAAGGACAGGAGGACTGGAAGAATGGAGGCAGGGAGCCTGGGGTGGAGATGGGGAGAGTGTTGACACATCACAGTGTTGGCAACCAATGTCACAGAACGATTTGTGTACTGGCTGTTTAATGAGAAACTAATTTGCTCTATAAACTTTCACTTAAATCACAATTAAAAGTTAGTATATCTATCAAAAAAAATGAAATTGGAGATGTTACAATAGATCCAATTGAGATAAAGAGGATCACAACAGAATACTATGAAAAACTGTACTCCAACAAATTTGAAAACCTAGAAGAAATGGACAAATTCCTAGAAACACCCTGCCTCCCTAAATTGACACTTATAGGAGTAGAAAATCTAAAAAGACCCATTACAAAAGAAGAGATTGAAAATGGCTGCAAAATATTCCCAACAGAAAAAAGCCCCAGACCAGATGGCTTCACTGGAGAATTCTACCAAACATTCAGAGAACAGTTGATACCAATTCTACTGAAACTCTTCTAAAACATAGAAGAGGAAGGAACACTCTCTAACTCATTCTATGAAGCCAATATCACCCTGATACCAAAGCCAGGTAAAGACATCACAAAAAAGAAAAATTACAGACCAATATCCTTCATGAATCTGTTATTGCTAGGTGCCATCAAGTCAATTCTGGCTCATAGAGACCCTGTGTACAACAGAATGAAACACTGTTTGGTCCTTCGGTCCTGCATCATCCTCACAATCGTTGTTTTGCTTCAGACCATTGTTGCAGCCACTGTATCAATCCTTCTCGTTGAGGCTCTTGCTTTTTTCCGCTGACCCTGTACTCTACCAAGCATGATGTCCTCCTCCAGGGCCTGATCCTTTCTGATAACGCCATCCTTGCTTCTAAGGAGCATTCTTGTTGTACTGCTTCCAAGACAGATTTGTTCATTCTTCTGTCTGTCCATGGCATATTCAGTGTTCTTTGCCAGCATCACAATTCAAAGGCATCAGTTCTTCTTTGGCCTTCCTTATTCATCATCCAGCTTTCACATGCATACGAGGCAATTGAAAACACCATGGCTTGAGTCAGGCGCACCTTATTCTTCAAGGTGACATCTTCGCTTTTCAACACTTTAAAGAGGTTTTTTGGAGCACATTTGCCCAATGCAACGTGCCTTTTGATTTCTTGACTGCTGTTTCCATGGATGTTGATCGTGGATCCAAGTAAAATGAAATCCTTGACAACTTCAATATTTTCTCCATTTTTCAATGCATGGCTTATTGTTCCAGTCGTGAGGATTTTTGTTTTCTTTATGTTGAGGTGTAATCCATACTGAAGGCTTTGGTTTCTGATCTTTATCAGTAAATGCTGCAAATCCTCTTCACTTTCAGCAAGTAAGGTTGTGTCATCTGCATAACACAGGTTGTTAATGAGTCTTCCTCCAATCCTGATGTCCCATTCTTCATATAGTCCAGTTTTTCATGAATAGAAATACAGAAATTCTCAACAAAATTCTACTGAACAGAATTGAACAACATATTAAGAAGATTATACATTACGATAAAGTGGGATTCATACCAGGAATGCAAGGGTGGCTCACCATTAGAAATCAATCAGTGTAATTCACCACATTAAAAAAAAAAAAAGGAAAATAATCACACGATCATCACAATCGATGCAGAAAAGACATTTGATAAAATTCAACACCCTTTCCTGATAAAAACTCTCAGCAAAATAGGACTAGAAGGGAAATTCCTCAGCATAATTAAGAGAATATATGCAAACCAACAGCCAGCATTATTCTCAGTGGAGAAAGACTGAGAATCTTTCTCTTGAGAATGGGACAAGGATGCCCATTATCACCACTCCTATTCATTAGTGTAATAATGAATAGCCAAAGCAGTGAGGCAAGAAAGAGAAATAAAGGATATCCAAATCAGAAAGGAAGAAGTGAAACTGTCTCTATTCGCAGATGACATAATCCTATACATAGAAAATTCCAAGGATTCCACAAGCAAGCTACTGGATCTAATAGAATTCAGCAATGTTGCAGGGTACAAGATCAACACACAAAAATCAATTGGGTTCCGTCATACTAACAAAAAGAATTCTGAAAAAGGAATCAAGAAAACAATACCATTTACAGTAGCCACCAAAATGATGAAATACCTGGGAATAAACCTAACCAGGGATGCAAAAGACTTACACAATGAAAACTATAAAACACTACTACAGGAGACTAAAAGAGACCTATAGAAATGGAAGGACCTTCCATGCACATGGATTGGAAGACTTAATATTGTAAAAATGTCGATACTACCCAAAGTGACCTATAGATACAATGCAATCCTGATCCAAATTCCAACAACATTTTTTACTAAAATGGAAAACTAATCACCAACTTTATACAGAAAGGAAAGAGGCTCCAATTAGCCAAAGCAATATTGAAGATCAAAGTAAGAGGTCTCATACTCCCCAATCTCAAAACATACTATACAGCTACAGTAATCAAAATGGCCTGTTACTGGTTCAATGATAGACACATAGACCAGTGGAATAAAGTTGAGAACCCAGAAATAAATCCATCCATCTATGGACAATGGATTTTTGACAAGGGGTCAAAATCCATTCACTGGGGGAAGAAACAGTCTCTTTAACCAATGGTGCTGGTAAAATTGAATTCCACTTGCAGAAAAATGAAATAGTACCCATACTTCACACCATACACAAAACTAATGCAAAATGGATCAAAGGTCTAAATGTTAAAGCTAAAGCTATAAAATTCTTCGAAGAAAACATAGGGACAAAACTACGGGATCTAATTTAAAAAAAAAAAAAAGATGATCGAACACAACTACAAATGCACAAACTGCGCAAGACAAATTAGATAACTGGGACCTTATAAAAATTAAATATTTATGCTCATGCAGTGCCATAGATCGCTTTTGTGTGGCCTTTCTAGACTTGGTCTTGTAACTTCCACTCAAATGATTGGGCAGAACTGTGTGATAGGATAATTGTGGCCCACCAAGGGGATTGGTTAGTTTTGCCATCCCACTGGGCTTATAATGAGTCACCCCAAAAGCAAGAAAGAAGAAAAGAATCCTACTACTACAAAGGAAGAACAACCAGGAACCAGCGCATCCTTTGGACCTGAGATCCTTGCCCTGAGAAGCTCCTGGAAGCAGGAAACCAAGAGAAAGAGAGCGAGCTGTAAGCCTGAAGATGCTGAGAATTGGAGGCAGGAGAGACCTGGCAGGACAGACCCAGCAGGAGAGACCCAGCAGCAGAGACCAGATAGCAGGAGACAGCACAGTGGGATTCCCAGCCAATGGAGAGAGAAAGCTGAGTGCCTTTGGGCAGAGGCCTAGGGCCAGAGAGCCTGCAAGCATGGCTGGGAAGAGGTTGTCCTGATGGAAGAACTGTATCCCTGAGGGTTCCAGAGCCTGAATTGTAATCTGTCGCTTCCCTAATAAACTACATAATTGTGAATATGGCCTGTGAGTTCTGTGTGGCCATTGCAATGAATTATTGAACCCCGCAGAGAAGTAGAGAGTGCCATGTTAGGGACAATTGGTGTCACAGTTGGTTAAAATGGTGGAGAGAGAAGGGATGTCTGACCCCTACCTCACAGGAATCAGCTTTGGGCTGTTGATCTTGATTCTCCTTCCCATTTGTGAGGTTAGAGGAAGTCAGACATTGCCCCAAGCTATTTTTACAGCTCATCAAAAGACTTTATAAAAAAAGTTTAAAAACGCCCTAGAGACTGCAAAAAAATCTTTAGGAATAATGTCCAGTAAGGGTCTCACCTCTAAAATATATAGAAAATTTCAACAACTCAACAATGGAAAGACAAACAATCCAATTAAAAAATGGGAAAAAGACATGAACAGACACTTCACCAAAGAGGACAGTCAAGTGACCAACAAACACATGAAAGATGCTCATGATCTTTAGTTATTAGAGAGATGCCCATCAAAACTACAATGAGATACCATATTGTTCCAGCTAAAATGGCACTGATTAAAAAAAAGAAGAAAACAGAAAATAATAAATGTTGGCAAGGATGTGGGGAGACTGGAACACTTATCCACTGCTGGTGAAATTGTAAAATGGTACAATACTATGGAAAACACTTTGGCGCTTCCTAAAAAAACTAGAAATAGAACTACGTTATGATCCAGCAATTCCACTTCTAGGTATATACCCTAGAGATCTAATAGAAGAGACACGAGAGGCATATGCAAACCCATTCACAATAGTAAACAGATGGAAACAAGCTAAGTACACATTAACAGATGAATGGTTAAACAAAATGTGGTACATACATACAATGGAATACTATGCAGCCATAAAGAATGATGAGTCTCCAAAACATTTCATAACATGGATGAATCTGGAGAATATTATGCTGAGTGAAACAAGTCAATCACAAACGGTCAAACACTGTGCGATCTCACTTTTATAAAAAGACAAGAATAGACACATATACAGACACCAACACTCATTGATGATTACCAGGGATTGGTAGGGGAAAATCACTATTTAGATTGTAGACACTTGTTATTTTTGATGATGGGAAAGGTAACACCGAATATGCGTGAAGTGAGCACAGCTTGATCAAGGTAAATCGTGTCACTAAGATGTATACAAGAAAAAAGGACATTTTGGTAAATGCCACAACATATATAATTTTGCAACAATAGCAACCAAAAAATATACGTGTGGGTATATATTTATGTATGTATGCACGTATGGGCATAGGTATGTACACTTGGTATATATGCATGTATATATAGGTAATATGGAAATACATTATGGAAACCCTGGTGTTGTAGTGTTTAAGTGCTACGGCCACTAACCAAGGGGTCAACAGTTCGAATCTGCCAGGCACTCCTTGGAAAGTCTACAGGGCAGTTTTACTCTGTCGTATAGGGTCACTATGAGTCAGAATTGACTCGACGGCAGTGGGTTTACATAGGCATTATATGTATGTATGTGTGTCCATGCACATATATTCATATATACAATAAAGCACATGGGGGCACAGTTATGGATACTTCTTAGACATAACCAAACACCTCATGGATTGGTTTTCTGGGTTTGAAGGCTCAGGGCCATAATCTCACGGGACAACTTGGTCAATTGGCATAATATAGTTCATAAAGTTTGTGTTCCACATCCCAGTTTGGTGAGCAGTGTCTGGAGTCTTAAAAGCTTGCAAGTGGCCATCTAAGACACAACTATTGGTTCCTACCTATCTGGAGCAAAAGAGAAAGAAGGAAACTCAAGACTCAAAGAAGAAACTAGTCTATAGTACTGTCTACATGAACCACGGCCCCATCTACCCTGAGACCAGAAGAACTAGATGGTGCCCAGCTACCACTACCAATCATTTTGATCAGGGCCATAATAGAGAGATCCTGATAAAATGGGAGAAAAATACAGAACAGAACTCAAATTCTTAAAAAGTCCAGACTTACTGGACTGGTCGAGACTAGAGGACTCCTCAAGACTATTGCCCTGAGATACTCTTCAAACCGTGAACCAAAGCTATCTCCTGAGGTCACCTTTCAGCTAAGTAACAGACTGGCTCACAAAATAAAGAATATCACCTGTGAGTACTACGCTTCTTTAAAAAATCATTTACATAAGACCAAATGGCCAAGGATTAAAGCAAGGAGGAGAAAGTAAAGGGTCAAGGAAATCAGGTGACTGGCAATGGGACAACCAGAATGGAAATAATGAGAATGTTCATGCGTTGTGAAGGATGTAACCAATGTCACTGAACAATTTGTGTAGAAATTGTTGAATGAGAACCTAATTTGCTGTGTAAACATTCACTAAAAACTGTAAACAATAAAACATTATTTTTAAAAATGTCAAAGATCTATATTCATTGACATGGGAAGATGTTCAGTGCACTTACACATAGGGTGTGCATTTTAAAATAATGTATATTCCAGGGTTTTCTGAGCATAGGGATTATTACAATCTAGCTGAGATCAAAGGGTATATATAGTTTCGTATCTTGCTTTTTCCTTTTTCTTTCTCCCTCTTTCTTTTTCTTTCTTTCCTCCCTCCCTCCCTCCCTTTCTTTCTTTTTTTTGCTTAACATTAGGTAAGAACCTTTTTTTCCTTTTATTGTGGTGAAAATACACACAAGAAAACATTTGCCAATACAACTTCCACTTTTACAATTCAAAGGTGTTGATTACATTTTTCTTATTATGCCACCATTATGCTATTTTCCAAAATATTCCACTGTCACTAACATAAACTCAATGCCCCTCAAATAAAAACTTCCCATTCCACCCTCCCTCCCATCACTGGTAACCACTAATAATCTTTGGTTTCTATACATTTGCTTATTTTATGTAAGGGAAATCCTAACAGTATTTGTCCTTTTGCAATTGACTCATTTCACTGAGCACAATGTTCTTAAGGTTCATTTATGCTGTAGCATGTGGCAGAACTTCATTTTTCTTTATCGGTGTGTAATATCCCATTGTGTGTGTATACCACATTTTGTCTATCCAGTCATCTGTCGATGGACATTTCAGTCATTGCTACCTTTTGACTACTATTTAAAAAATGCTGCAATTAACACTGGTGTACAGACTTCTATTTGCATTCTTCTGGGTACATACCTAGGACCGGAATTGCTGGATTATATGGTAGTTCTATGTTCAACTTTTTGAAGAACTGCGTAACTGTTTTCCGCAATGACTGTACCATTTTACATTCCCACCAGCAATGGATGAGGGTTTCAGTTCCACAGCCTCACCACACCTGTTATTTTCTGTTTGTTTGTTTGTTCGTTTTTTTCATTTTTTTTTTATCATTGCTGTTCTAATGAGGATGAAGTGATATCTCACTGTGGCTTTCATTTACATCTGCCTAACGGCTAATGCAGTGGAAACCCTGGTAGGGTAGTGGTAAAATGCTACAGCTGCTAACCGAGAGGTCGGCAGTTCAAATCTGCCAGGTGCTCCTTGGAAACTCTATGGGGCAGTTCTAGTCTGCCCTATACGGTCTCTATGAGTCGGAATCGACTCGACAGCAACTGGTTTGGTTTTAGTTTTAATGGCTAATGATGTTGAACATTTTTTCATGTGCTTGTAAGAGCCATTTTGCACCAGTTAGCAAAGTTTTTATAAGCTTCAGTAATAATAATATCTCATCAAGGAGGCGTTTTATAATTTAGAGAACCAATCATTTATTTTTAGAGCAGGTCATTCCTAGGTTTTTATTAGAAGTATATTGTTAACATCTTTGTGCATAACGCTTTTCTTTTCATGTTTAGGAGTATTCCTTAAGATTAATACCCCAAAGTCAAAGGACAAAGTCAAAATATACGAGTACTTGTATGTTTTGAGGACAGTCCATAAGTATTTTTAAAGCTTTCAATACACTTTGACAAACTGCTTTCCGAAAAGATTATACCAATTTACTCCAAGTCTTAATTTTGAAGTTGGATGCTTATTCACCTAATATAGTATCTGCAGTTTGCTCTGTAAAGGAAGGGAGATTCCACTGCTCATGTGATGCCTTCGCAAGTTTATTGTCTCAATTGAATATTCACCCCTTAGCATATCTGACCCTTCTGTCCTGATGAAGCTTGGGGGTTTCAGATGAAACTGTGTACCAAATTACCACCAAGACAGCAGAAGACCAGGAAGAAAGGATTCCAGCGTGATGAAACCCCTGCACATATTCATCAATAGATGAATCTGTTTGGCACAAGAGTAACGATTACACATATGAAACTCAGCATAACACTTCACAATAATTTTTAAATGTATTTGAATTTGTCTTAAGAATGTCTTTATTTTTAATTAATTTTGCATATGTTTTTCAGAATTATTGATTATAAAAAATTCAAGTGTGTTGAGAAGGAAGCATTCTAGTGGAAGCTTCGGAAGGGGAAAAAAATGAAAGATAAAAACCGAAGAAGCATCAGAATGTCAAAAACTCTCTTCTTCTACCACAACAGAAGTTAAAAATGTTTGATGACCAAAGCATGAAGTTAAGGAAAAGAATCATAAAACCCCAAAATACAAATAATGAAAATGATAAGAGAAACAAAGATTGTAAGAATCAGATCATATCAAAAGCAGCACATCATTAAGAGGAAAAGATAAATTTCTAGCATAAATAAATTGTTTGAATAACCCTATTTAATGAGCTGAGTGAATCACATATTGAAAAAAAAGATTACATTCTTGGTAGTTCAACCACAAAATATTGACATCAACAAAGATGACATAAAACTAACAATGAGTCACTACTACCAGGACTTTGCCCAAAAATTGTAGGGAGGAAAAAGCGAAAAAAAAAAAAAAGTAGAAGGAAAGGGTATTATGGTAATGTATCCAACAGTTAACCAATAAAAATATTGTATTTTATAATGTCAATAGTATTTGTTAGAATTTAATTTTTTTTTAATTTGCTGTGATTTCTTCTTCTAAATTAATACTCACATTTAAACTTAATTTTTTCTTCATAATTTGATATTTTTCTTAGAGAGGGCCTAAGGTCGTATATGCTTCAGGCTCCGATAAACCTGGATGCGCACCTAGTATGTTTTGGTCACTGAGTACTGCTGTAACACAAATACCACAAGTGGGGATCTTTAAAGATGGAAATGTATTTTCTCATAGTTCTACAGGCTAAGGGAGTCTTATTCCTCACATGATGTCTATCTCCCCACACCCCCTGTCAACACACACTGTGTGTGTGTGTCTCTGTGTCTATTCATGTCTTTTTATAACTCGGAAGTGATTAGGTTTAGGATCCACCCACACTCACATGACCTCAACCAATTAATCAATTACATCACATTAGATTCCATTATGGAAGATGAGTATGTTGTACTACATCCTGGAAAATAATTGCATTATATTACATTGGATATAAGGTAGTTATATTACATTATGGCAGGTGATCTGCTGTACACAAGGCCAACTGATTTAATCACATATAACTACTCTATGACAGCAACCAGATTAGCATTTGGTAGACAACTGAGAATCACAGTCTAGCCAAATTGACACAAAATTAACCAGCACATACTGTGAATGTTAAGTGCTTGGAAATATTCTAGAGAAGATTCCAAATTTGTTCGTTTTTCTCCCTTATCACAACTGGCGTGTTTTGTAACAAGAATGCTGTCCACAGCTAACGTATCTTTGAGAAGGGTTGTTGTCTTAGGGTTCTCTGGAGAAACAGAACCAGTGAGATATTGTTTTTTTTTGTTGTTGTTAGGTACTGTTGAGTCGGTTCCAACTCATAACAACCCTATGTACCATAGAACGAAACACTGCCCGGTCCTGCACCATCCTCACAATCATTGTTATGCCTGAGCCCATTGTTGCAGCCACAGGGTCAATCCATCTCGTTGAGGGTCTTCCTCGTTTCTGCTGACCCTGTACTTTACCAAGCATGATGTCCTTCTCCAGAGACTGATCCCTCCTGACAACATGTCCAAAGTATATAACATGCAGTCTCACCATCCTTGCTTCTAAGGAGCATTCTGGTTGTACTTCTTCCAAGACAGATTTGTTCATTCTTTTGGCAGTCCACGGTGTATTCAATATTCTTCCTGAACATCACAATTCAAAGGAGTCAATTCTTCTTCAGTCTTTGTTATTCATTGTCCAGCTTTCGCATGAATATGTTGCAATTGAAAATACCATGGCTTGGGTCAGGCCTACTTTAGTCCTCAAGGTGACATCTTTGCTTTTCAACACTTCAAAGAGGTCGTTTGCAGCAGATTTACCCAATGCAATGCATCTTTTGATTTCTTGATTGCTGCTTCCATGGCTGTTGATTGTGGATCCAAGTAAAATTAAATCCTTGACAACTTCAATCTTTTCTCCATTTATCATGATGTTGTTTATTGGTCCATTTGTGAGGATTTTTGTTTTCTTTATGTTGAGGTGTAATCCATACTGAAGGCTGTATGTGCTTCATCAGTTGGTGCTTCAAGTCCTCTTCACTTTCAGCAAGCAAGGTTGTGTCATCTGCGTAACTCAGGTTGTTAATGAGTCTTCCTTCCATCCTGATGCCTTGTTTTTCATATAATCCAGTTTCTCAGATTATTTGCTCAGTATACGGGTTGATTTTTTTTTATACTGATTGAATAGTTTTGGTGAAAGGATACAACCCTGATATATACCTTTCCTGACTTTTAACCGCTCAGTATCTCCTTGTTCTGTCCAAACAGCTGCCTCTTGATCTATGTACTGGTTCCTCATGAGCACAATTAAGTGTCCTGGAATTCCTATTCTTTGCAATGTTATGAATAATTTATGATCCACACAGTCGAATGTCTTTGCATAGTCAATAAAACACAGGTAAACATCCTTCTGGTATTCTCTGCTTTCAGCCAGGATCCATCTGACATCAGCAATGATATCCCTGGTTCCACGACCTCTTTTGAATCTGGCCTGAATTTCTGGCAGTTTCTGGCAATATACTGCTGCAGCCGCTTTAGAATGATCTTCAGCAAAATTTTACTTGCCTGTGATATTAATGATAATTGGATAATTTCCACATTCATTTGGATCACCTTTCTTGGGAACAGGCATAAATATGGATCTCTTCCAGTCGGTTGGCCAGGTAGCTCTCTTCCAAATTTCTTGGCATAGACAAGTGAGCACCTCCAGTGCTGTATCTGTTTGTTGAAACATCTCAATTGGTATTCCATCAGTTCCTGGAGCCTTGTTTTTCTCCACTGCCTTCAGTACAGCTTGGACTTCTTCCTTCAGTACCATTGTTTCCTAATCATATGCTACCTCTTCAAATGGTTGAACGTCAACCAATTCTTTTTGGTATAATGACTGTGTATTCCTTCCATCTTCTTTTGATGCTTCCTGCATTGTTTAATATCTTCTATATAGGACCCTTCACTATTGCAACTCGAGGCTTGAATTTTTTCTTCAATTCTTTCAGCTTGAGAAATGGTGAGTGTGTTTTTCCCTTTTGGTTTTGTATCTCCAGCTCTTTGTACATGTCATTATAATACTTTACTTTGTCTTCTAGAGCCACCCTTTGAAATCTTCTGTTCAGTTCTTTTACTTCATCATTTCTTCCTTTTGCTTTAGCTGCTCGATGTTCAATAGCAAGTTTCAGAGTCTCTTCTGACATCCATTTTGGTTGTTTCTTTCCTACCTTTCTAATGACTTCTTGCTTTCTTCATATGCAATGTCCTTGATGACATTCCACAACTTGTCTGGTCTTTGGTCATAAGTGTCCAACGTGTCAAAATCTGTTCTTCAGATGGTCTCTGAATTCAAGTGGGATATACTCAAGGTCGTACTTTGGCTCTTGTGGACTTGTTCTAATTTTCTTCATTTTCAACTTGAACTTGCATATGAGCAATTGAAGGCCTGTTCCACAACCAGCCCTCGGCCTTGTTCTGATTGATGCTATTGAGCTTTTCCATGGTCTCTTTCCACAGATGTAGTTGATTTGATTCCTGTGTGTTCCATCTGGTAAGGTTCATGTGTATAGTCACCGTTTATGTTGGTGAAAAAAGGTATTTACAATGAAGTCATTGGTCTTACAGAATTCTATCATGCGATCTCCGGTATCGTTTCCATCACCAAGGCCATATTTTCCGACTACCAATCCTTCTTCTTTGTTTCCAACTTTTACATTCCAATCACCAGTAATTACCAATGCATTCTGATTGCATGTTTGATCAATTTCAGACTGCAAAAGCTGATAAAAATCTTCCATTTCTTCATCTTTGGCTTTAGTGGCTGGTACGTAAATTTGAATAATAATCGTTTAACTGGTCTTCCTTGTAGGCGTATGGATATTATCCTATCACTGACAGCGTTGTACTTCAGCATAGATCTTGAAATGTTCTTTTTGACGATGAATGCAACACCATTTCTCTTTAAGTTGTCGTTCCTGGCATAGTGGACCATATGATTGTCCAATTCAAAATGGCCAATACCAGTCCATTTCAGCTCCTTAATGCCTAGAATATCAATGTTTATATGTTCCATCTCATTTTTGATGATTTCCAAGTTTCCTAGATTCATACTTCGTACATTCCAGGTTCCGATTATTAATGGATGTTTGCAGCTGTTTCTTCTCATTTTGAGTCATGCCACATCCGCAAATGAAGGTCTCGAAAGCTTGATTCCAACCACGTTATTAAGGTCGACTCTACTTTGAGGAGGCAGCTCTTCCTCAGTCATCTTTTGAGTGCATTCCAACCTGGGGGGCTCATCTTCTGGCACTATATCAGACAATGTTCTTATATTCATAAGGTTTTCACTGGCTAATCGTTTTCAGAAGTAGACTGCCGGGTCCTTCTTCCTAGTCTGTCTGAGTCTGGAAGCTCATCTGAAACCTGTCTGCCAAGGGTGACCCTTTTGGTATCTGAATACTGGTGGCATAGCTTCCAGTATCACAGCAACATAAAAACCCCCACAGCACAACAAATTGACAGACATGTGGGGGCAGTGAGATACATGTACATATAAATAGAGATTTACTTCAAGGGATTGATTAACACAATTGTGAGAGCTGGCAAGTAAAAATTCAATACGTCAGGTGGCAGACTAGAAACTCCTGCTGGCTCACAAAACTGTGGGGTTGGGAAGTCCAAAATCTGTAGGTCAGGTGGCAGTCTGGAGACTTCTGCTGGTCAGTCAACAGGAAGAGTGCAGAGTGGAGAGAGAGCAAGTTCTGCCAAAATACCTGTTTATAGTCTAGAGGCAGAACATACCCTAAGGAAACTCGCCTTTGAACTGATTGATTGATCACTTTGGATTACATAATAGAAGGGGATTATATTACATTACATTATAGAGCAGTAACTAGTCTAGCATTTGGCCAAACCACTGGGAATCATAGCCTAGCCTAGCTGGCACATAAAATTAGCCAACACAATTATACAATGCTAAAAAGACTGTTTTCATAGGTCCTACAGGCAAAAAAAAAATAAATTGATTCACTGAAGATTTCAACATTCACCACACGGATATTTGATGAGCATCTACGATGTAGACCAGGCACTAGGGACCCAGAGATGAATGATAAGACTCCAGTGAGAGAGATGGATGTGCAAACAAGAAATCACTTTATGAACAAGCTCCACTTAGCAGGTGCAATCATAGAGCACCTGTATGTTGTTTTTTCCAACCTGACTCCGGTGTCTAGTCTTTCCCCACCCCTGCATGGTGTCCTGGGCAGGCAACATAGGTCCCTTTGAGTCACAAGAACGGTAAGTGTATGTCTGCCCCAGATAATAATCAAAATGCTAAATTTCATTTAAAGTTAAAGCTTCTCCACCTCCTCACGCTGGGAAGCCTGCGATGGTAGAGAGGGTGTGGTCACCTCGCCCTCCCAAACTCTACCTTCTCCCACCTCCCACTCAGTAGCTAGGCTTTCTGGTGGGTAGTGTGGTAGTGGGGAAGTTGAAGGGACAAGACTAAAGGAGGAAAAGCATCTTATTTGTTTCTGTCGTGACCTGGCATTGGGTTTCTATAGCTACCTTCTCTTTGAGGTGTTTCTGTGGACTTGGAGAAGCCATGGAATTCTGCTGCAAATCTCCCAACGTAGGGTTGCCAGATAAAATACAGAATGCCCAGCTAAATTTGAATTTCAGATGAACTGTCTCTGGTCCACAGAACCACGTACCTTCACCCACTGCCCTCTGGGACAGGGTGTCTTAGACCCTAGGCAGCCACGACTCCACAGACCAGTCCTCAGGTTTTCCCAAACGCAAAAAAGCACAGGAAGGCTCTGCCTGAAGCTCTTCTTACTTACCCTGAGGCAAGGGGGAAGCACTGGAACCCCTCCATGGAGGGGTGGTGGAGGCGGTGGGAATGCCCAGGCCTGTCAGCCCGCTCCATAGAATCCACCCCTACACCTTCCTACTCTGAAAGTGAGTGAAGGGCTAATGCTGGCAGAGGAAGCTTTACATTCCATTAGCTCCTCCTTTATAGAGTCTTGGCACCCCTTCTGGAGGTAGGGCTTCTCAGCAGCTACCCTTTCGTTCTCTGCCTTTGAGGCCTCTGCTGAACATTTTAGACAGCAAGAAAAGTCGCGTTTAGTTTCCAGTTATACTCACTTCCCTGGGTGGTGCAAACAGCTGAGTGCTGGACTACTAACCTAAAGGTTGGTGGTTTGAACCCACCCAGAGACACCCTAGAAGAAAGGACTGGTGATATGTTTCCAAAAAGTTCTACTCTGCGACACATGGTGTCTCTATGAGTCAGAATCGACTCAATGGCAACTAGTCTGGTTTAGTGTTTACCCTCACTTCATGAGAGTGGAGAAGCATTTATTTATTTGTGTCTGAGGTGCAGTCAGAAAGGGCTTCACCCTGGCAGGCCCAGAGCTGCTCAAACTTTAAAGTACTATGAATCCCCTGAGAGCTTGTTAAAAAGTAGGTCTGGGATGGGGCCTCGAATTCTGCATTTTTCACAAGCTGTCAGTGACGTGGTCCCAAGTGGTCCTCAGATATACTTCGAGTAGAGAGGGGCTAGAAGAATGGGAGGGAGGAGTTGCTAGGCCCTTGAGGGGAGCTGGAAGGGACTGGGCATTGTAAGCAGAGGAAACAGCAAGTGTAAATGCAAGGAGGCTTGTAAACATTGCCTTTCTGGGTTCAGCCTGTAGGTCAGAGGCTACAAGGAAACCAAGCCACCCTGATGGAGGGAGGTGGGGAACTGGCAGTAAATAAAGTTCCATAACGGTCCTGAGTGCCTGGAAAAGGTGGAACAGGAAAAGCAGGTCGAGTGGGTTTCACGTGTGTCAGATACTGTAGAAATGCTTTACGAGCTAGTCTACATAATCGCACTTCTCGAAGCCATGCGAACATTAATTACCTGGTGCTTGACCACAAAGTGCCTGTGACTGAGCCCGTTCATGCCTTCCTTTGCACAACGACCAGCTGGCATTGGCTTGCAACAGTCCATGTAGCTCTCTTCCACAACGTGCACAGGAGGTGAGAGTCTCCTGTTAAAGCTTTGCTGTCTCCGCGTAAGATTTAGCGGACAATCAGGAGGTCACATAGCCTATCCTGACAGTGGTGGGCAGAATAATGGTCCCCAAAGATAGCCATGCCGTGGTCCCCAGAGCCTGTGACTATGGTACCTTCCATTGCAAAAGACACTTTGCCAATGTGATTAAGGCTTTTTTTTTTTTTTTTCCAGTGCCGTTGAGTTGATTCCTACTCATGGCAACCTATAGACTTTCTTCCCAGGCACCTCTGGTGGACTCAAATGTTTGCACCACCCAGGGACTCCATGATTACAGTTGCTGTTGCTGTTAGTTGCCATCTAATCAACTCCTACTCATGGCGACCCCATGTGAGTCAGAATAGAACTGTACACCATAGGGTTTTCAAGGCTGTGGCCTTTCTGAAGCAGATCACCAAGCCTCTCTTCCAAGGTGCCTCTGGGTGGATTGGACCCACCAACCTTTTGGCTAATAGCCAGGTGCTTAACTGTTTGGGCCACCTAGGGACTCCTTTCCAAATCAAAACCAAACCCATTGCCGTCAAGTTGATTCCGACTCATGGCAACACTGTAGGACAGAGTAAACTGCGCTATAGGGTTTCCAAGGCTGTAAACCTTTACGGAAGCAGACTGCCACAGCTTTCCCTGCAGAGAGACTGGTGGGTTCGAACCACAGACCTTCTGGTTAGCAGCCAAGTGCTTAACCACTGCGCCACCTGGGCTTTTAGAGTTCCCTTAAGACTCCTGAAATAGACTATACTAGGTTATCCTAGCAGGTCCAATCTAATCACATAAGTCCTTACGAGCAGAAACCTTTCCCAGGTGTAGTCAGAGAGAGAGATGTAACAACAGAAGATCTGAGAGATGGCAGCTCAAGAAGCTTCCTGTTCTGGTTCTGAGATGTAGTGGGCTATGCATGAGACCCAGACAGAGGCCTCTAGATGCTAAGGGTAGCCCCCAGCTGACTGTCTGCAAGGAAACTGAGACTTCAGCCCTATAACCTCGTGGAACCAAATTCTGCCAACAACCAAGTGAGCAAGGAAACGGATCCTCCCCCATAGTCTCCAGAAAGGCATCAGGCCTGCTGATGTGTGCGACTTCTGACCTACAGAACTGTATTGTAACACATTATGTTGTTTTAAGTCATTTAAGTTCGTGGTAAGATCCCTGGGTGGCTCCAACAGTTTGCGCTCAACTGCCAGCCTAAAGGTTGGTAGTTTGAACCCTCCCATCAATGCCATGGAAGAAAGGCTTGGCAATCTACTTCCATAAAGATTACGCCCAAGATGTGTATTTACTATTAAAGTTAAATAAATGTTTGTTTCATGCAAAAAAAAAAAAAAAAAAAAGGTTACATCCAAGAAAACGCTATGGAGCAGAATTCTACTCTGTAACACATGGGGTCATGATGAGTCAGAATGGACTCAACAGCAGTGGGAATGCAAAGTTTGTGGTAATTTGTTATAGCAGCAACAGAAAACTGATACACGCATTCCTGCTGGATATCCCCTGTCCTTGTCAGAGGAAAGCCTCATGCCTACTGATGAACTCTAGCGTCCCTACATTGCCACACCCAAACACTGACTTTTCCCCAGAAGCAGCTGCTGTTTTCTGAGAACAGTGAGCTGTTTGTAAGCCTGAGAAAACAGGATGACAAATCTTCCACAAATCCCTTCGCAAACAGCCCATGTCTGATTTGCATGCCCTCAGATGGCAAGTTGGCCTTTGAATACCTGCCTTTATTCTCCATGCCTTCCTGTCTGGTTCGCTTGGCTTTCTAACCCTGTCTAGAGACAGCATGTGGAGGTACTACACGCTCCCTTAGTGGTTTCAACAGAGAGGCCCCTGCCTAAATGTCTCAATGGTCATCATCGTTCTGACCACAGGGGGCAGGCAGAGCAGGAAGCAATTTTGGAGTTGGTCCAGTCCCACCACCTTGTTATGAATTACATTGTGCCTCCCCCCTCGCAAAAAAATATGTGTTGGAATCCTAGCCCCTATACCTGTGTGGATGTGATCCTGTCTGGAAATAGGGTTTTCTTTGTTATGTTAATTAGACCATACCTGAGTAGGGTGGGTTCTAAACTTAATCACTCTGAATTATAAAAAAGAAAATAGATTAGACACAGATACAGGCATACTTGGGGGGAAGACAGATGCCAGATAAGGATTGCCAAGGAACCAAAGAATAACTGTATCTACTAACAAGGAAGGAATTGACATGGCCGAGACCAGGATTTGGACTTTTAGCCTCCAGAGCTGTGAGAAAATTAATTTCTTTTCTTTAAGGCCACCTACTTGTGATATTTGTGTCATGGCAGCACCCCAGGTAACTAAGACGTATCTCATTTTATATGGAAGGAAGGAAGAAAAAAGGAAGCTACGGTGAAATGCGAGACAATCCCCTTTCCAAGGTGGGCCTGGCTGACAGGACCCCAAGTGGTGCCATCCCACAGAAGTCAAGAAAGCAAGGAAACTTGAGTGGGAACTGGGCCCCATCAGCTAAGGGGGCAACCGTGAGGGCTAACAAAGCTGTTGAAGGCAGAGGACCCACTACAGGCCAGAGAGGTGGGTGGCTCCTGGAGCCCCAGGCAGCCAGAAAAGGAGATGGGACTGGTGCTTCCGTCTGTTTCTGTGCACCCACCCGGCAGGTGACGGGAGGGCTCACTGGGACCAGGCGGCCAAGGTCACACACCAGATAAGGAGAGTTGCCTACACTTCAAAATGAATGCACTCCATTGGGCCAAAACAGTAACCAACTTTCACAAGCGATAAGCATTTGTTAATTTGTACAAGCTGTCCCTCCATGTATATAAATTGTTTCCTAAATGTTAAAATCTAAATCAATCAATTAAGGTCAACCTGTTTTTTTTTTTTTTTTTAGTTTTTTTCTAGGCAATTTGGGAGTTAAAATTTCACAAAATTAGGCAAGTGCCTACTTTTTCTTTTTTGGCTGACAAACGAAGGCTCCCTGGGGATTTACCCACTTCGTGGGGGCCTGATGCTCCCTGATGGCAGAGTGAAGTGCAGTCCAGGCCCCTGCAGCTCAGAGGCAGAGAAGTCATGACTCTGGGGTTTAAGGGGTGCCCAAGGGGTTCAGTCACATAGACTTTCCTGCCCCACCCTGCCTACTGCAACCCTTTTTAGGAGCCTCCCCCACCCCCAAAAGACTGCCCTTGGTTGCTGAACATTCATTACTTAATGATTTCAACAAGTGGCTGTTGACCGCCTCCCCTCTGCTAGGCACCGTAGCACTATGGCAGAGGCTGGTCATTTTAGTCCTCAACCCCCTGGCTATTGACCACGCACCGCAGGCCCTCTAAGTTCTACTATGGTCTCCCAGCCTGACACAAGAGCCTACTTTTTTTGGTGACTGACCTCTTTTTATTTCCTGGGTCTATTTTTGTCCCTCTTCCTTGGCTCAATAAATGCATGGACAATTCAGACCAGCCTCATAGGCAGCCTCCACTCCACCAACCCTCCCCCCTGCCCCCACCGCATTGGCCTCGGCCTTCACGCCAGGAAGGATCCTGACCTACTAATATGTGCTCAGAGTTTCCATCCAGTTCCTGCAGCAGACGACACTCACCCTGGGTGACTGAGTCCAAACACCTGTTCCCTGGCACAGCAGAAGCCCTTCCCCCAGGCCCTGGAGTGGCAGCCCTGACTTTCCATCACTATGGGTGTCCTGACGGCGGGCATAGGCTGCCCATCGTCCCTGAAGTCATTCCAGAACCTGCAAAGCTAGTTCCCGCTGTTCCATGACGATTGAAGCTGACACGCTCTTTCCACTCTGTGTTCAGAGAAAGGGCGCTACCATCTGCAGTGAATCTGTGTGGGAACGTGGGGAAATGGCCGGGCGTTTATTTATGTTGCCCATCCTTAGCTAAGAATATTCTGAAAGGGAAAGTGTTGGATGGTGGAGAGGATACTGGGCTCAGGATTGGGAAAATGAGGCCACAGGCCTGAGCTGAGTGACCGTCAGAAAGCCTTTTCTATGTCAGTTTCTTAATCCAGGGGAAACAACAGGCCTGCTAGAACTTGCTGTGTCCACCTCAAAGGGATGTAAGGAGAATCCATTGACAGGATGTATGTGTATATCACACGCTTTCAGGCCCCATCATCGAGAGCAACAATGAATGCACGTTAGCACGTATCACTGGCTTGTGTCCCCACCAGCTGACAAGAGCCTCCATCACTCTCCCACCTAAGTCATACCCTCGATGTTTTAGGGAGCTCCTGGAGGTGTTCCAGGAGAGGCTCCCCATAATCTCCTCTCTCAAGTCAGTGCCTGAGCAGGTGCTCCTTACTGCAACCCATAACCTGTACAGGAAGCTGAATCTCCGGGTTCTCAAAGCTGCAAAACCAAGAGATGCCAAAATGATCTGTGCCCTCTCAGACCCCATTCCGTGCAGATAGACGTGGGGCTGGGAGTGTCACAACCATACTATACATACCCAGGAACCCATCAGGAATGCTCAAACCTCAAGTTAGGCTCAGAACATCGCTGCACAGGAGCGGGGGAAGGGCAGCTTCAAGCCCTGGGCTAAGGTTTGACATTTGTTTCTGCTGAATTCATGCAGCTGTCTCAAGGGATGAGTATTGACCTCTTCCCCATTTTACCAAGGTCACATGGCTAGTAGGTGGTGGAGTCATGTGGACATTTGTCACTTTGGCTGCTTTGTTGTTGTTGTTAGGTACCATCAAGTCAGTCCAACTCATAGCGACCCTATGCACAACAGAATAAAGCACTGCCCGGTCCTGCACCATCCTCACAATCATTGCTATGTTTGAGCCCATTGTTGCAGCCACTGTGTCAGTCCAGCTCTTTGAGGGTCTTCCTCTTTTTTACTGACCCTCTACTTTACCCAGCATGATGTCCTTCTCCAGGGAACTGATCCCTCCTGATAACATGTCCAAAGTATGTGAGACATAGTCTCACCATGCTGGCTTCTAAGGAGCATTCTGGCTGTACTTCTTCCAAGACAGATCTGTTCGTTGTTTTGGCAGTCCATGGTATATTCAATAGTCTTCACCAACATCATTATTTAGAGGCGTCACTTCTTTGTCTTCCTTAATCATTGATCAGCCTTCGCATGCATATGAGGTGATTGAAAACGCCATAGCTTGGATCAGGCACACCTTAGTAGTCTTCAAGGTGACATCTTTGCTTTTCAAAACTTTAAAGAGGTCCTTTGCAGCAGATTTGCCCAATGCAACGTGTTTTTCATTGGCTGCTTAGCATCTGGATATTCTTAATTTTTGCTTTCTTCTGGAAGTTTCATAGTTTTCACTCTTATATTTAGATCCGTGTTTCAATTTAAATAACCTCTTGCATATGGCTGTCCAGTTGTAGGTATAATTTTTATTTGGGGGAAGCATTGTCTTAATCAGATTCTCTAGAGAAACAGAACCAGTGATGTATATATTATACATAAGCAGAGAGAGATTTGCTTCAAAGGATTAGCTCACCCAACTGTGGGGGCTGGCAAGTCCCAAATCCACAGATCAGGCTGGAGGCTCCTGTAGGCTTGCATCCCAAGATTCATAGGTCAGGTGAAGAGTGCAAAGTGGAGAGAGAGAGAAAAAGAGTGAGAACGAATTCTGCCAAAATATCTTATTTATGGTCTGGAGGCAGAACATATCCTGAGGAACCTCTCCTTTCAACTGATTGATTATATTACATTACACCTTTACATTACATTATGGACAATAATTATAATACATCGCATTAGATTGCATTATGGAACAATAACTAGTCTAGTACTTGGCCAAACTACTGGGAATGATAGTCTGGCTGAGTTGACACATAAAATTGACCACCACAAGCATCAATATAAGTGGAAGGAGGTCCACCTCCCACTATGGAAACAAAGACAAGGGGAAGATATTCCCTCTTTCTACTGTCTGGTTGCTAAAACTTTAACCCTTTAGGGTGACAGGCCAAAGAACAAGATCAGTTAGGGATTATCTGAGGTGGCCAGAAAGTGCAGCGAGAGTACCACTCCTAAGATGGTGGCTCCCAAGGCAACTTCTTAACTGTGCCTCTTTGGGTCCTGCTCTAGCTGGGCCTCCTGCCTGCCCATTAATTCTATGAGTTACCCACTGCTCCTCACATTGATTCCTTTTCTGCTTAAGTTAACCGGAAACGGTTTTTATTTGCAACCAAATTGCTGGATAATACAAGGCAGAATTCTTTTTTAATTGTGCTTTAGGTGAAAGTTCAAAGCTCAAGTTAATTTCTCATACAAAAATTCACACACATATTATTATGTGACCCTAGTTGCAATCTCTATAAAGTGACAGCATACTCCCCCTTTCCACTCAATGTTTCCCCAACCACCTGAGCATCACAGTCAACAGAGATCCAAGACACATCCAGATGGTGAAATGTGATGTAAATATTAGGAAAAATGAAGTTGGTCTGAGTGATGTGGAAAGTTCTCCAATTTTATTGGAAATAAAAAAAAGCTAATGGCAGAACCCAAAGCCCGTTACTGTCTAGCTGATTCTGATTCATAATGACATTTTAGGACAGAATAGAATTGCCCCATAGGGTTTCCAAGGCTGTAATCTTTACAGAAGCACAGTGTCACATCTTTCTCCTGCAGAGTGGCTGGTGGGTTCAAACTACCAAATTTTAGGTTAGCAGCCAAGGGCTTAACCACTGCGTCACTAGAGCTCCTAGTGGCAGAACAGCGTGATAATCTGATCACTTTTGGGTAAAACGTAAGCATATATGATCTGGCAATATACACATAGGCAATGTCTGAAACGAGATACTTAAAACTGTTAACAGTGTTTGCCCTTGAAATTGGAACACCTAAGAGAAGGGAATTTTCTACTCTTAATTTAAAACTTTTCTATACTGTTTACATTAACAGCAACAACAAAAACTATGAATATGTGCTACCTTTATGATTAAGAATAGAAATTAATTTTTAAAAGTCCAATTTCCAAGACATTACTCCCAGATCCCACTACCTGTCTTTCAGTTTGCCATACTGTGGGGGCTTATGTGTTGCTGTGATGCTGGAGACCATGCCACCAGCATATCAAATACCAGCAGGGTCAGCCATGGTGAACAGGTTTTAGCGGAGCTTCCAGGCTAAGACAGACTAGGAAGAAATGCCTGGTGATCTACTTCGGAAAATTAGCCAATGAAAGCCCTAAGAATCACAACAAAACATCATTCAATATTGTGCTGGAAGATGAGCCCCCTAGGTTAGAAGGCACTCAAAATACACAATGGCCACAATAATGGACTCAAACATGTCAACGATCATGAAGATGGCACCGGACCAGGCATTGTGTTGTTCTGTTGTACATGCCGTTGCCCTGAGTTGCAGCCAACTCGACGGTAGCTAACAATAACAGTAATCCGCAGAGCTGGAGTGGGGTTTGGAAATCTGTATTTAATAAGTTCTTTAGAAGACTCTAAAGTGTAGTCAGTGTTGAGAGGCACCATGTTAAGGTATTAAAGATCCCAATAATGTATTAACCAGAGGGGTGATATGTTATGGTGTTATCTTGGTATAAATCATTCCATCAGTCTAGCTCCTGGGGGGAAAAGGATGCTGAAGAAATTCCACAGAACACCTAAGCAATATGTTTCATGGAACAGAAGTGGGTTACTCAGGTGAGGAACAGCAAGACAGAACTAGGATGGCCGAGAAGTGAAGAAGAAAGAGAGAAGGGGAAGATGAGTCCGGCCTCCCCAGAAGGTCAGGCCTGGAGGTCTCACTCTGTCCCCAGAACCTGCCCTGTTTGCCTCCATGTCTTCTGTTCTCACCACTCCCAAGCAAGGACTAGTCACTTATGAACCCACAGACAATTAGGACATTTGTTTTATCTGGAAGGCCCAAATTATGCTGAAAATATAATTCTGGGTTTCTTTCAAAAGACAAGTTAGTGAAAAACATCTGGAATGAAATAAACCCTCAGACCACTTACATAGACCAAAAAGAAACAAAACAAAACAAAAAAAACCCTCCAAATTATGCTATTCTTAACAGTGCTGGGAAAGACAGAAATGAAAGAAAGGGAAGGGAAAAAAAAGACAACCTTCTAAAGGATTTTAAGAGAGGGTAGGAAAAACCGGAGTGTGGGTGGGTCTGAGAGCACTGCGCTTTCACATTCTGGAAAGAAGAAAGTTTATTTCAGTGATGTCGAGTCTCTCTGAAAATAAAGGAAGTTGTATGTAAGGTTCTAAATTACATACTTGAGTCAATGCTGAGAAACTTCACACAAGACAAAAGCCAACTGGTATCTAGATTTCCATTCTTCCCATAAACCAAAAACAAACAAACATGCTGCCATCGAGTCAATTCCGGCTCATTGTAACCATATAGGACAGAGTGGAACTGCCCCATAGGGTTCCCATGGAATGGCTGGATTCGAACATGCTGACCTTTTGGTTAGCAGCTGAGCTCTTAACCACTGCACCATCAGGGCTCCATCCTCCCTATAAAACCAAAACAAAACTCAAACCGTCAAGTCGATTTCAACTCATAGCGATGCTAGAGGACAGAGTAGAACTCCCCCATAGGGATTCCAAGGAGCAGCTGGTGGATCCTCCCCATACCCAGTGCCATCGAGTCCCCATAAAAAATAAATAAATAAATAGACATGGGTAAATAGTCTATTTCTCACCCTCTAATAATGGTTGTCCTCTAAGAGCAAATGATTCTGACAGATACTGTTCTACACAGCAGCACTGGTATTTTGGTCCGTGTGTGGAATTGAAAAAGGACTGAAACCTGCCAAAACTCTTTCAAAGTTAGCAACAACTGCAATTCCTCATTGCAAATCAGTTCATCTCAGAGCGTGTCTGCCTCGGGCCTGTTCCCAAATGTAGAGTTCGTTCCCCAGGGCCCTGTCCTTCATCTCTTCTCTCTCTAGACACTGTTCTCGTGACCTGTGCTACCATCTCAAAACTGTAATTCCAGGGTAGGCTGGAGACCTGAGTTGCAGACCTGTATGTTTAATGGCCTTCTGGATGGTTCTACCTAGAATCTCAGAGGTACAAGAATTTGAAGAAATTCAATTCCTTCAAAACTGGACTCATTGCCTTCTCTTTCAAACCTATTCTCGCTGTCTTTTTATTATTATTATTATTTAGAAAATAAGGCTTTTATTTTATTTCACTAACTGGGGAAAATTCTAGTCTTATTACCAACACTAATAGAAGCTTGATAAGATCCACCTGAAGTTTTTTTAATTTTGTTGTGTTTTAGGTGAAAGTTTACAGCACAAATTAGTTTCTCATTAAAAAATTTATACACAAATTGCTTCACAACATTGGTTGCAATCCCCGCAATGTATCAGCATTGTCCCCCTTCCCCTTTACACCTGGGTTCCCCATGTCCATTCATGCAGGTTTCCTGTCCCTTCTTACCTTCTTGTCTTTGTTTATGAGCAGGTGTTGCCCATTTGGTCTCCTGTACTTTTTTTTTTTTTACTTGGTTAAACAAAGAAGCACATTCCTCATGTGTATTACTGTTTGTTTTATAGGTCTGTCTAATCTTTGACTGAAAGGTGGACTTCAGAAGTGGCTTCATTTCTGAGTTGGCAGAGTATCCAGGGGCCATAGTCTCAGGGTTGTCTCCAGTCTCTGTCAGACCAGGAAGTCTGGTCTTTTTTGTGTGAATTTGAATATTGTTCTACGTTTTTCTCCGGCTCTGTCTGGAACCCTCTATTGTGATCCCTGTGAGAGCAGTCAGTGGTGGAAACCTATTGTCTTTTATATGTGCTCTTGATCTCGATGACTGGCAGTACTATCCATCCAGCCACTTGGCCAAGCCAGAAATCTGGGCACCATCCTCACCTTCTCCCTCATGCCCACCAGATAATAAGTGATTAAGTCATATTGTTTCTACTTGTTTAATATATCAAGGACCTCTGTTCTTTATATCCACATTTTCCACGCTGGCTCAAACACTTATTATCCTTCACCTGGGTTATTACAAGGGCCTGAAACTGGTCTCCCTCCCTTTACCCTTTGCCTACCCCCTAGTCTATGGTAGTCTTTGTAAAGCGCACAAATGATCACAACTCTCACCTCCTGAAAAGCCTTCCGTGGCTCTTCTCTGCTCCCAAGCATGCATTCATGGCATACAAAGGCAAAGCCAGCCCATCTCTCCAGCATTATTCCTGCTCTTTCCTCTTTTTCGGCTCATGCTCTATCCACGCTGGCTACTGGCAGGTACCCTGCAACATCACACTGTTGTACATTTAATAGCTCGTGTGGCACTTCTTGCTTCTCACAGCTCTACTGTAGGAGGCTAATATGTAGTGAAGAGGAGCAATAGGCTAAGCTTTGGTTGCAAGCACTGTGTGTATGATTTCAATTGATGAAACTTATAAGCTCCTTATCTACAAGCTAGGGGTAATAATACTTGCTCAGAGGTGAGTTTGGGGGTGTAAATTCAGTGATGTACATACCAGGCATAGTAGGTACATTGCTGTCGTTAGTTGCCACTGAGTTGGCTCTGACTCTTGGTGACCTTAAGTACAAAACAAAACATTGCCCAGGCCTGTGCCATCTTCATGATTGTTGGTATGTGTGAGTCTATTGTGGTGGCCACTGTGGCACACAGTAAGTGTCCAATCAGTGATAACATCTATTACTTATAGAGCACTCTTCACTCTGTGCCAGAACGGTTCCGGGTGCTTTATTTCCTGGGTGGTGCAAACGGTTAAGCGCTGGGTTATTAAGCGGAAGGTTCATGTTTGAACCCACCCAGAGGCGACTCGGAAGAAAGGCCCGGAGAGCTGCTTCTGAAAGGTCACAGCCATGAAAACACCATGGAGTGCAGTTCTACTCTGAAACACATACGGTCATCGTGAGCCAGAATTGACTTGACGGCAACTGGTTTTGGGTTTATGCTCATTAGTTCCTCTGATCTTCATAACAATCCTATGAAGTGCCATATCCATTGCCTGCTTGATTCCAGCTCATAGAGACCCAATAGGACAGAATTGCTGACTCTTTGGTTAGCAGCTGTGCGCTTAACCACTGTGCCACCAGGGCTCCAATCCTATAAGTACTATTAATCTCATTTTATGGATGGAGAGACAAGCACAGAGAGGTTAAGTAGCTTGCCAACGATCACACAGGTATTAAGTAGCAGAGGATGGATTTGAATCCTGGCAGGTAGTGCCAGAAACTGTACTCTTAACCACTCTCTGACCTGTCTCTTCAGGACTGGTGACCATTTAAATTAATTCCATTTATTTTAGCTATTTGCACCAGAAAATACAGTCTGAGTTCCGAATAAATGCGTCACAAATTGTTTGGGGGAATGCAGAATCTAAGGACTCATCTCTAGGATATTAGCATAAAGCTAATGGGTAGCTTTAAAAAAGTTAAAGCAGTTTAAAAAAATTTAAAAAAGCAATCTCTCAATAATTTGAAGGCTCTTTTTCTCCACTGAATTGATCTAAGAACAAATTGCTTTGATGTCATTGTTACTAAAATAACTCAGACCAAAATAAAGTCTATCATTCTAAACTAAAAGAGTTTGGAAATGGTTTCAACGCGACTTTGACATTTTTTGCTTTTTTTTCAAAATTGCCATTTCACATTGGCGCATTCTGTAGGAGCTTCAAGGCAGGGGTACTCGTGGCTGCTCATTTGGGTAAACTTGAATTTTAGCTGGAGCAAGGTTCTCCATGCTCACAGTATTTACCTAGTTTTTCTTGGGTTGGTTCTTAACCAATCTGTCAACAAACAGAGGTATTCAAGGATGACTTTAAAGATGCACCAAAGAGCTGAAGTGTGTGCTATGTCAACACAAACAAGTCCCCCGTTATGTGGTCCCAACTCCACTGGCACGTGGAAAATCCGCGCCTTGTAAAGAGAAGGAGAACAGGTGTACAGGCTTTTAGATCATCCTCTTCTCCACTGGTCTCCAGACTTCTTTGGGCCAGGGACCGCATTTTATTCGTCTCTGCAAACCCAGACCATGGCCTGGTGCCTGGCACAGAAAAGGCGCTAGACTACGCCAAATGCTCCTGCTGCTGGGGTTAAAGGTCCTTGCTTACCTACTGATTCAACCAGGACTGGTTCAGAATAAAAAAAAAAAAAAATGGTTCAGAATAGGGGTTGGGTATGTGTTAGTCACATAGTGCTGCTGTAAGTCACAAGGGGATGGCTTTAAAGAACAGAAATTTATTTTCTCACAGTTCTGGAGGCAGGGTCTCAGCGATGCTGACTCAGTCCTCATAGGCAGCCTTGGCCATTCCTTGGCTCCTTGGTGATCCCCACAAGGCATCTGTCTTCCCCAAGTGCCTCTGTGTTTAATCTGCTCTTTTTTATAACTCAGAAATGATTGGGTTTAGGATGCTTTCTACACTGATATGGCCTCATTAACATAACCAAGAAAACCCTATTCCCAAACAGGATTACATCCACAGGTATAGGGGTTAGGATTCCAACACATATTTTGGGGGACACAATTTAATCCATAACAGGTTGCTACAAGGGACAGACATCAGCATCCTCCCATATGCGAACCCGGCATTGTTAATAAAGCTGTGCTCATTAACTGTGCCTCTCAAAGCAGTGGAAGAGTTAGCAGTTTTAAAGCACAGAAAGCAGTCCCTGGCACATGGCAAACAGTAACTGTTGCTGCTATTAGACAGTGTCCATATGAGATGGACATCCCAGTTTGTCCAGGTGGTGGGCAGCTGTGCACGGGAAAGGAGGCTTGGAGCACAGGTTGAGATGGGGCTGGGGAGAATGTGTTACCCTAGCAGTTACCTGTTAAGAGACCTGATCTAAGAAGGAGAAATGAAAACCATGGTCAAAAGCCTGCTTCGGTCAGAGCAATAGGGCCAGAGCATTGAGCTGGTGGGACCATGTGAAAATTTCCTGCAGGCCGGGTGAGTTGGGAGAAAGCGACAAGGAACAGGTGTGGAGGGAATGTTGTCTGGCAGTCGTATCTTCCACTGTGCCACGGGGTGGTTTTGAACTGCCAACTTTTCAGTTAATAGATGAGCACAAACCGCTTGCACCATCCAGGCACCCGACAACTACAATAAACCAAACCCGTTGCCGTTGAGTTGATTCTGACTCAGAGCGACCCTATGGGATGGAGTAGAACTGCCCCATAGGTTTTCCAAGGAGCAGCTGGTGGATTTAAACTGCCAACCTTCTGTTTAGCAGTCACCATCTTAGCCACTGTGCCTTCAGGGCTCTAACAATTGCAATACAACGTAATAATTGCTACCAAAAGAGGTAGGTACATGGGGCCAAGGGAGAACAGAGGGGGATCCTCTCAGTCGTGCTTGGATTCTTTGGTTCATTTTTGCTAGGCGCAGGGTTCTGAGTCCCTTTTACAAGGATTCCAGGCATCTTCCCAAGGCTAGCAGCAACTCTTTAAGGCAGCCCTGACAGAAAAAGACTTGGCAGAATGCACACCAAGCCAATGACAGTAGTCAGCTCGTGGGGGTTGGAAAGGGCCCGAGCTTGGAAGCAGCTATCATCGGAGACATTAGCCTTACGTTAATTAATTTAACAAGGAAGATGCATTATTTTAATACTGTTATAATAAAAATTCAATAAATGGAAAATGAATCATATACGTGAAATCTCTTTGTCAATTGTCACACACAGTATAAATGCTAATATACTTGAGGGTGAGAAAGAGACTCAGTGGAGAGGGAGGGGCCCTGAGGCATGGATTATAGGCAATCTGTCGTTCTCCATGTGGCAGACACTGCTGCTTATCCTTCAGCTCCCGGTCTCCCCTTTACCCTCAGCATTAGAAGTGGAGAAGCTCCATGTTTTAGCTGGGAACATGGCATCCGTGGAACAAAGACCGCACCTCTCAGGCTCCCTAGCATCTAGGTGTAGCCATAAGACTAAGCCCTCATTGATGATGAAGCGATGTATGCCAGCTTCAAGAAACCTTCCCTCAAAGGCTGCCGGCACCTGCCTACTTTCTTTGTCCCTTCCTCCAATGGCTGCCTGAAGTACGGGTGTGATAGAGCTCTAGACCATGAAGATGAGAGCCACACCCTAGGGATGGCAGAACAGGGAGCTGGATAGAGCCTGGGTGCCTGAGAACTTCACAGAGCAGGGCCACTGCAGGAGCCCAGGACTGCCTGCCTACCTCCAGACTTCCAAAGAGGGGGAAACGAACCCCTTCCTCGTACTGTTGTTAATTGCCATCGAGTTGGCTCGGACTCATGGCAACCTTGTATGTGACAGAACCTGCACCGTGTTCGTGATCATTGCTGTTTGAGCCCATTGTTGTGGCTATTGTGTTAACCAATTTCATGCAGGGTTTCCCTAGTTTTGTTGGCACTTTGCCAAACATGATGTCCTTTTCTAGCAATCAGTCTTTCCTTACGATGTGTCCAAAGTGAGTGAGCTGAAGCCTTGCCATCCTCGCTTCTGAGGAGCTTTCCTGTTGTTTCTCTTCTAAGACTGATTTGTTCATTCTTCCAGCAGTCCACAATATAGTCAATATTCTTCACCAACACTACAGCTCAACTGCATTTGTGTTTCCTGCCAAACGTATCCTAACAGGTATACCCATTCTTTTCTTTCTCCCTTTCAGAGTCATGCTCGCCCATGTGCTGAGCATCCGACTAGGCACTGCCCATGCCTGTGCCATTTAACCCTCTCTGCTCCTTTTCTCCCTCTTGTAGTTTCTGAGGTTTAGTGCTGGAAGAAACCTAAGACAACCTCTAGATCAATGGTTTCAAACATTTTTAAAACTGTAGCAACTCGCCCCTTCCTCCCCTTTCCCATCACCTAACAATACATTATCCCAAAATTAAAAAAATAAATAAATAAAGGCAAAACACCAGACCTGAGGACACCTTCCCAGAGCCTACAACCCTGGCTCCAGCATGCTTGTGAATCAACAACGCACCAAGTATATTCTCCTCCATCCAGTGGCTGCCCGTCTAGAGGGGGTTAGAGACAAGTTAGCTGACGATTGCAATACATCAAGTAAGTCCCAGTGCGTGCCACCCAATGTGTTACAGGGTAGACCCACTCAAAAGGGTTTTCTTGGCTGGGATTATTATGTAAGCAGATAGCCAGGCCTTTCTTCCACTGTGGCACTGGATGGGTTCAAACCACCAACCTTTCAGTTAGCAGACAAGCACACACTGTTTGTACCACATGGGACCTGACAATTGTAATACAGTGTAATAATCGCTACAAAAAAGGATAAGATCACGGGGCCAAGGGAGCACAGAGGGGGGTCCTCTCAGTCTCTTTTAGGTTCTTCTGTTCAGTTTTGCTTCTCTGCTTTTGCATTAGGCACTTTAGAAGCCTCTCTGCTGGGCTGAGAAGAGGCTGAGGCTGATCTATATGTAGGTCTGCTGTTCCCTTTGGTGAACCCATAAGTGCCTCCCAAACTGTGTATTTATTAGTGGCTGATTGCTAATGACTGTGGAAAGCTACTCAAGCTGAGTTTTTATTAAACGTTGGAGATTTATAGTTATAGGAAAATAAGAACCTCAGAATAAAATATTAGGCTCTTGGGTTTACGTTTGTATTTTCAGGAAGCTAACTGGTCCCTCTCAAGCTGTTCCGGGCATGTTTTTCTCTGATTTCTAAGCCATTATACTGAGCACCACACTCAGACTCAGCTGCTAGTTAAGTTGGACAGGGAGCAGTGATGTGTTAGCATGACAAGGAACCTGCAGCAAGCTAGGCTTTCCCAGGGCTCCAAGGTCCAGCAGGGACAGGGCTGGGATTTGGCCACCACGAGGAGGGTGTGATAGGGACAAGAGCTTGGGCCACCTGGGAATAGGCAGGCCTGGAGGCAGAACCTTAGGCACTCATATGAAGGCTGAGTCGGCCAAGTACACAAGGTCTGGTGTTGGGGACCCTAAAGGAGGGCAGGGAGCAGGAAGGACTAGAGGGTCAAAGGAGTAGACAGAAGTGATTCACTGGCGCTTAATAGGTACACAACAAATATCTCTTGGAGGAAGGAAGGGAGAAGTGAGAGATGGGAGGAAGGAGGGAGAAAGGAAGGGGTTACTGGGACAAAGTGCCAGGCAACCAAAGAGAGGTTGAGATCCAAGGGCTGCTTCAACAGAATAAACAAGACAAGAGCATGTATACGGGGACGCTAGGTACAGCTTCAGCTCAGGGAAAAATATATGTTCACACATACACAGACATATACAGACATATTTACATATATGCGGTACCCAGCCTCCAAGATGGTCCCTAATCCTTGCTTCCTGGTATCTATACCCTTGTGTAGTTTTCTTCTACATTGAATAGGGCTGGTCTGTGTAAGCAATAGGATATTGTGGAAATGACAGTTAGTGACTTCCTAGACCATAAAAATCCATGAGGCTTCCACCTGGCTCTCTTGAATCACTCACATGAGAAGAAGCCAGCTGCCATGTTGTAAGGATGTTCAAATGGCACTATGAAGAGGTTTATGTGGTAAGGAACTGAGGCCTCCTGTCAACGGCCAGCACCAGCCAGCTATGTGAATGACTCATATTGGGCTTCAGCTTCGGGTGACTGTAGCCTGGCCAACATCTTGACTGCAACTTCATGAGAGACCTTGAACCAGACTCACCCAGCTAAGAGGTTCCTGACGCACAGAAACTATGAGGTAATAAATATTTATTGTTGTTTTATGTTAAGGTAACTAGTTAAGCAGCATTAGAGAACTAATATAAAATATATAAACACAGGTAATTTTCTATAAATGTATACTTTATAATATACATACATATATAGTTTTCTTTAAGTATCAAAACAATATATATTTATTGGAAAAATATTCATAAATGTATTGTTATTGTTGTTAGTTGCCATCAAATCAACTAACTAAAGGCTGTGACCTTTCAGAAGCAGATTGCCAGGCCTTTCTTCCAAGGTGCCTCTGGGTGGGTTCAAACCGCCAACCTTTCAACCTCATCTGCACTCTTCTCCCCTTGCTCCCTCTCACCTCAAGTCTGACTTTGGGAATAAGTTGTCCTCAGTTCCCAAGAATTGGCTTTCGTAAGGAGTTAAACGCTTAACGATTTGTGCTACCCAGGGACTGCTTTAGTAAATATAAACCCATTGCCACTGAGTCAATTCCAAGTCATAGCGACCCTTTAGGACAGAGTAGAACCACCCCATAGGGTTTCCACGTCTGTGAATCTTTATGCTAGCAGACTGCCACATCTTTTCTCCGGCATGACAGCTGGTGGATTCGAACCGCCAACCTTTCGGTTAACAGCCATGCACTTAACCATTGAATCACCTGGGTTCCCTTAGTAAATATAGACAAGTAAATTAAAATCATCAAGATTCCACCCTTCCAGAGATGATAATATCATGTGCTAGGCACTGTTCTGAGTGCAATATGTATGTTAACTAATACAATGTTCACAACAAACCTATGAGGTGAGCACTATTATGTATATTAATGTACGGGGAAACGGAAACACAGAGACTTGCAGTAACTTGCCTCAGCTAGCAGAGCAGGTAGGCTTTGGTCCCAGGCAACCTGAGTCCATAGCCTATTTATTTAATCACTGTCTCCAGGATAAGAGAGTCTGGCTGACATTCTGTTGTATTTCCCTCTAGTCTTTTTTTTCTACGTGTATAACTTTCAAGGTGAGCTCATACCCCACACACTAATTTTGCATCACAATTTTTTTCAGTTAACATTACATCATAAATATTTTCCATGTCAGTAAAAATCACTTATATATGCAAATTTTTTAAAATCTTTATTGAGAAATCATGGATATAAAATACACTTCACCAATTGCAAGTAGACACTATAATGATTTTTCTTCCCTATTCTCCCCTCACCCACCCCCTGGTCACCCCCAATTTTCTTTTGTCTAGATGGATTTAGTTATTACAGGCATTTCACATAAGAGGGATCATATTTGTCCTTTTGCCTCTGCCTTATTTCATTTAGCATAATGTTTTCAAGGTTCACCCATATCATAGCATGTCAGAACTTCATTTTTCTTTATAGCTGAATAATATTTCACATAAATATAATTTTTAATGCTTGACTAATATTCACGTGTGGATGGGATGAGCCAATGTTAAGTTAGCCTGTTCCCTGTTATTGGGCATCAAGGTTTCTTCTGCCATGATTTATTAAAATCCTGGGGTGGGAGGGAGCGATTCTTGACAAACTCAACCCAGCATCCTTAATTCAGGTGTGCATTTATTTGTCCAAGGACACGGTGCCAGCTTCAGTAAGTAGCTACAGCTGCTGCGACTTTAACATCTTTAACCTGGCCCTATTAGAAACTTGGAAAACCATTGCCCCTGTAGGTTATTCTAGCCTGTGAGAGCAATGTGCACTTATTCAGTCCCTTGGCTGCACGCTTCTCCCCTAGCCCTCCCCATGTTTCACTTTTAGAATAAACTGTCCTCAGTCCCCAAGAAATGACTCTTGTGAGCAGCAAAAGACTGAGAGCTTTTCTTTACACCCAACCTCCCACATCATGGACAGGCTGACCCCCCAGTGCCTCTCCAGGATGAACAAAGACAGCATCTGAAAATGACCTTTTCCGAGATTGTTTGGTTAAATATTCAATGTTTCTTTTGCTTATTTCCCGAGCCCTTCACTTGATTCTAAATTTGGTTTTAACGACCTGCAAATTCCTAATTGTTTAAATCTTTATTACTCATCACAATTTTTAAGCTCCTTTAAATGAAAATTCCACTCACATGGTATTTTCTACTCACTACAGTGTCTTTTTTGCACACCAGGGAACACAGCTGGGTCTGTATTTAAGAAAGGTACAGAGACCTGTTTGGAGTGGTCCATTAGGCTGCCGTTAAAAAAAAGAAAGATACCAAAAAAATTTAAGCCACAGGTTTAAGTGCTCTCTCTCCCTCTCTCATCCTCTTTCTCTCCCTTTCTCTCTCTCTTCCTTAAACCTGGTCCCCAGGAAGAAAGGAGAATGAATGTTCTAGATGTGTGACTTTGGTAATTAGGGCTAATACTAGCATTAGAAGAATCTGAAGAAATTTTTAACTAGAAATGCAAAACTTGGGTTAGCAAATAATAAGACTTGCCAATTGACTGATTTTGGTCAAAGAAATGTTTGTTTCACTTATAATGGGCAGTTTCTTTAATTTCTGAGAAGGTTCAACTTAAAGAGAATGAAGTATGACCTTAATTTCTGTTTTAATGTATTCCTGGATGTTGTGATTAAAGAAAAAAAAAATTGTATAACTTACTGAGTAAGAGAACAATAGATAATTTTTCCAATGAAAATTATTAGACCACTAGTAGTTTATCAGGTTAATTTATCAAACATTCAGTAAAAGATCACTGTATACAATAAATCTAATCAGGGAGCTAGCAGCCTTTATTAGAAATTGAGACTAACTTAGGGGACTAGGAGCTTTTAAGATCACCACTTGCTGTAATACACTAAAAATTTCTCCTAGACCTTTTTCCTAGCCTGTCTTAGTCTGGAAGCTCCACTGAAAGCTGTCCACCATGGGTGACCCTACTGATATGTAAAATACTGGTGGCATAGCTTCCAGCGTCATAGCAACACACAAGCCATCACAGTATGACAAACTGACAAAAGGAAAAACAACCAGCATTTCTCAAGCTGAAAGAACTGAAGAAAAAATTCAAGCCTCACGTTGCAATATTAAAGGATTCTATGGGCAAAAGTTGAATGATGCAGAAACATCAAAGGAAGATGGAAGGAATACATAGAGCCACTATACCCCCCCAAAAATTGGTTGATGCTTAACCATTTCAGGAGGTAGCATATGATCAAGAACCACTGGCAATGAAGGAAGAAGTACAAGCTCTGCTAAAGACATTGGTGAAAAGCAAGGTTGCAGGAATTGATGGAGAACCAACTGAAATGCTTCAACAAGCAGATGTGTTTACTTGTCTATATCAGGAAATTTGAAAGTTACTTAGCCAACCGACTGGAAAAGATTCATATTCATGTCCATCAAAAAGAGGCAATCAATCTACCAACCTTTCAGAGAAGAGTTAACACCACTACTACTAAAGGTATTTCAAAGCATAGAAAAGGGTGGAATACTACCTAACTCATTCTATGAAGCCAGAATCTCCCTGATACCAAAACCAGGTAAAGACACAACAAAAGAGAAAATTACAGACCTATATCCCTCATGAACATAGATGCAAAAATCCTCAACAAAATTCTAGCCAATAGAATTCAACAACATATCAAAAAAAATAAACAAATAATCCATCATGACCAAGTGGGATTTATACCAGGTATGCAAGGTTGGTTCAATATTAGAAAAACCATTAATGCAATTCGCCATATAAATAAAACAAAAGACAAAAACCACATGATCTTATCAATTGATGCAGAAAAGGCATTTGACAAAGTCCAATACCTACTCATGATTAAAACTCTCAACAAAATAGGAATAGAAGGAAAATTCCTCAACATAATAAAGGGCATTTATACAAAGCCAACAGCCAGCATCATCCAAAATGGAGACAGCCTGAAAGCATTTCCCTTGAGAACGGGAACGAGGCAAGGATGCGCTTTATCACCGCTCTTACTCAACATTGTGCTGGAAGTCCTAGCCAGAGCAAGTATGCTAGAGAAAGAAATAAAGGGCATCTGGATTGGCAAGGAAGAAGTAAAATTATCTCTATTTGCAGACAACATGGTCTTATACACAGAAGACCCTAAGGAATCCTCAAGAAAACTACTGAAACTAACAGAAGAGTTTGGCAGAGTTTCAGGTTACAAGATAAACATACAAAAATCAGTTGGATACTTCTACATCAACAAAAAGAACATCGAAGAGGAAATCACCAAATCAGTACCATTCACAGTAGCCCCCAAGAAGATAAAATACTTAGGAATTAATCTTACCAAAGATGTAAAAGACCTATGCAAAGAAAACTGCAAGGTACTACTGCAGGAAACTAAAAAGGACCTACATAAGTGGAAAAACATACCTTGCTCATGGATAGGCAGACTGAACATTGTAAAAATGTCTATTCTACCAAAAGCCATCTATACATACAATGTACTTCCGATCCAAATTCCAACGACATTTTTTAATGTTGATGGAGAAACAAATCACCCACTTCATATATAAGGGAAAGAAGCCCCGGACAAGTAAAGCATTACTGAAAAAGAAGAAGAAAGTGGGAGGCCTCACTCTACCTGATTTTAGAACATATTATACAGCCACAGTAGTCAAAATAGCCTGGTACTGGTACAACAACAAATACATAGACCAATGGAACAGAATTGAGAACCCGTATATAAATCCATCCACATATGAGCAGCTGATATTTGACAAAGGCCCAGTGTCAGTTAATTGGGGAAAAGATAGTCTTTTTAACAAATGGTGCTGACATAACTGGATATCCATTTGCAAGAAAATGAAACAGGACCCATACCTCACACCATGTATAAAAATTAACTCCAAATGGATCAAAGATCTAAAGTCTAAAACAATAAAGATCTTGGAAGAAAAAATTGGGACAATGTTAGGAGGACTAATACAAGGCATAAACTGAATACAAAACATTACTAAAAATGATGAAGAGAAACCAGATAACTGGGAGCTCCTAAAAATCAAACACCTATGCTCATCTAAAGACTTCACCAAAAGAGTAAAAAGACCACCTACAGACTGGGAAAAAAATTTCAGCTACAACATCTCCGACCAGTGCCTGATCTCTAAAATCTATATGATTCTGCTAAAACTCAGCCACAAAAAGACAAATGACCCAATTAAAAATTGGGCAAAGGCAGCTACAACTGATGACTACCCTGACAGGGAACACAACAGAGAACCCCTGAGGGAGCAGGAGAGCAGTGGGATGCAGACCCCAAATTCTCATAAGACCAGACTTAATGGTCTGACTGAGGCTGGAAGGACTCCGGTAGTCATGGCCCCCAGACCTTCTGTTGCCCCAGGACAGGAACCATTCCTGAAGCCAACTCTTCAGACATGGATTGGCCTGGACAATGTATTGGAGAGGGATGCTGGTGAGGAGTGAGCTTTTTGGATCAGGTGGACACTTGAGTCTATGTTGGCATCTCCTGCCTGGAGGGGAGATGAGAGAAGCCGGCGAAATGGACACAAAAAGAGAGAGAGGAGGGAGAGAGTAATTGGGAGTGTGCAGCAAGGTGTATATCGGTTTTTGTGTGAGAGACTCACTTGATTTGTAAACTTCCACTTAAAGCACAATAAAAATTATTTTAAAAAATCGGGCAAAGGATATGAACAGGCACTTCACTAAAGGAGACATTCAGGCGGCTAGCAGATAGATGAGGAAATGCTCTTGAGCATTAGCCATTAGAGAAATGCAAATTAAAACTACCATGAGATTCCATCTCCAACAAGGCTGGCATTAATCCAAAAAACACAACATAATAAATGTTGGAGAGGATATGGAGAGATTGGAACACTTATACACTGCTGGTGGGAATGTAAAATGGTACAACCAATTTGGAAATTGATTTGGCGCTTCCTTAAAAAGCTAGAAATAGAACTACCATACAACTCAGCAATCGCACTCCTTGGAATATATCCTAGAGAAATAAGAGCCTTTACGTGAACAGATACATGCACACCTATGTTTATTGCAGCACTGTTCACAATAGAAAAAAGATGGAAGCAACTAAGGCGCCCATCAACGGATGAATGGATAAATAAATTATGGTATATTCACACAATGGAATACTACACATCAATAAAGAACAGTGATGAATCTGTGAAACATTTCATAACATGGAGCAACCTGGAAGGCATTATGCTGAGAGAAATTAGTCAGTTGCAAAAGGACAAATATTGTATAAGACCACTATTATAAGATCTTGAGAAATAGTTTAAACTGAGAAGAACACATTCTTTTGTGGTTACGAGAGGTGGGAGGGAGGGAGGGTGGGAGAGGGTTATGTACTGATTATACAGTAGATAAGACCTACTTTAAGTGCAGGGAAGGACAACATTCAATACAGGGGGAGGTCAACACAACTGGACTAAACCAAAGGCAGTTTCCTGAATAAACTGAATGCTTCGAAGGTCAGCAAAGCAGGGGCAGGGGTTTGGGGACTATGGCTTCAAGGGACATCTACGTCAATTGGCAAAATAAAATCTATTAAGAAAACATTCTGCATCCCACTTTGAAGTGTGGGGTCTGGGGTCTTAAACGTGAGCAAGTGGCCATCTAAGATGCATCAATGAGTCTCAACCCACCTGGATCAAAGGAGAATGAAGAACACCAAGCTCACAAAGTACTTATGAGCCCAAGAGACAGAAAGGGCTACATGAACTAGAGACTACATCATCCTGAGACTGGAAGAACTAGATGGTGCCAGGCCACAACTGATGACTGCCCTGACAGGGTACACAACAGAGAACCCCTGAGGAAGCAGGAGAACAGTAGGATGCAGACCCCCAAATTCTCATAAAAAGACCAGACTTAATGGTCTGACTGAGACTAGAAGGTCCCTGGTGGTCAGGGCCCCCAAAACTTCTGTTGGCCCAGGACAGGAACCATTCCGGAAGCCAACTCATTAGACATGGTTTGGACTGGACAATGGGCTGGAGAGAGATGCTGATGAGGAGTGAGCTACTTGCACCATGTGGACACTTGAGACTATGTTGGCATCTCCTGCCTGGAGGGGAGATGGGAGGGTAGCTGGCTTAGAAACTGGCAAAGTGGTCACGAAAGGAGAGACTGGAAGGAGGGAGCGGGCTGACTCATTAGGGGGAGAGTAAATGGGAGTATGTAGTAAGGTGTGTATAAGTTTGTATGTGAGAGGCTGGCTTGATTTGTAAACTTTCACTTAAAGCACAAATAAAATTATTTAGAAAAAAAGGTGATCAAATAGAATGTGGAAATTATCAAATAATATCATTAATATGCCAGCAAAATTTTGCTCAAATAATTCAAAAACTGCTGCGGTCATACATTGATAAAGAACTGCCAAAATTTAAGCTGGATGTTCAGAAGAAGACGTGGAACAAGGGATATCATTGCTGATAACAGACGGATCTTGGCTGAAAACAAAGATACCAAAGAGATGTTTACCTGTGTTTTATCAGCTACGTGAAGGCATTTGACAGTGTGGATCATAACAAATCATGGATAACGTTGTGAAGAATGAGAATTCCAAAACAGTCGGTGGCGCTCATGCAGAATCTGTACATGGATCAAGAGGCAGTCATTTGAACAGGGCGAGGGGACACTGTGTGGTTTAAAAGTGGAAGAGGTGTGTGTCAGGATTGTATTCTTTCCCTTTATTTATTCAATCTATATGCTGAACAAATAATCCTAGAAGCTAGGCTATAGAAAAAAGAATGTGACATCAAGATTGGAGAAAGACTCTTAACCTGCAATATGCAGATGACACAAACTCGCTTGCCGAAAATGAAGACACTTGAAGCCAAGACTGCAGCCTTCAGTATGGATTACACCTCAACATAAAGAAAACAAAAGCCCTCACAAATGAACCAATAAGCAACATCACGATAAATGGTGAAGAAATTGAAGTTGTCAAAGATTTCATTCTTCTTGGACGGACAATCAATGTCCATGGAAGCACCAGTCAAGAAAGAAAATGATGTATTGCATTGGGCAAATCTGCTGCCAAAGACCTCTTTAAACTATAAAAAAGCAAAGATGTCACTTTGAGGACTAAGGTGTGCCTGACCCAAGCCATGGTAAGTTCAGTTGCCTGATATACATGTAAAAGCTGGACATTGAAAAAGTGAGAATTGACACATACAAATGGTGGTGTTAAAAAAGAATATTGAATACACCATGGACTTCCAGAAGAACGAACCAATCTGTCCTGGAAGAAGTACAGCCAGAATGCTCCTTAGAAGCAAGGATGGCGAGGCTGTGTCTCATTTACTTTGGACGTATCATCAGGAGGGACCAATTGTTGGAGAAAGGCATCATGCTTCGTAAAGTAGAGTGTCAGCCAAAAAGAGGGAGATCCTAAGTGAGATGGATTGACACAGTGGCTGCAATAATGGGCTCAAACATAGCAATAATTGTGAGGATGGTACAGGACCAGATAATGTTTCATTCTGTTATACGTAAGGTTGCTATGAGTAGGAGTCAACTCAACGGCAACTAATAACAATTAGAGACGTTGCCTTGACTCCAGGGAAAAATCAGATGTCACTGGCATCATTATTTAAACCAGTTAAATATGTAACAATAATACATCCAGCTTTTAGTACCTCACATTTTGAACACGACAACAGATTTCCATTTTTCTTTCTGTTGTACCCCAGGCATAAGACAAAGTCCCATCAGCACCAAGGTTCCCCAAGGCAGTGATCATTACCCAGGATGGGGCCTGGGAAAGGCGTGGATGACATGTCACTACTGGGTGGGGGAAGGGAGGTGAGCGCTAATATCGATAAAGCATCTCAGGTATTCTGAGATGTCCCTCAGGCGGAGGTGTTGTCACTGTATTAACTGGTCCTCCTGGTACAGTCTCTCCCCAAATCTTATCTTTCCTTCCTAAGTATCATGATATTAATTTTTCCTAAACCACCAATTTTATCATCAGACTCTCCATCTTACACAGTCATCACTGACCAGTATATGCTCATCACACTCTTTGGCTTCACGTTCAAATATCCTTCCTCCCACCCTGACCACTACCAACCCTTCATAAAATTGGAAGTTAGTTAACCATATCTCCTACCACCCCTTGCCTTAACATTACCCTTTGAGAATGAGACTAGAAAATCAGTTTATTTCACCAAGCATTTCTCTGAGTCTTCTAGAGTATACAAGAGTAAACAAAAGTTGGGATCACTGTTCTAAGAACTTTAAAATTCAACTGGGAAGAAGAGAGGAAGCTGGCCTCTTGCAGCATCATGGCTTTGTGCTTTCTTGGGGCACAGACAGTTGAGCCTGGGGTGCGAGGAGGGTCAAGGAAGGCTTCCCAGAGGAACCAGTAGGAGAGCTGAAATGCAAAGGGTGAGCAGGAACTCAGCAAGGAAAGGGCAGGCAGGACATTAAAGGCAGAAAGAAAAGGCTGCATGTAAAAAAGGTGAAGGACTCCTAGTGGAAAAATCCTGTGCTGGGACACTTAACAAATATATTGCTGATGAAAACCTCAGGATCATTCAAGTCCAATCAAGGTGACCTGGGATATCTTCAGACATGGTTTAGAACCAGAGAATGTGGCAATTTAATCCTCTATGTTGAACCTGCTTCTGCTTGAAGTGGTTTTGAACAGAAGGGTGCATCCCAGAAGTGTGAAAGGCAGGCAACCTCCATCCATGTTTATTAAGTACTTGTCCAAGGGAATAGGAGTCCCTGGATGGAGCAAACATACATGCTCAGCTACTAACTGAGAGCTTGGTGGTTTCAGTCCACCCAGAGGGACCTTGGAAGAAGGGCCTGGTGATCTACTTCCAAAAAACTAGTGATTGAAAACCCTGCGAAGCACAGTTCTACCCTGACACACATGGAGTCGGAATTGCCTCGACAGCAACTGGTTTGTTTTGTTTTGTTGGTCCAAGGGGATGGATACATGCATTGGGTGGCCATGAGTACTGTTGCCACTAGGGAGGGGATGCTGTGTTGTGGGCAAGGAGAGACCTTCATTCTCTGTTCTCTAAGCAACCTTCTCCTGACTAGGGACCTTGATACTGAAAAAAAGGTATCATTATAGCAAACATCATTGTCTGGTCCCTAGAAAGTCACATTTGCTTTAAAAAAGAAAATGACCTTTGCTTTATAACTATTAAAAAACAAAAAATAAAACCTTGCCTTCAAGTTGGTGTTGACTCATAGTGACCCTGTAGGTCAAAGTAGAACTGCCCCACAGGGTCTCCAAGGAGCACCTGGTGGATTCAAATGTCAGCATTTTGGTTAGCAGCCAAGCTCTTAACCACTGTGCCACCAGGGCTCCTGCTTTATAACCAGTTTCTAAAAAAAGTTTAGCATGTGGACAGTGCCAAGTGTCGGATCACTGTGGGTGTTCAGATAAGATCAAAGTTTGGGGCCTGTAAATCCAGAACCACACCCTGGGCCATGGTGACCCACCAGGCTCTGCCTGAGTGGTGAGTGGGACTTCTCCTTAAATGCAAGAACAACCTGTGCATGCTGTCACTTGTGTGTCTTGCATTTCCTCTGTCTTCCTCTTGCCCCCACATCTATCTAGAATATAATCTAGGGCAGTGTGACTCAAAGTGCCAGACTGCACATGGTACGATACCAGTCTACAGTGAGATAAATACAGAAACTGAGATGAGGCATTTAGAAATGCTTAGAGAAACTTGACAGAGTAGTGTATTTCTGCTGAATCTAATAAAAATTTGGGACTTGTATCTTAAATGTCTTTGTTTTTCTATTTCATTTTCTAGTAATTTATTTTATTACATATTTAAAAGAAAATACTGGTCCACGATGGGTTAGAAATAAAATAACTGGTTCTTCACCCCCACGCAGTTTGAGAACCACTGATCCAGGCAGCAGGTATAGCAGTTATACATCGGTTCGATTATACAGGTTCAGTGCCCCTGCAAATGGAAACTTGGCCTTGGTCTTCAACCCTGCTGCCCTTTAGAGCCGGAAAAAAAAAAAAAAAAAAAAAAAACTTTACTCATATTTATAGAGAAAAGCCTGGGCTCTACCCTGACCAATCAAATAAGAATGGAGGTGGGATCATGTTGGGGCAAGGACACCTGTACTTACTAAAAACTCCCTGTTGTTGTTGTTAGGTGCCCTGTAGTCGGTTCCCATGCATACCAACCCTATGTACCACAGAACGAAATATGGCCCGGTCCTGCGCCATGCTCACAATCGTTGTTATGCTTGTGTCCATTGTTGCAGCCACTGTGTCAATCCATCTCCTTGAGGGCCTTCCTCTTTCTCACTGACCCTGTACTTTACCAAGCATGATGTCCTTCTCCTGGGACTGATCCCTCCTGATAACATGTTCAAAGTATGTAAGACCCAGTCTCGCCATCGTTGTTTCTCAGGAACATTCTGGTTGTACTTCTTCTAAGAAGGATTTGTTCATTCTTTTGACAGTCCATGGTATATTCAATATTCTTCTCCAACACCACAATTCAAAGGTGTCAATTCTTCTTCGGTCTTCCTTATTCATGGTCCAGCTTCTTGGTGCCTCTAATGTGCAGCTGAGGGAGAAGAACCATCGATCCCGGACATAGTCAATGAATGACCCCAGGCCGAATGAATGAATAAATGCGTCAGCCAGCTAACAGCAGGTGTTTATTACACACCTGAAGCACACCAGACAATGGTGTATCAAGTGCTGAGTAATAGCCTACAAAAGAATGAAGATTGGTCAAGATTTTCTAATTTGATGTTATTGAAGTTCCTATGGACAACGCTAACCCCTAAAAAAGAGCACAGACCAATAAACACACAGTTTTCATCTACAAAAAAGGCAACATTTATAAACTTTAGAGAGATCAAGCCCATCATTCATTCATTTATTTATATTTAAAGTAAACAGTATATTCAGTAATATCCTACCTAATGGGAGAAATTCCTCAGGTTGGTGTCTCCCAGTTGGTCAAAGAAGCCACTAGATGTCACTCAAGGTCCCCCCAGGCTTCCCTCTTTCCCCTAGGCCCCGATCATTTTCCTCTCCAAACCTTGTCCCCTCTGGGCATGGTGCCCAATGGAAGCCAAGCAAAATGTAAGGCACAAAACCTCCTGGTCGGTTGATCTCTTTCTACTACTTTTCCTAACACTCTGGGCATACCTCATTCATTCGTTTATTGGAGATTATTAACTGAGGGCTGATTACATACCAGGCGTTAGGTTAGGCTCTGATCAAATAACAGTGAGTAAAACAACCATGGTCTCTGCCTCCTTGGAGTTTGCAGTTTAATTTTTGTAAGCACTTCTCATACTAATTAGTGTTATTTACTTATGAATTCTCCCTTCTGACCAGAAGCTCTCAGACTTTTTTGTCCACTACACCCAAAATGAGCACTGGTGGCATGATGGTTAAGAGCATGGCTGCTAACTGAAAGGTCAGCAGTTTGAATCCACCAGCCACTCCTTGGAAACCCTATGGGGCAGTTTTACTCTGTCCTATAGGGTGACTCTGAATTGACTCGATGGCAACGGGTTTGGTTTGGTTTGGACACCCAAAACAAGAAAGACATTTTACATCACAAACAACATAGGCAAAAACACATAACAAAAATTAAAGTTACACAATGTAATGCTTGTTTTTATATTGTACCATGCACTCTGATATTTCCTAGCCTATCCTAGTTCATTGCTTTTTTTGAAAATGCTGGTGACAACTCACCGAGTTCATTTCACGACCCACTAATAAGTCATAACCTTAAAAATGAAAAATACTTGCCTTAAGGGCAAAGGCCATTACCTGTATTCCCAATGATTAGCACCCAGGAAAACCAATCCCACTGCCATGGAGTTGATTCTGACTCATAACAGCCCTATAGAACAGAGTAGAATTGCCCCATAGGGTTTCCAAGGCTGTAACCTTTACAGAAGCTATGGTTTGAAACACTGACCTTTTGGTTAGCAGCCAAGCAGTTAACCACTGCGCCACCAGTGCTCCTCCTATTCACAAACATCTACAGATAATGTTATCACAGAAGATACAGGTCCCTGGGTGGTACAAGCAGTGCGTACTTGACTACTAACCTAAAGGTTGGCAGTTTGAATGCACTCAACAGTGCCAAGAAAGGCCTGGCAATCTGTTTCCGTAAAGGTTACAGCCAAGGAAACCCTACGGAGTAGTTCTACTCTGTGGCACATGGCGTTGCCATTAGTCAGAATGGACTCAACGGCAACAGGTTTGGGTTTTCTGGTTTACACTGGTATAGGCATACACCATGCGCACTGTGTGTAAGGGAAAAAAGATGCACATTTATGCTTATATGCAGAGGAAATTCTGGAAGTATACACAAGAATTGGTCAATAGTTCTTAACTTTGGGGAGTGGGAGTGGGAGTAGGAAGTAGTCTTTGATTTTTAAAACCTTACCTTTTTCTGTATAGTTCTTGATCCCAAGGATTGTTGCTTTGGGTTATCTGAGGTTACTCAGCAGAAAAAAAAAAAAAAAAAGAGAGAGAAGGCAGGTAGGAAGGAAAGGAGAGAGGAAGGAAGGAAGGAAGGAAGAATTGTTGGCAAGAGGGAGAGAGCCATGTTGATAGAGTGACAAATCTGGGCCAACTGTCTCAGAGGTATATGCTAAAAAAATAGCTTTTAAAAGAAGTATATTTAAAACAGCTTGTGATTAAGGAAGCCCAAGCCATAGACTTCTGAGATTATTGGGAAAATGTATGACACTTCTTTAAAGGTTATTTTATAAATTGTTTGTTTTGTCTTGCCTTGCTTTAAGCTATGCAGGAGATTCCAGACAGGCAAAAAGATAAAATTCCCCCTTAATTGTCCAGCTAAGTCAGACAGATATCCAATTAAGGTCCCATGTCAGACACAAGGTTAGGGCTCATTTGTTTGATGCCTGTGATGGTTAAGGCTACATATCGTCTTGGCTAGGCCATGATTCTCAATGGTTTGGCAGGTATTATGTAATCATCCTCCATTTTGTGGTCTGATGTGAGCAGCCAATCAGTTGAAAGGACACTCCGTTGAAAGCCAATCAATTTCCTTGGGGGTGTGACCTGCATTCAATATATTTGAATGTTCTGGCAAAGCTGTGTCTAGATCCTGCACCCGACTTGTCATTCTCTGACCCCCAGTTCTTGGGATGTAAGAAAGCAGCCTGCTGCGTGACCTGCAGATGTTGGGATCCTCCAGCTCCCACAACCCTGTGAGCTAACAGCCTTCCACCTGACATACCAATTTTGGGTTCCTCAGCCTTTGCAACTGCATGAGTCAGGAGAAGCCTCCAGCCTGATGTCTGACCTGCAGATTTGGGACTTCTCAGCCTTCACAAATTTGAGCCATTTTCCTTGTGATAAGTCTCTCTCTCTCTATATACACATCACTGGTTTTGCTTCTTTAAAAAATCCAGCCCAAGACAATGCCTGTGTACCTTATATCTCCCACCATCAGTTTAAGCAACAAAATAAAATCACTTAAGGTCATTTTTAAAAATTATTACAATAAAAATACACACAACAAAACTTTCACCAATTCAACAATTTCCTCATGTTCAAATCAGTGATGTTGATCACATTCTTCGTTGTGTACAACTTTTGTCACTATCCTTTTCCAAATTATCACACCACCATTAACATAAACTCAATGTCCCTCTTACGGATTCAATTGTGTACCCCCAAAATATGTATTGAAATCCTAACTTCTGTGCCTGTGATTGGAAACCCTGGTGGCATAGTGGTTAAGTGCTGTGGCTGCTAACCACAAGGTCAGCAGTTCGAATCTGCCAGGCACTCCTTGGAAACTCAACGGGGCAATTCTACTCTGCCCTATAGGGTTGCTATGAGTCAGAATCGACTTGATGGCAACGGGTTTGGTTTTTTGGTTTTGGTGCCTGTGGTTATAATCCCATTTGGGGATGGTTTGTCTTTGTTATGTTAATAAGATAGGATTAGTATAGTGTGTGTCTTACACGAATCTCTTTTGAGATATAAAAGAGATTATACAAGCAAGCAAGAAAAACAGAGATGGGGGATGAGAGATGCCAAGCCACATGAAGATCGTCCAGGATCAAAGAGACAAGGACCTTTCTCCAGAGCCAACTGTGAGAGAAAGCCTCACCTAGAACTGGCACCCTGTATTCAGGCCTGTAGCCTCCTAAACTGTGAGAAAATAAATTTGTTTGTTAAAGCCACCCATTTGTGGTATTTCTGTTGTAGCAGCACTAGATAACTAAGACAGACCCTAAACCAAAACTAGCTCTTTCCCTCTCCCTCCCATCCCTGGTAACCATTAATAATCTTAGGTTTCTGTGTATTTACTTACTTCCTATATGTGAGATTATACAGTATTTGGCCCTTTTTGATTGACTTATTTTGCTCAGCCTGATGTTTTCTAGGTTCATCCATGTTGTAGCATACATCAGGACTTCATTTCTCTTTATGGCTGAGTACTATTCCATTGTATGTATATACCACGTTTTGCATATCCATTCATCTGTTGATGGCCTTTTCAGCTGTTTCCACCTTTTGGCTATTGGGAAAAGTACTGCAATGGGTCCTGTGTTTTTAATATTAAAATTCATACCACTCTGAGCTCTACCTAGCAAGCTGAGTCTAGCTTTCCCTTGGAATTCTCCTCCCCAGCTATCCCCAGTGACTCCAGAACCAGTTGTCATGGAGTCAATTCCGATTCATGGCAACCCCATGTGTGTCAGAATAGAACTGTGATCAATGGTTTCGATCTTTTGGAAGATTGCCAGGGCTTTCTTCTGAGGCACCCCTAAGTAGATTCAAATTGCTAACCTTTCAGTTAATAGCAGAGCACTTACTTCACTGTTTGCACTATCCCAGCATTGCTCATTTCTTTCAAAGGGGTCTTGCTGAGTTACTGATGTTGGAGTGGCTGGACAATTGGACACAGTGCCTCATCAAAGCTCATCCTTCTCCACTGCCTTGTTGTTCCTGCCGCTGCCTGGGGCCATTGCCAAGGCCCAGGAAGCCTGGCTTGGCTGCACAGGCTGGAGCAAATGTTTATTCCTTCCTGGCTGTAGGTACCCAGGGTTAGCACAGGTCTTAACATCATCACACAGTAACAAGACCAGTCCTCCCCTGCCAACACGCTCCAAATGTGGACATAGCCTTTGCCCTTACTCTCTCAAAGCACAGCCAAGGACAGGCTGCAGACAAGGAAAAAATCTCAGTCAATAGCAGAGTCTGCCAGTCTTCAGTAACATTTGGGGCACAGTGGTTAAAGCACTCAGCTGCTAACCAAAAGGTTGGCTGTTCCAACCCACAAGCTGTTCTGCAGTAAAATGATGTAGCAGTCTGTGTCTGTAAAGATTTACAGCCTCAGAAACCCTGTGGGGCTGTTCTACCCTGTCCTATAGGGTCACTATGAGCTGGAATCGACTCAATGGCTATGAGTTTGGTTCGGTCTAGAGAAGTTATCTTTGGTTTTTGAAAACAGCAGCTCCAGAGTAGATGTCTGCATGTGTTTGAAAGATCCTTCTCTGATCGTGGAAAAATATTTACCTGTTTTCATACAGCTATGGAGCCCTGGGTCGCTATGAGTCGGAATCGACTCGACGGCACTGGGTTTTGGTATGGAGCCCTGGTGGTGCAGTGGTTAAGAGCTTGGCTGCTAACCAAAATGTCAGCAGTTCGAATCCACCAGCTGTTCTTTGGAAACCGTATGGGGCAGTTTCACTTTATTCTACACGGTCTTTATGAGTTGGAATTGACTCCATGGCAACAGGTTTGGTTTTGGTTTAAGTGAACAAAAAAATCTTGATAACTCCAAAGTGGTAACTTAAATTATTTTAATTATGTTTCCTAGTTATGTGTAAACATAAGGTTAGGTATAAGCACGTGTAGACATATACTTCACAAAATTACAAAATTCAGTTAATATCACCAGTATAAGGTGACGGATGACGTTTTGCCGACATTAAATTTTCCCTGGCAATGAGAATACGGAACTCACTGCTATGGCACAGGCTTTTTTGTTTTGTGTGTTTATAATTGATTCAATTCTCCTTACATTCTTCTCTATGTGAACTTCCGCTAAGCTTTTGTACAGTGTACCGTGAGGACAATTGACCTTCACTTAGCCAGAATGTTGTCACTTCCACAAGAGGCCTTCTATTCTTTTCCCATCAGCCCAAGACAATTAAAGTTACAGTTCTTGGTGCCACATACAAAATCAAGTGGCAGTGTTCCGTTACAGTGTGGTCATCAAAATTACTCAGAATATGCATATATTAATTTTAAGAGATTGTCATTTAAATAAAAACAAAAAAAATTAAATTTTTTACAGAGAATTTACAAATATCTTTTCTTAGACTCCAGTTTGGGGAACAATGCTGCTTGTGGTCTAGGGACCAGGTTGCTTCTTAGAAATGCAGAGTCTCAGGCCCCACCTAAGACCTAAGGAATCAACCTAAATTTTAAAGGATCTTCAGGGGATCTATATGCACATTTAAAGTTTGAGAGGTACTGTTTATGGTTCATTTCCTAATTCAGTCTTCAGTGGGCCATGTGAGTATAGGGCACAGTTTGAAGCTCTCTTTTTTTTTAAATTCCTCTCTTACATTAGGGTTGCATGTGGGTAACTATAAGGCGAACTCAACTTTCTCTAGGAATAAGGATGAGTATTGGTGACTTCGAAGGGCCTATCCTGTGACTTCCACAAAGGGAGTTTCATATGATTCCATTTACATGACATGTCCGGCATAGACAAATCCATAGAGGCAGAAAGTAGATCAGTGGTTATCAGGGGATGTGGCGTGGAGGAAATGGGGCTTGATTGCTAATGGGTTGGGATTTTTTTATGGGGTGATGAAAATGTTTTGACATGAGATAATGGTAATGGTTGCACAACCTCGTAAATATCCTAAAAAGCACTGAATTGTACACTGATGTTTACTGCCGAATTATTCTTAACAGCCATACAGTGGAAATAACCTAAATGTCCATCAAGAGATGAACAGATAAAATATGGTATACATACCTAAGCTTACCCATTGCCGTTGAGTCAATTCTGACTCATGGCAACCCTACAGAACAGAGGAGAACTGCCCCATAAGATTTCCAAGGAGCAGCTGGTGGGTTCAAACTGCCGACCTTTTGGTTAGCAGCCGTAACTCTTAACCACTGTGCCACCTGGGCTCCATGGTATGTATGTGTGTGTGTATATATATATAAACACATATATATTTTATCATATATACATACATATGTATACACACACACGTACAATGGAATTATTACTCAACCAAAAAGAGAAACAAAGTCCTGAAAAATGCTACAACATAGGTGAGCCTAGAAAACATTACACTGAGTAAAATAAGTCACAAAAGGGCGAATATTGTATGGTCCCTCTTATGCGACACAGAATAGGCAAATGTATAGAGACCAAAGCATATTAGTGGTGACCAGGGGGAGAAGGGAGGGAAAAAGGAGGAGTCATTGCTTAGGGGGCACTGACTTTCTGTTAAGGGTGATGGAAACATTTGGAAATGGATAGTGGTGATGGTTACCCAATATGATGAATGTAATTAATGTCACTGAATTGTACATGTAAAAAAAGGTTAAAATGACAAATGTTTTGTTATATACATATATTTACCACAATAAAGAAGAAGTTCTGAACTGAACACTTTAAAAGGGAGAAAAAAAAATTTTTTTTTAAGTAGTGGCGTCACAGTTTTCCTAAAGAATAGTAGATGGATATGAAATTTACATTTGTGTATCTAAACGGCTCATCCTGGGGAATTTTCCAAAACAAAAGTTGTTCCCTCCAGCCCCCTCCAATGTTAAGCCTCTAGTTACGTTCATGTTATAGGTCAGATTGATATTTTAAAAAGGTCACTGTGGTTACAGATGGCGTCTAGAGGAATGAGCTGGAGGGGAGGGTCTGGAGATAGCAAGGTTAGCTGGGATGCTAGCTACTAGGCTCTACAGGGGATCACTACCATTCATCTGTCAGTTTGTCGTACTGTGGTGTCTTGTGTTGCTGTGATGCTAGAAGATATGCCACCGGTATTTCAAATACCAGCAGGGTCACCCATGGTGGAGAGGTTTCAGCGCAGCTTCCAGACTAAGACAGAGTAAGAAGAAAGACCTGGGGAACTACTTTTGAAAATTAGGCAATGAAAACCTTATGGATCACAATATATGAATAATATATTGTCTGGTATAGACATGTTATTGAGGAAGACCAATTGCTAGAAAAGGTCATCATGTTTGGTAAATTAGAAGGCCAACGAAAATGAGGGGGACCCTCAATGAGATGGATTGACACAATAGCCTCGACAATGCACTTAAACATACCAATGGTCACAAAGATGGCACAAGACTGGGCAACGTTCTGTTATACATAATGTCGCCATGAGTCGGAGTTGACTTGATAGCAACCAACAACAACACAGGTAGGACACCGATAAAGACAAATCTATACCAGATTTAAAAAAAAAATTTTTTTTTTTTTTTTTGTACCAGATTAGTATCACCCAGACACAGCAACCTACCAGATTTGGAAGCTGGAGAAGAGCCGGCCCTGTCTCAACTATCTTATTTCACAGTGCCTGAAATCCCACCAATCAGGGAGTCAAGCATTTCATTCTTTCACCGAACTTTTTTTTGATACCAGGTAGTGTCACCAGGTATTATAAGGGATATGAAGATGACCAAGAGGAGGTCCTTGCCCTCAAGTAGCTCACCATGTAGTAGTGGCCATAAGATCCACACAGTTTAAGTATCATGTAATAAAATGCACGTTGTGATAAGAGCCAAAGGGAGGTATGAACCTAGAACTATCAATGCCCGAGGAAGACAATACTTCTTGCTTCTGGTGGAAGTCCCGTCTGATCTGCGGTTGGAGGATGACTGGATGTTGACAAGTGGAGACGGTGAAGAACAGTTTAGAAGGAACAGCAAGAACAAAAGCATAGAGAAACGGGAGCTAAAGGCAGGAGAAGTCTATTTAGGGAAGGATGTGTGAGCACTGGCTGGAACTGAGCTCTGGGAAAAAAGGAAGTGGAGGAGGTAAAGCAGGAAAAATGCAGACTGACAAGTTGTCTTTTTAAAATGAAAAAACGGAGGGGGGAGGAAAAAGGGGGTAAATAGAAATTGCTGTTTTTCACACATTTGTATAAATTTGCAAGATTTCACCTTGCAAAAGCTACCCCTGATTAGTAAATAGGCATTTTGTCAGCTTGCAGAGGTGATATTTTGAAAGAACTTTTGTACGAAGGGTGGCTCTGGTGCGCTGTTGAACCTAACAGAACGGGTCAGGCAACAGGAAAGGGCATGGGAAAAAAAAAAAAAAAGAACGCGAAAAGGAAGCGGGAGGGCCCTCCAAACCCCCTCCCCCATTTCAACTGAGATCGCCCAGTTCGCAGACATCCATTCTATCCATCAATGAGATATCAGAATGCACTGGGCTACAAACGCTGGCATAATACCAAATCCATATACGATACTAGAATGAATTAACATTTTAAAAGCGCATGGCACACAGAAGGCACCCAAATGTTTGCTTAATTATTGAATGTTTGTTTAGACTTTGTTTTAGGGCCTATATTTAGAAGGGAAAATAATTCAAAACCTATGCCTCTATAAGCCTTGAGGATGGGATGATCTGGGACTAAAAGACCTCGTTTCCCCCCCTTAAAACTTCGCCTTCGTGCTCCTCGGTTGTCTCCCTTAGGTTAGGGCCAGCAAGGGTCGCAGTCCGTGCAGCCAATCGCAGCGGGGCCGCGGGGCGGGGCCAGAGCGCTCCGCCTCCTCCTCCCAGCCCGCCCTGGCCAACCTTTCCAGGTCCGGCTGCCCTAGCACCTGCGTGTCCCTCCGCTCTCCCGCGGGCTCAACCTCTCCTCCCTGCGGTAACGGGGAAGGGGGTCTGGCCTCGCCTCTCGCGAGATCGCCTCCTTAGGCTGCCGCTTGGCTCCCGGCCGCTGAGTGGCGGCGCCTGCGCAGCCGCCATGTTCCGTTGCTATGCTGCGGCCCGGGAGACGGGGTGTGCTTGAGGGAGGAGGAGAGGGAGGAGGAGACGGAGGAGGAGGAAGAAAAGGAGGAGGAGAAGGAGGGGGGCGCTGAGCTCTCTCCTTGCACTCTCACACACAAACGCTGCCTAGGATTACCCGCCCGCCCGCTCTCGCCGCGGTGCGCGCTTTTCCGCTCCGCGCGGCCCCTTCACATTGTTCTCGCAGGACTCCTGGGTCCCCAGGGGCGGCATTTGGAACCTCGGAGGGGAAGAGACTTCGCTTTGGCCGAGGGGTCCGAGGTTCGGGGACAGGACACCCCCAGCCCGGAGCTCCCTCCCCCACGGCACTTTTGGGGGGTGTGGATTATCTCATCCCCGCAAGGAGGTGGGGAGCGGGCGCCGGCTGCCCGCCTCCTGCCCGCCTCCTTGGCGGCGCCGGCCCACGGCAGCCCCGCAGTATGAGGTGGTGCTGGCGGTTCGGGGCCGTGGCGCGGCCGCTGTGGCGGCTGTTGCTGGGGGGCCGCTGAGGGAGACCCCAGGAGCGGCCGGCGGACGCGCTTCTTCACGGCGCGCCGGGCCTCGAGGTGTTTTCTCTCCAGCCGGGAGGACTCGGCTGTGATAAGAAGGTAAGAGCCTCTGGGGTCTCCGCCGGCCTCGGCCCTGCGCGGTGTACGCGAGGCTGTTACCTGGGGCGTGGATGGCTCTTGGAGGGTGAGCCAGGTGGGGAAGGCTGGAGGTACAAGGTTGTTTAAACAGGAAGGGGTGGGAAATGACACTTTTTCTTTCTTTCTTTCCGGGCCTCTGCTCTCGGAGCTCCTGGGGCTTATAGTTGGAATCTCCGTTAAGGGTGAGCGAAAGAAGAAGGGATGGAATAGGTGCAGAGATGGAATGTTCCACAATACCTAAACTCTGGCTCTGGCTTTAGAACCTTAATTTTCCATTGCTGGTAGAATCCCCCCCCCCGTTTTTTTTAATTGGCTCATGGAAGCTATCCCTGCGTGCTGCATGGGCAGATTGGGTAGGGTGGACTTCCCTACCCTTGAAGTTTTAAGCTTATGATTCTCCCGGTACATACTTGTGTTTAGGAATGTGTAGCTGTGCCAGATAAAGTTGAGATGTAGCTAAGTGAACGGAGCGATGCATTTCGCAGGGCTTCCCTAAAATGGAACACGACAGTCGCACAGGTATATGTACGAGTGTCCCTGAGAAATTTAGGATATTTTATGTCTGCATTGTAGAGTGACACCACAAAAAGGACGATTTGCAGAATTTTGAAAGCGCTCGTTAGAGGAGAACCTGTCATGTATCTGCAATATACCAGCTGCTTTTTGAATCAGAGATTTGAGTAATATTGTGTAAGTTTATGTGACCAAATGCTGGGTCCAGCTGAAACAGTACAGCTCATTAGCCACAGATTAAAACATGCTTACGGAGAAAGATCAAAACAAAAAGTCAGTGTATCCGACTTGTAAATGACGGTTTGAGTAGGAAAAAGACTGGAATAGTAAAAGCCAGAAGGTATTGTTATAGTGGTTTCCTGAACCGTAATGTGCCAAGGGGGGGGGGGGGGGAACCGTCTTTTTCACTTTTTTTTGTCGTAAAGAGTGTGTGTGTGTCGGTGTGTGTGTGCGTGTGTTGGGGGGGGAATGACCTTAAAATAAATGATTATTTGGAGTCCAAAGTACTTAATAAGTACTTCGTGCCTACTGGAATAGAGCTAGATGTATCAGTTAAATCTTGAATTTGATGAATACAAATTAAGTTTACAGATTAAGAAAAAAAGGAAGAATTTTTTTTTTAAGCAAAAGTTTCAGTGTGATACAGAACCTCTTCACTAGCTCACCATAAAGAGGGCAATCATTTTGTGGGCACCACAGTTTTTTTGGCAGAATAAGTTTATGCTCTGATTACCACAAAAGCTATTTTTATTTCTCTTCACTTTTTTTTTTTTTTTATGGCACACAGATCTTTGTTAGGTTTTGCATTGAGACATGTGCATGGTCCCATAATGCCATGACCTTAAGTGGTTCATCTTTATATACATGGGAATATTTGTGATTTAGCTAATCTGCTTTGAGCACTTGAGCAGAGATTTTTTTTAAACACAAAGAGGCATCACTATTTTGTCGTTTTCATTAATACTAATTGAGTAGGTTAAAACTTACTAAGTTAGGAAATACAAACTTTCACTAGTTCCTCAAAAGCCATAATGGGTGAGGCTACGCCTTAGTGCCCGTTTTCTCACATCCTTAGCTTCTGGAGTGTGGGTATTGAATTGTCTTAAACGGGTGTTTTTTTTTTTTTTTTCTATATACTAGTTGAATATCTTCAAAAATGTCCCTAGTTACATTGTTATTTTAAATTTATGACACCCAATTTCTAATTTAGGCTAGGCATAAAACCAGCATTGATTGAACACATTTACTAAAAATACTTTCTGGGTCGGATGTACTTAGAATGCAGCGACAGGAAAATTCATTTGAACTCTTCTACTGTGACCAGTGTACATTTCATTATTATTGAAAGACTTGAACAAGTTATAGGATGTCACAAGTTAGATTTCTTCAGTTCAGGCGTAGAAACCTAAATTAAAAAAAAATACATGTAATACTTTATATGGAGTAGTAGTAAAAGCTGTTTTCTTATTTTTTTCTTATGTGGCTCTCAAAGACTTGTTAAACTGTGTTTTGTAGATTCAGAATATTTTAGTTTTATCTAGTAAGCATAATTTGAGTTGTAAAGTGACAGTACAGTGGGCACTGTTATCTACCTGGTTTTTATTTTTGCTTACTGTAAATTCTAAAAAGGGGATCAGTGGTCATGTTTTTGAGTAAATCATCTTCAGAAAGCAGAGTGAAAGACTAATGATACCTTTATTACCAGTAATTTTAAAGAGGCACTGTTACTGAGAGAATTTTTTTTCCCTCTGAGAGTTAATATGGTCGATTTTAAACAACAAGAGAGCTTTTGAAAATATATAGAAATCTCAATCTGTTTGGTAGATACTGTAAAGATGAATTTTTTTAAAGTTCTACTTGAATTCTTGTGTTGGTTATTCCACAACCAAACCAAACCAAACCCACTGCCATCGAGTCGATTCTGACTCATAGCGACCTTATAAGACAGAGTGGAACTGCCTGATAGAGTTTCCAAGGAGCGCCTGGTGGATTCGAACTGCCGACCTTTTGCTTAGCAGCTGTAGCACTTAACCGTTCCGCTACCAGGGTTTCCATATTAGTTATTAAGACCCAAAACCAAACCCGTTGCTGTGGAGTCCACCCCGACTCATAGCAGCCCCGTAGGACAGAGTAGAACTGCGCCGTACGGTTTCCGTGGAGCGCCTGGTGGGTTCCAGCCGCCGGCCTCTCGGTTAGCAGCCCTAGCGCTTAACCAGGACGCTACATCTTAGCTGTTAGGGATGTAAAATTGGTGACCTTCCTAGGAATGGCAAGGCTATGTGATTTAATGTGGCTAAACATGAATTGTTACTCCTAAGTAAAATTTAGTTTTTGGTAGAAATTCACTGGTTATAAACTGAGGTGAATTTTGTTGCTTTTCTGGGCTATTGCATGTTGTGAAGTTTTTTTATATGCTGTAGTCCAGATTTTTAAATTTGTCAGTTTATTAGGATAAGCTGTGAAGTCTTAAAGGTTGGTTTAACAGTCTGGAAATTTTCTTTTTTGGCCAGTAAAGTACTGTAAGAAGGTGATATTTCTTCATTTAATATTCTTTTAGCTCAGATGGTGAGAAAGAATGTTAGAAAAAATATATATAATTACTGTAGAATTTTCATTATTGGTGTGGAAGTATGGTATTTAGGAACAGTGTAATTTATTTCTCTCTCATTATATGATCAGTATAGTCAAATTTAGGAAACCCTGGCAGCATAGTGGTTAAGAGCTACAGCTGCTAACCAAAAGGTTGGCAGTTCGAATCTACCAGGTGCTCCTTGGAAACCATATGGGGCAGTTCTACTCTGTCCTGTAGGGTTGCTATGAGTCGATACGGACTTGATGGCAATGGGTTTTTTATAGTCAAGTTTAAAATGAGATGGGAAAAAAGGAGGAGAAATTTATTATTTACTTTTCCATTTAATTACAGGCGTTTTTTTCAGACTCATTTTTCTTTTCATTATTCCTAAGTAGAAACACTGAAAGAGAGGTGCAAGTATTTAAAGAAATTAGTAGAACAGAATGAAAAGTAGGTACTGTGGACTATCTTGAGGAGAAGATATTAATCTAGGTGGTTTATTGTGTTTGTGCCTTTTAATGAGTAGTAGAAAGAGGAAGGATTCAAAAGGGAAGAGTATTTATTATCTTGTTATGTACCAGACAGTATACAAGTGGTTTTTCCTGTTATCCCACTTTATCATCAGGTTCACTTTGTGAGGTGTAGGTATCATTAATCCCCTGCTGTTCCCCCCTCCTCCGCCCCCGCCGTGGGAGCTAAGAGAAATTAACTTGTCCAGGGTCATACTGCTAGTAGATGGAATTCAAACCAGGTCTTTCTGACTCTGAGCTCATGCTTCAGATCAGTGCTGTACAGTAAAACTTTCTGCAATGATAGAAACACTCTTTCTCTGTACTGTCGGATATAGAAGTCATTAACTGTGTTATAAGCAGTCCCAGCACGGTGTAAACGGTTAAGTGCTTGACTATTAGCCAAAAGGTTGGCAGTTCAAACCTCTCCAGAGAGGCCTTGAATGACAGACCTGGAGATCTGCTTTCGAAAGGTCAGTCTTGTTTTCAAGGAGCAGTTCTTCCCTGATACACATAAGGTTGCCGTGAGTCAGAATCGACTTGACAGCAACTGACTACAGCAGCCATATTATGGAGCACTTGAAATGTGACCATGAACAGCTTGAAATGTGACTAGTGTATCTAAGGAACTGAATTTAACTATTTAAGCTTTAAATACCACTTGTGGCTAGTGATTATAATATTAGGCAGCATAATTTTAGATCTTGCTTATCAAATCAATTCCAAACTTGTCTACTTGACCGTGAAGGCTTTCTACCAACTTCACTAACCCTGTTTCTCATTTTTGCTTTAAAAAAAGATGCTTGTTTTTTTCCTCTGCCCTTGTTTCCTCTGTTTAAACATCCCTCTCTCCAATCCTTGCCCCTCCTCTTTCAGGCCCCCTCAAAATTCACCTTTTTCTGGAAGAATGCTGCTTAATCCAGTCACAATGATCTGACTTTGAATCCTGGTAATAAGTATCCCAGGGTTAATGCATGTATGTGTTTGCTTAGAAATGTCTTATACACTCTTCTTAAGTTTTTATGTGTTACCTACTACGGAGCCCTGGTGGTGCAGTGGTGAAGAACTCGGCAGCTAACCAGAAGATTGGCAGTTTGAATCTACCAGCCACTCCATGGAAATCTTATGCGGCAGTTCTGCTTTGTCCTATAGGGTTGCTATGACTGAGAATTCACTTGATGGCACCGGCTTTGGTTTTGTGGTTTATATGTCCTTAATGAAAATGTAGAAAAAATTAAAAATGGAGGTTGTTTCTTTTTTATTGCCTCATGAGCTTAGTCCATTGCCCAGCATCTGCTTTCAAAAGTTGCTAATTTAAAATATGATAAATACTGTAACAACATTCACCCTTAATCATCACTGTAAGAGATATTTTTGTTAACTTCTGGTCAGTTGTCCATATTTTTTATAAAGTTGTTTTGGTAGAGATACAATTTTGGGTTTAATATATTAGAAACATTGTATTGTGAAGGCAGTGCAATGCAGGGAAAAGACGACAGATTTTGGAGTCAGACAGATCTGTTTGGAAATCTGGTCTGAAACTTAGGGTGGATTTGTATAACCTCTGACCTTGCTTTTTTAACTGAAAAATATGGATAATAATACTTGCCTTGTATTGCTGTAAGGATTAAAATAATATATGTAAAGCATCTGGCACTATGCTTTAAATAGGTGATCAATAACTGGTAGCTGATACTATTTTTCCCTTTTGTTACATCTTCTTGAGTGTAACTGCAATGATTTCTGAAACATTCAGGTGGTTTACTATAATTAAATTAATTACTATAATTTAATCATTTATCTTTTGTTAAGTTTTCCACTATTACAAATTGCAGCTAGTATCTCTGTACTTACAGTTTTTTGTTTTTTTTTTTAATTTTTTCCTCAGTCTAAAGCCCTAGACTGTGACCATGATCCAATGATAAGAATATTTGTGTGTCAGATCTCTCTCTTTAAAAAGTACCTACGGTGGTCGTTCTTTTATTACAGGAAAAATACTAATTTAGTTGTAAAATTATACCTCATTCTTTTAATTGATATTTATTTTGGCTTATTGGGGAATGATATGAACAGTCATTTATATTTTAGTTCATCTAACATTGAATATTTTTTATGGTGGAAGCAGTGGTATAGAAGAAGAAAGACATGATTCTCATTCTTGAGGAGCTTGAATTCTGGGGTGGTAACACGCATGTCAACGAATCATTGCAGTTCAGAATGACGAGTGTATTAAGATCTGGGGGAAATGAGAAATGGCGATTGGGTAAGGTCTTAGTGGATGACTTGGAGTTGACCTGGGTAGAGGGAACGGCGTCTACAAAAAGTCAGAGGTATAAAAGTGTATACTGTGTTTGGAGAAATGCAGGTTGACTGGTTGTATGTGTCTGTCTGTGGGTGAGTGTGGCTCTGTTTATGGGTGTGAGTCTGGGTGCCTCGCATGATTATGTACATATGTGTTGCTGCAGTGGGAGATGAAGCTTTGTGAGGATCCTGTTTGGGCAGTGAGTGAGATTATATTAACACCTTTAGAATACAGGTTCCTAACCGATGTGCCATGAATGGGTTACCAGTATGCCGGAGAGCAAGATACCCTTCAGCCTAAGGGGTCTGGGCATATTGGAGTCCCCAGGGTGTTCACTTTTGCTCTTGAATAGCATCCACGGCTTATCTTGAACCCTGTTGCCTTCGAGGCTTATCCTAGTGTACTAAAAAATTATCATTTTCTTTGGTGTCACATTGAGGAAAGGATTGGGAAGCATTCCCTAGAGGCTCTAAGTATTGGAACGTTTATGGGATCTGTTCACCCCTGGCATCCTTACAGTGTAATTAAAAATGAAACCAATGCCAAATCCTAATGTAAGTATAAAGAAGATCAAGTCAAAGCCCCTACACTCCCACTACTATGTGTGTGTGTGAGAAATAACTTTTTGATGCTCCTGCATTGCTGGTGCCTCTTGGGTAATCAAAATTGACATTGGGGAGGAATTTTAGATCTTTAAATAAGGGAATGATAAGACTAGATGTAGGTTTTGAATGATAACCCTGTACTTCTAGATAATGAATTGGAGTGTGCCAGGATGAGGTTAGAAACAGAGCAGAAAGACCAGTTAGGGTACTATTGCAGTGGTTCAGGTGAGAGATGATGTTGTTAGGTGCCCTCGAGGCGGTTCTGACAGCGACTACACGCACAACAAAACGAAACACTGCTGGGTCCTGTGCCATCCTCACAATTGTTACTATGTTTAAGCCCATTTGTTGCAGCCACTGTGTCAATGCATCTTGTCGAAGGACTTTTTCTTTTTCACTGACACTCTACCTTACCAAGCATGATGTCCTTCTCTGGAGACTGGTTTCTTTGGAGAACATATCCAAAGTACTTGAGATGAAGTCTTGTGATCCTCCCTTCCAAAGAGCACTCTGGCCATACTTTTTCCAAGACAGATTTGTTCGTTCTTCTGGCAGTCCGTTCTTCTGGCGGTCCGTTGTATATTCAGTATTCTTCAACAGCGCCATAATTCAAAGGCATCAATTCTTTTCTGGTCTTTGTTATACATTGTCCAGCTTTCGCATGCATATGAGGCAGTTGAAAACACCATGGCTTCGGTCAGGCACTCGTTAGTCCTCAAAGTGACATCTTTGTTTTCAACACTTTAAAAAAGTCTTTTGCAATAGATTTGCCCAATGTGGTACATTGATTTGTTGACTGCTGCTTTCATGGGTGTTGACTGTGGAAATGAAATCCTTGACAACTTTCAGTGTTTTCTCCATTTATCATGATGTTGCTTATTGGTCCAGTTGTAAGAATTTTTGTTTTTTTTGTGTTGAGGTGTAATCTATACTGAAGGCTGTAGCTATTGATTCGTCAGTAGGTGCTTCGAGTCCTCTTCACTTTCAGCAAGCAAGTTGTGTCATCTGCATAACGCAGGTTGATAATGAGTCTTCCAGCAATCCTGGTGCTATGTTCTCCATATACTCCAATTTATCGGATTATTTGCCTAGCATACAGATTGAATAAGTATGGTGAAAGGATACAACTCAGACGTACACCGTTCCTGACGTTAAACCATGCAGTATCGCCTCATTCTGTTCAAACGACTGCCTCTTGGCCTATGTACAGGTACTGCATGAGCACAATTAAATGTTCTGGAATGCTCATTCTTTGCAGTGGTATCCGTAATTTGTGATGACTATGACTTTGCATAGTCAGTACAACACAGGTAAACATCCTTCTGGTATTCTTTGCTTTTAGCCAAGATTCATCAGACATCAGCAATGATATCCTCATTCCATGCTGTCTTCTGAATCCAGCTTGAATTTCTGGCAGTTCCCTGTCGATGTATTGCTGCAACCGTTTTTGAATGATCTTCAGCAAAATTTTATTTGTGTGTGGTATTAATTACATTGTTCTGTAACTGCCACATTCTGTTGGATCGCCTTTGTTTGGAATGGGCACAAATAATGGATCTCTTCCAGTTGATTGGCCAAGTAGCTGTCTTCCAGATTTCTTGGCATAAACTAGTGAGCACCTCCGGTGCTGCATCTCTTTGTTGAAACATCGCAGTTGGTGTTCTGTCAATTCCTGGAGCCTTGATTTTTGCCTGTGCCTTCAGTGCAGCTTGGACTTCTTCCTTCAGTACTGTTGGTTCTTAATCATATGCCACCTCCTGAAATGATTGAATGTCAATTAATTCTTTTTGGTACGGTGACTGTGTATTCCTTCCCTCTTCTGCTTCGTTCAGTATTTTACCCATAGAATCCTTCAGTTTTGCAACTCGAGGCTTGAATTTTTTCTTCAGTTCTTTCAGCTTGAGAAATACCGAGTGTGTTCTTCCCTTTTGGTTTTCTAACTTCAGGTCTTTGCATGTTTCATTATAATGCTTTGTACTCTCGAGCTGCCCTTTGAAATTTTCTGTTCAGCTTTTACTTCATCATTTCTTCCATTCGCTTTAGCTGCTGTACATTCAAGAGCAAGTTTCAGAGTCTCTTCTGACATCCGTTTTGATCTTTTCTTTCTTTCCATCTTTTTAATGACTCTTGCTTTTTTCATGTATAATGTCATCTTACAACTCACCTGATCTTTGATCATTAGTGTTCATTGTGTCAAATCTATTCTTGAGATGGTCTCTAAATTCAGGTGGGATATACTCAAGGCTGTATTTTGGCTGTCATGGACTTGTTCTGTTTTTTTTTCAGCTTCAACTAAAATTTGCACATGACCAATTGATGGTCTGTCCCATAGTCTGTCCCTGGCCGTGTTCTGACTGATGATGTTGAGCTTTTCCATTGTCTCTTTCAACACATGTAGTTGATTTGATTCCAGTATTTTCCACCTAGTGAGGTCCATGTGTATAGTTGCCGTTTATGTTGTTAAAAAAGGCATTTGCAATGAATAAGTCATTCGTCTTGCAAAATTCTATCATGCGATCCCCTTCTAACATTTGATCTCTCACGTGTGTTCTATCACCAAGGCCGTATTTTCCAACTACAGGTCCTCCTTCTTTGTTTCCAGCTTTCGCGTTCCAATCGGCAGAAATTGTCAGTGCATCTTGATTTCATGTTTGGTCAATTTCATACTGCATAAGTTTATTAAAATTTTCAGTTTCTTCTTTGGCATTAGTGATCATTGGGTAAATTTGAATAATAGTTGTATTAACTGGTCTTCCTTGTAGGCATATGGGTATTATTCTATCACTGACAGCATCGTACTTCAGGTAGATCTTAAAATGTTCTTTTTGATGATGAATGTGATGCCATTCCTCTTCAATTTGTCATTCCTGGCATAGTAAACCTGATTGTCTGCTTCAGAATTGCCAATGCCAGTCAATTTCAGCTCTTTTTTTTTTTTTTTTTTTAATGCCTAGGACATTGATCTTTACACGTTTCATTTTTTTTTTTTTGACAACTTCCAATTTTCCTAGAGTAATTCTTCCTACATTCCCCATCCCAGTTATTAATAGATGTCTGCAGCTGTATTTTCTTATTTTGAGTTGTGCCACATCAGCAAATGAACGTCCCCAAAACTTTACGCCATCCACGTCATTAAGGTTGATTCTACTTTGAAGAGGCATCTCTTCCCTAGTCATCTCTTGAGTGACTTCCAACATGAGGGGTTCATCTTCTGGCACTATATCAGTGTTCCGCTCTATTTATAAGGTTTCCACTAGCCAACTTTTTCAGATGTAGACCACCAAGTCCTTCTTCTTTGTCTTAGTCGGGAAGCTCTGCTGAAACCTGTCCACCATGGGTGACCCTGCTGGCATTTAAAATACAAATGGCATAGCTTCCAGCATCACAGCAACAAGCAAGCTACCACAGTATGACAGACTGATAGACATGTGGTAGGAAAGATGAGAAGAGCCTGGAAAGGAGAAATAAGGATGAATGAGGATATAGGACTAGAACTGAAAACATTAGGTAGTTTTGCTAGAACTAAAAGTTGAATTGGAGACAGAGGAAAAAGAGCTGTTGATGATGGTAAGGTTTCTTCTTTGAGCAACTGGGAAGGAAAGATAAATTTTTATTTTTGAGCAGGTAATTTTTATTTAGCCAAGCATTGTGTTACGTACCAAGGTTATCATGAGTTCACATTTAATCTTTTTTTAAAAATTTAACTTATTTTGAAATAATTTCAAACCTGCAGAAAAATTTCAGGAACAATACAAAAAACTCCCGAATCCCCTTCACCCAGTTTTTAGTCTTTTACTACAGATACGCTGTGTGTGTGCACATCTTGTTCTGCCTGGCTCACTGCAGTGGCTCAGAAGGCCTTTTCCTTCCCAGATGCTCAGAGAAGTGACCATGGTGCTGTCTGTGATGGTTTCCCTCTCTCTGCCGTATCTGATTGGATCCTCAGATTTCAGTGAAACTACCTAATCGTCTCTCACTTCTTGGCCCTTATTTTTACCCCTATTTCCCCATTTCAGGTTCTTAAAACCTCTCACCTGGACCACTGCAACAGCTTCTAACTGGGCCTCGTGCATTATTTCTAATCTTATTAGACTTTTTTTCTGAACCATGCAAGAGCAAATTGCAGACACAATGCCTGTCACCTACATAACACGGTCTCCTACATAACCACCAAATCAGGCTATCGGCATTGATACAACACTGCCTTAGAATTTCCGAATCCCATCCAAATTTTCACAGCTGTCCCAACAGTGCCTCTTTCCTTTTCCATCCATGATCCAGTTCAGGATCACACATTCCATTTAATTTTCAGTCTCTTTAGCCCTTTCAGTTTGGAAGAGTTCTTCAGTATTTCTCTGTCTTTTATGACCGTGACAGTTTTTAAGAGTACAAGCCTTTTATTCTGTAAGATGTTCCTCAGCTTAGGTCCATCCAGTGGTGACTCATGTGCAGACTGAGGGGAGTGTTGGCAGGAGCACCACAGAAATGATGTGCTATTCTCAGTGCATCTCACCAGGAGGCACCCAGTATTGTCTCACCACTGGTGATGTTTAACCTTGAACTCCTTGCTAAGCTCATGTCTGCTGGGTTAATAAAGTCACCATTTTTCCTTTTGTAAATTGAGAACTCTTTTGTGTGAAAATGTCCAAGACTGACAGTGTTGTGTTCCTCATTAAACTTCTACCCACCACAGCCTTAGGATCCATTGGTGCCTCCTGCCCGAATCATCTACTGCTATGAAGGTTGCCATCTATATTTATTAGTTGGCATTTTACTGAAAGGAGATCCTGCTTCCTTCTTCCCCATACATTTATTTAGTCGTTCATTCATATCAGTATGTACACCCGGTTTTCTATTCCTGTTCAGTGGATTTTCTCAAATACTGTCTTTTTATTTTATTTTTATTTTGGTGTGCACAGTTCCCAGACTTAGCCAATGGGAGCCCCTTCAAGGTGGCTCTCCTGTTTTTTTGACATGTCTTCATTTTTTGAGCGTTCTTTACTTTCTGGTACAACAAGATGTTCCAGGCTCATCTTGTTCTTTTCCTGTCTCAGCCCTGGCATCATCCATTTCTCCAAGGAGCCCTCATTTCTTTTCGCAGAGATGATATTTAGAAACCAAGATCTGGGTGCTTAGTATGCTCATTGCTCTTGGGGTGCCATCACTTCTAGGCAGACAAAACAGAGCTAGGAAATATATGTATGCACACATCTGAATCTATCTGTGCATATAGCTATGCATGTGTTTTAAAGTCCACACTCATGCAACTAATTCCAGTCCAGAACTTCAGAGTTCTTTCTAGCCTTCCCCCTTTGTGTATTTGTAAATCTTGTTTCTGACAGTGAGGAGCTGACTCCCATTATCCTCATTATGTTTACGTTTATTTGCTCAGTCCCCTTGTATGTATCAGTCTGCCAACTCCAGGCTAGCTGCCTCCTCAATTGCCGTCTCTGAGGCTGGGGCTCCAGGGTCCAGGGGATCCTGTCAAGTTCATGCCAGGAAGGAAAGGAAATGTCTCATTTAATCTTTTTTTTCCCCCTTCCTCATTTAATCTGAACAAGAAATCTCTGAAAGGTGTTATCCCCAGTTTTAAAGGAGAACAAACTGAAGTTCAGAAAGATGTATGACTTTGAGCTCCTGATCATGTAAGTGTCTGATGCTGAGGCATCTTTTTTCTCCTGTACTGCACAGCCACAGGCTAGCTGTGTAAAAATAGCTTGGAATTCAAAGTGGCAGAATTTAGGTAGTATAAGTGGTAGCTGAAGCAACTGGTGTGACTGTGACTGCTTGTGAAATGTGTGCATAGTCAGGAAGAGGGTCACTGAAAAAGGCCCAACACCATCATTTAATGGTTAAGGGCTCTCCCTACTGGAGGAACCCCTGAGACTGTTGCCCTAAGATATGCATGGAACTTGGCACTGAAGCTACTCCTGGAGGCCACCTTTCAGCCAAATAATTGATTGGTTTACAAAATAAACCTGTGAGTAATGTGCTCCCTTACGTAATCAACTATATGAGGCCAAATGGTCAACATTTACCCAAAAGCAGGGAGGGGAAGGGAAGCTAGATAAATAGAAGCAGAACAAACAGAATGGAAATAATGAGAATGTTGACACATAGTGAAAATTGTAACCAATGTCATGGAACAATTGGTATAAAAATTGTTAAATGGGAAGTAATTTTCTGTGTAAACTTTTAGTAAACCACGATAAAATATTTTTAAAAGTTAAGGACTGAATCACTGAATTGTACGTGTAGAGACGGTTGAACTGGTGTATGTTTTGCTATGTGTATTCTCCACAACAAAAATAAAATAAATTATTAAAAAGAAAAAAAAAGTTAAGGGCTCTCAGAAGGGTAGGAGCCAGTGAAGAAGGCTGAAGGGTGATGGGAGAAAGGAGAGTCTAGTTGTGTGGTAGAAGGTGATAGAGAAAGGACTTCAGAAGGGTATCAGATGCTGCTGAGAGAAAGAGATAAGACCAAAAATGCTTTCAGTTTGACTGTTGGAAAATTACTGATGACCTTAGCTAGTTGGTTTTCGAGTGTGTTCAGGTAGGCCAACTGTATCAGCATCGCATGAGATATTGATTTGATTAAAAATCTCAGACCTTACTGAATTAGAATCTTAACAGGGTGGGTGGGGAGAAGGAAGGTGGTAGCATAGGAAATCTGCTTAGATGCTGCTCAGGTTATTCTGATATATAATAAAGTTTGAGTTTCATTGCTTTAGGTGAAGAGTTGCAGTAGAGGGTTATGATTAGAAACAACAGAGAGAAGTAACATACAATGAATGTGCACTAGATAACAACTTAAGAAATGTGGTCATAAAGGGAAGGAGGAGGTTCTCTTGGGTCATAGTGAAATACAGAACAGAGTCAAGAAATAGATTATTTTTAATGGTCACATACACCTTAACATTTTTGGGGATTAAGAGAAAGAAGCTATTGTGGTTATTTGAAAGATGGGTCAGTGAAACTATACAGCAACACCTATGATCAAAGAAATGCCCTGAATGAATTTTGGTAGGTATCTGGGATATTCCTGCCTCCATTTCAAGTGACTGCCATCTTATGGTGAGTCTTTGCAGTATAATCCAGGGGGCGTTGTTAATCTTGCTAGTTAAATTTGTATTGTGCCTTTTCGTTAAACAGTTGTGTTAATTAAGGGCTTCTCTCCCTCATTTTTTAAAAATTTTATTTTATTTTTGGTGAAAATACACCAAAACCCACTCACATTTCACAGTGTCTAGATATAATGAGGTTGGTTAAATTCTTCACATTGTGTCAATGTTCCCGTTATTTCTGTTCTAGTTGTTTCACTTCCATTTACTTCATCTCCTTGCCCCCTAACCTTCTCATCTATGCTTTAAAATAGCTATTGACCTTTTGGTTTTATATACATATATATGCATATATACACATACAGTAATGCAGTACTCAAGGGTGACAATCTTTACTCTTTGGGCTAAACAATTACTTAGTTTAAAGGTGACTTCTGGGTATAGTTTCAACTTAAGTTTTGAAGAAAACTCAGGGCCATAGTCTTGGGACTTCTCCAGACTCAATAGGTCCGCAAGGCTGGATTCTTAAAGAATTTGAAGCTCTGTTCCACATTTTCTCCCTTTTTTATCAGCATTTGTCTACTGTGTTCCTGATTGTAACGTTAAGCAGTGGTACCCGGGCATCATCTAGTTCTGGTCTCGAGGTAGAGGAGGCATGGTTTATGTAGACAGTTCATCCTGTAGTCCAGTTCCTTCTCTGATTCTTGGGTTTCCTTTTTTCTCTTTTATTCCAAATGAAGAATGACCAGTAGTTGTATCTTAGATGGCCGCTTGTAACCATTTACGACCCCAGACACTGCTCACCATACTGGAAGATAGAACATAAACTTTAAGAACTATATTATGCCAATTAACTGGATTGTCCCGTGCAACCATGGCCGTAAGCCCCCAAACCAAGAGAACTAATCCCATGAGGTGATTATGTCTAATTACTATCAGCATCTGTAGCCCCCCCCTTTTTGGTGGTTGTTATTGTTGCAAAACCATATACAACCCAGCATTTGCCCATTTGTCCCTTTTCCCTATGTATAACCTACTGACATCAGTTACATCACTAATGCTGTGTAAACTTCACCCATTTATTTGGTGCCACCTTTCCCATTTCTGTAAACAAAAAGTGACTACTGCGCCACCTCCCCTCCTCTCTGTAACCACTAACGAACATTAATTTCTGTATATTTACGTATTCTTGTCATTTCATAAGTCTCTTTATAAAAATATGAATTTAAAATGTATTCTTGTATATAGACACTCCGTTGCTGAAGAGTTGATTCTGACTCAGAGCAAGCCTGTAGACAGAGTAGAACTGCTGCCCTATAGGGTTTCCAAGAAGCGGCTGGTAGATTGGGACTGCTGATCTTTTGGCTAGCAGCCAGATGCTTAACTACTGCACTACCAGGGCCCCGTATATAGGCAAGTCACCAGAAACACATTTAGAATTTATGTCCAGAGTTGGAGGTGACTTCAGATGGAAAACGTTTAGCCAATCAAGAGTCAATTTAACAGATTTTTTGAATACCAGCCAGGCACTGTGCTTGCCAGTGGGGATACAGGTTGAATAAAGACGTGCTCTTTATCCACAAGGAGATTATAGTCCTTTGGGTTTTTTTATTTTTATTTTTTGGAGAAACTTGAAATCTTTTATACACCTAGAAATATGTACAGATAAGTCATAGTTATAGTTGACTGTGATAAGTGCAGCAGTATACATTATCAGGACCCTCAGACTTCTCAGTTACTTTTTTCTACTTAAAAAAAATAATTTTGTCAATGGGATAGAAAAAGATGCTGGTGAAGAAGAAGCTTCTTGGATCAAGTAGATGCTTGAGAATATGTTGGCATCTCCTCTCTGGAGGGAAGATAAGAGGGCAGAGGGGTTTAGAAGCTGGCAGAATGGACACGAAAAGAGAGAGTGGAGGGAAGGAGCCGGCTGTCTCATTAGGGGGAGAGCAATTAGGAGTATATAACAAGGTGTATGAGTCGGAATCGACTCAATGGCACTGGGTGCGTATATAAATTTTTGTATGAGAGACTGACTTGATTTGTAAACTTTCACTTAAAGCACAATAAAAAAATTTTTGTTGTGGTAGTAATATACATATATAGCAAAAAAAATGCCATTTTAACCATTTTTATGTGTACAACCCAGGATCAGAATCAACAGGCTACAACTTGGGATCTAGAAGCAACGTAGGTAAAGTCTGGAAGGCTCTCCTGAAGTGGGGAGCATATCCCTCCCTTCTTCATTACAGGACAGCGCTCTCAGCTTCTCTTGGCCATGTAAGCAAGCAGGCTTTTATCTCTGCCATGCACACCCTCTCTTGTCTGTACAGGCCTCCTCTCGGCCCCCTCAGGGTAGGTCTTCCCTCCAGCCCCTCAGGACAGGCCTCCTCTTGGCTGTGCAAGCCCCCTCTCAGCTTGTGCAGGCCTCTGTTCAGCCCCCTCAGGACACGTCTTTTCTCAGCTGCCTCAGTACAGGTCTCTTCTTGGTCCCCCTCAGGACAGGTCTCATCTTGCCCATGCATGCCCCTTCTCAGCTGTGCAGCCCTCTCTGCCTTTGGTTTCCCTACCATTGGCCTCTCCACTGCATACTGACCCAGCTGATAGCCATTGTGGCAGCTTTGTTCAGCTCTCTTAGCTGTATTCCTAGCAGTAGGTTTCTACCATCATTTCCAACTCTGCTTCAGGGCCCCTTCTCGGCCTGTTGCCACTGGCTTTGCAGCAGGGCATCTTCGAGCCCTCTCACTGTCTTCATTGTTAAAGCCCTTGACCTATGTTATGGCTCTTTTAGGAGATTCCTCACTTCATCTCTCTCTGCTTCTCTCCTCTCTCTTCCCTTTTCTCCTTCCTTCTTTCTTCTGAGACCTTTGTGGTGTTGGCTGCATATATAAGTAAACTTCTTGTCAGTTTCAAGGTATGGCCTTCCCAGCAGGGCCGTGAACTGACCAGTTCCCTCTGTGAACCAGTAGTCACTTTATTTGCATAGTCTACAACCGCCTCATTTGTATAGTCTACTGGGTTATAGTATATTGACCAATCCCAACAAGGTGTATAAAATAGACCAATTACAGGGCAGGCAGCAGCCCAGGGCCAAACAAAAAGTATCAAATCATCAAGTTGTTTACAGCTTACCCAGGAAATGTCCATCAACCTGGGCAAAAGTAACAGACCCTCTGGGGTAGAAAACTAGGGCAAAAGTAACTTCTTAGGGTTAGGGGAAAAAAAGTCTCTCAAACTGTTTTTCCAAAGAACCAAGGCAAAACCCCACATAAAGGAACTCATTTCACCATACGTGTCTAAAGTAAGCAAGATAAGTCTTGCCGTTCTCATGAGGACCATTCTGGTTGCATTTCTTCTAAGATTGATTTATTCTGGCGGTCCATGGTACATTCAGTATTCTTAACCAACACCACAATTCAAATGCATTAGTTCTTCTGTCATCTTTTTTCATTGTCCAGCTTTCACATGCATATGAGGTGATTGAAAATACCATGGCTTAGATCAGGTGCACCTTAGTCATCCAAGTGTCATCTTTGTTTTTTAGAATTTTAAGGAGGCTTTTTGCAGCAGATTTGCCCATTGTGATGCATCATTTGATTTCTTGATTGTTGCTTCCATGGGTGGTGGTGTTAATTCAAATAGAATGAAGTCCTTGACAACTTCAGTTTTCTCTCCATTTATCATGATGGTGCTTATTGGTCCAGTTGTGAGAACTTTCATTTTCTTCACATTCAGGTTTGATCCATACTGAAGGCTATGGTCTTTTACCTTCATCAGTAAGTGCTTCATTTTTGCCAAGTGTTATTGAACCCAGGAAGGTGGGTCCTTTTCTGGCACACTCAGACCTGCCAGTAGTCTGGACACCAGCCTTTGAGAAAAAGTAAGTAACTTTATTTGCAATGCACAGAGCAAGGAGCTGAGAGAGAGGTCCTCAGATCTGACTTCCCAAATGGTGGCCATGCAGGTGCACTGGGGTGGGGGCCTTGCCTGTGCAGGCACGCTCCAGGGTTCGCAGGGCCAGGTTACAATTCCCTTCGAGTTGTTGCAATCCTTAATCTTAAGGAATGAAGGTTGATGACTTACTGGCTACTTCCTGCTTACGTGGGGCAAAGTTAGGGATCAAGGCTGAGAAATTGCCTAGCATCTTTTGCTTGTTGTTTAGGATCTGGTGGGGGCAGGAGGGAAGAGACCTTTGCATCTTGAAGGCTTTTTAAAATGAATTGGGTTAAACACTTTAACAGACAAGGTAGGATCAGACATAGCGGGGAGATAAAAATTAGAGGAGTCACTAGGGGCCAAAGCCAGCTGAAACTGGGGAAGAAGGACATAATCCAATCCCACCAAGAGGTTGTTCCTCTGGATTCTGTTATAGGCCTTGGCCTGGTCGAGTTGGCCACTTGGTCAATTGCCTGTAAATTTAGCTAAACCTCATGAGAGGTGTTGACCCGTACACAGCAGGAGGTGCCATCTATTGCACAAAACTTCTCCCTCTTTAGCTAGACTATAGTCTAGAGCCAAGCAGTGGTCTAGTACTACTCTGGACAGAGAGTTTAATGACTGTTTTTGAGCTTTTATGGCTCTCCCAGTGGCTTGTGATAGAAGGTGGATGGTGTCGGAGAGGTTAAGCACAGCATCCTGTAAAGCAGCTAATTGTGGGATAATGGTTAGGTTTCTTAAAATGGACCATGCTATTCCTGTCTCTGTGATGGGGTTATATCCTGTTCCCCTTAAATCCCAGCTGTCTTCAGTATTGTTGGCAGCTCTTCTTCTTGTGTGTATTGGGAGGTGGAGGTTTTATAAGGGCGACGAGGTTATTGGAGGCCACAAGGGTCATGGGAAAGTGACAACTCCAGTTGTACAAGTGCCAGTTGATTTTTTTGGGTTTAGGCATGGGTAAACTAGGCTCCTGCCAGGTGCTGGGGAGGTAAAATTACTGCACAGAAAATAGATTCCTCAGGGTGCACAAACAGAGCCACCCTCTGCTGAGTGGTTATGGAGGTGAGTAGTACTGAACTATGTTCAGAAGTTGGTCAGCCCAGTGATGGAAACTTGGTGGCCTTAATTGCAACCTGGATAGACACTGAGTTCAGCCGTTGAAGAAAGGTGTCTCCAAGTACTAAGGTCTCCAAGGTAATAAGCAAAATCTACAAATGTAGTCTTGTTAAAAGAGGCAGTTTCGGGGACCACTGTAGTCCACCATGCCGAGTCGCGTTCGTCGCAAGTCTTTTTTAATGGGCAGCACTCTTCTAAGGGGTCAGAATTTCCGTTTCCTCTTTTTGGCCCTGGCATTGGAGAGATCCAGGAAACGTTAGGGATAGGGTTTCCCCAGAGAGCTTTCACATCAGCAGAGTAGGTGGGGAATGGATGGCAGATCCAACAATTACTCAGATTACCTCCCCGGGAAACAATTGGAAAGCTGCATGAATCAGTTGTCTTCCCACTTAGCGTGGGTACAAGTGACAGATTGAAGCACCGTAGAGGAAAAGCACCATGGCAAACAGGTGGTGCCCACAGCAGGGAGAGTATGAGAGAAGATACCAGTAAAGAGGATCAACGGAGCACATGTGACAAGGACACCTAGGACTTCTTCAGTCTGCAAAGGTGAAGACATGGGAGAAAAGAATGTTACTTATCTGTCTTTTTGAAGAGTAGTTTCAAGTCAGCTAGTGACTTGAGCTCCCACTCTGGTTCAGGAGGTTGGTTGTCTCTAGTCCCTTGAATGGACTGCACTCTGATGACCAGTGCTGGTAGATGAGGTCTTCAAAGGCTCGTCTGGATTGAGGGGTGCACACTTCACTCTGGTGTGGTGAATCCAAGCCTTATTCCAGCTGTCTTCACTAAGGAATGGGTAGATAGTAGAACCTTGTAGGGGCTGGTCCACTTGGGCTGGACCTGGCTGATGGGGTGGTGGCCGTCCCACCTTTTTACAAGGACCTGGTTCTCCTGGTGTGAAAGGATGAGGAGGGATATCTGCGGGAAAGAAGAGATGACTAGAAGCATACTGGTTAATAGCCTTTAAAGTTTTGTATACCGACCGAAGATACCTGGAAACACTAAGCTCTTGGGTTACTTTAGGATCATCTGAAGCACTTAGCCCCCAGGCCACCTTAAGGAAAGGTTTCCCATATAACATTTCATAAAGGCTCAATTGGAGCCTGCTTCCAGGAGCCACCTAGACTCTCAATAGGGCACTTGGCAGTAGTTTGATCCAGGGCAAGTTGGTTTCTTGGCAGAGCTTGGCCAGTGTCTTTTTCACAATGTAATTCACCTTTTCTGTCTTTCCCGTTGATTAGGGTCTCCAGGAGATGTGTAGCCTCCACCTAATACCTAAAATGTCCTGAAACCTTTTGGGTGACTTTGGATATAAATGTTTCTCCATTATCACTCTGAATTGAATAAGGTAAACCAAATCTAGGAATAAGTTCATTAAGAAGAGCCATGCTTACCTCTGATGCCTTTTCCGTCCGGCAAGGGAAAGCTTCTACCCATCCTGAAAAGTATCTATAAACAGTAAGAGATATTTAAAACCCCTGTAGCTATTGGCATAACAATGAAGCCTACTTGCCAGTCTTCTCCACATCCAGTTCCACAGGCTTGTACCCCAGGCATAGGAGGTGGTGGACCTGTTTTCTGCACAGGTCGCACGTTGTTGCACTGCTTTGCGTTTTAGGCCCTTTAATCATTTTTGTCAGCCATTGGAACATAGCATCTTGGCCAAAGTGTGTATTCTTCATGAGCTGCTTTTATCACTGGGTGCATCAGGTGTCACAGCACTAACACCTGCCTGTGAGAATGATAAAGCCATGCGTCTTTCGAGAACCACGGGTCATTTACCAGGAAACCCCATTTATCAGCCCTGTTTGTATCACACTTAGTGTACTGTGGGTTTGTTGGTGGTTGGAGATCAGGAGTCAGAGCAAGACAGGTGGTAGGGGTTTTTGCCTTGGCGGCTTGTTTGGCTACCTGATCTGCAAGGTGGTTTCCTTTAATTACGTGAAACTCTCCCTCTGGTGCCCAGGGTAGTGCATGACTGCCACTTCTGTTGGTAGGGTAACTGCTTCTAAGAAGACTGAGATTCGCCCGGCATGTTTTATTTCCCTTTTACCTGAAGTTAGGAGTCTTCTTTCTTTCCAAATGGCTCCATGGGCGTGAAGTACCAAAAAGGCTTATCTGGAATCTGTGTATATATTGGCTCACTGGGTAGAGCTTAGTTGAAAGGCCTGGGGCGAGACAGTACATTCTACGTTTTGAGCAGAGGGTCCAGGGGGCAGTGCCTTGGTTTCTGTGGTCTCATGAAGGGTGACTGTGGCATAGCCAGGTTTTCAGACTCCTTGCTCCACAAAGCTGGTTCTGTCTGAACAGCTCTAAATCAGGGTTTAGAGAGAGGCTGATCAGACAAGTTGGGTCTGCAGGAATACACCCCTTCAATAACCTGGACACAGTCAAGTTCGAGGTTCTCATCCTCTGATGAGGGTGGCAGGGTTCCGAGGTTGAGGGTGGAGACAGTCTTCAGCATCACAGTGGGGTTGCCGAGTAGGATAGCCTGGTACTTGCTGAGTCTCCCCTCTGTTAACCATAGACCACGTTTCTGTTCAAGCAAGGGAAGCATACAGTGGAGGGTTAGGACCATGGTAGGTTGGCCAAAAATGAACTTCTTGGATCTCTGTCAGGAGTTCACATGTAGCTGCAACAGGGTCTACTGTGTCCATGGCCTTAGGGTCTGAGTAAGCACCCCCAGGACAATTACTTGTCTCTTGTGAGTGTTCAGTGAAAAGTTTCTTGAAGTCAGGTAACCCTAGCATGGGAACAGACATCAGCTTGTTTGATTTGCTGAAGAGCTATCTGACATTCTGGTGTCCATAGTAAGGGTTCTGAATCTCTCTCTTGGGCAGCCTGATATAAGGGTTTGGTGATGAGTCCAAAATTGGGGACCTAGATTCTACAAAACCCTGCTTCCCAAGGAATTCTTGCAACTATCTCTTAGTGGTTGGGGAAGCCACCTGGGCAATTGCCCTTTTTCAGTCAGGTAAGAGCTCTCTTTCTCCTTGTAATATTTTGTACCCCAGTGTCTAGATTGTCTAATGCTGCTATAACAGAAATACCACAAGTGGATGGCTTTAACAAGGAGAAGTTTATTCTCTCACAGTCTAGTAGGCTAGAAGTCCGAATTCAGGGCATCAGCTCCAGGGGAAGGCTTTCTTTTTTGGTCAGCTCTGGAGGAAGGTCCTTGTCATCAGTCTTCCTCTGGACTAGGAGCTTCTCCGCACAGGAACTCCGGGTCCGAAGGATGTGCTCAGCTCCTGGTGCTGCTTTCTTGATGATATGAGGTCCCCCATTCTCTGCTTACTTCTCTTTCCTTTTATCTCTACACACCAGGGCAACTCCCTTTACATTGGGTCAGGGATGTGACCTGAGTAAGGGTGTTACATCCCACCCTAATCTCTTTAACATAACCCAGTCTTGCCTCATTAACCACAAGCACAGATTTAGGGTTTACAACATGTAGGAAAATCACATCAATCACGAAATGGAGGACAACCACACAGTACTGGGAATCATGGCTTAACCAAGTTGACACTCATTTTTGGGGGACTACACGGTCCTTGGAAACTCTATGGGGCAGTTCTACTCAGTCCTATAGGATCACTATGAGTTGGTGTCGACGAAGGCAATGGTTTTTTTTTTTTTTTTTTAATTCAATCCATAACACCTTGGTCTTTTACATTAGGGGCATAGACCTGAGTCTTTTTCCGTGAGACTTTGTATCTCTGTTCTCCCAGAAAGTTCAGTATTGTAAGTGTACTTTTGTCAGAGAGTTCCTTGCTGGGACTGGCAATCAGTATTTCATCTACATAGTGGAGGACTGTGCTCACCTCAAGGTCCAAGTCCCAGAGGTCTCTGGCTAGTACCTCCCGAAAGAGAGTGGGGCTTTTCTTAAACCCCCGAGGTTACACAGCCCAGCAGTATCAAGTCTTAGTTCATAAGGTAGGATCCTCCTACTCAAAGGCAAGTATCTCTTGGGACTTTTCCTCCAGGAGGACACAATAAAATGCATCCTTTAGGTCCAAAACTGTAAACCTCGTGCAATCCCCTGGGAGGACTGTCAGTAGATATGGATTGGGTACCCCTGGGTCAATGTCCTCTCTTACCTGACTCACTGCCCGTAGGTCCTGCACACACCTATACACTTTAGTGCCTGGCCTTACTGTGGGCTGAATATGGGTGTTCTAAGCAGATACGCAGGGATGAATAAGCTCATGGGCCGAGAAGGTTTTGATCAGAGGCTGCAAGCCTAATTTAAACTCTTGCTTCAAAGGGTACTGGTTGAGATGTGGAACAATGTGGTTTGATTTAAACTTTACCTGGACTGGGGTCACCGTCTTTGCCTTACCAGGGATTCCGGTGGCCCAAACCTGGGAATTGACTTGGCCCTGGAGGTACTGGGGTAGGAGTAAAGACTCTGTAGGGGCAGCCAGTTGCAAAAGGGCCGCCTATAGAGCACAAGGCCTTATCCAGTTCCAGTCCTACTTGGAGATGATCTGCCGAAAAGGTGACTTGAACATTTACCTTGGTTAATACATCTCTTCTCAAAAGGGAAATGGGACATTCAGGCACGTAAAAGAAGCTGTGAGTCAGTTCTGTACCTCTGACCTGACCGTGCATAGGTTGAAAGAATGGTTTACTGGCAGGTTTTCCAGATACCCCGGTAATGGTCATGTTTCTTTTAGAAAGCGGGCCTTTTAGGGTGCTTAAAACTGAGTAGGTTGTGCCCGTGTCTACCAAAGATTCAGTAAGTTGCCTGCCCACAGTCGTCATAACCCAGGGCTCTTCGAGGGAGATGGGAATTGGTTGAGTAAACTCTAGAGGAGCCCCTGGGTCCCCTTAATCTGACTCTTTGGCTTACAGCAGGAGCTGTGTTAGAGGTTTTTTCTTAGGTTCCCGCTCAGATTGTGCTGGCCTTGAGGGGCACTTCCTGTTTCCAGAAGCCTTCTTGTTTGCAGTAGGTGCACTGTCAGGGGTCTCGCTTTCGAGGGGCTTGGTTTTGCCCCCTCCCTTCTGGAGCCCACCAGGACTTAACCCATGGGTTATTCCACGTACAGCTTGTCTGAGTGGTGGGTTACTGTAGGAGCTGCTGCAAGGAATGCAGCTTGTTGTTTCATGTTCTGATTTTTCTTCTTCTTCTTCCCCTGTACATGGTCTCGATTACTGAAGATCTTAAACAAGTCGTGAAGTTTTCATTCCCAAACCTCCTTCTAACTTTTGAAGTTTTCATCTGATGCTGGGGGTGCTCTGGCTGATGAAAGTTGTGTATATTAACCTAGCGTTCTCTGAGTCCTTAGGGTTTATATCAGTAAACTATCAGTAGGCCTCGTACACCTGTTCGAGGAAACCGGAGGGATTTTCTTCACGGCCTTGCTGTACATCCCAAACTTTTCTAAGGCACTTTTGTTTTGGGGCCCCTTGTTACAAACTTACTATTAGACAGTTTTGGTAATGTTCTAGCTACCCTGCCCCTAGCCAGTCATTCGGGTCCCATTTTGCATCAATGGCAGGTTTAGCTTGGGCAGCCGGGAGCTGAATATTGTTCTGAGGGTTGAGATTGTGTAGCTTCTTGGCGTGCCTTTTCTAAGACCATTCTCTGCTCTCTGGAATTAAAAGAACATTTAGGAGTGACTGGCAATCAGCCCAATTAGGGTGATGTTTAGCAAAAATGGGCACAAACAGAGCTTCAGTGCGTTTGGGTCATCTCTGTATGCTGGGAGATTATTTTTCCAATTGTACAGGTCAGGTGGAGAACGGTGTGTGGACCCAGACAAACCCTCTAGGCTGGCCATTGTGATCTAGTCTGGTAGGTATTTGTCTCAGTGAAAATTGCCCTGAGGAGACTTGGGTGGATCCCTGGCCAAATTGCACCCCACTGTGGGTTTGTGCCGGGGAGGCTATTCCTGGGGCAGGACCAGGAGTTTCTGACTCATGAGGGACCTGCGAGCAATTTACATAGGGCTGGTGGAGGGTTCCACCAAAGGAGTAGCGGCTGTTGCTGGTGAGGCAGCGGGGGTCGCCAGTGTTGCGGCTGGCAGGGTTATGGGGCTGCCGCTGGGCCAGGAACCAGTCCTACACCTCCAGGTGGATAAGGAGGAGGGGGCACAGGTGGAGGCAGAGGGCTGAAGGGGTATGGCTCACTCGCCATGGAAGGACTGAGAGTTTCCCATCTGCCGCCCTCTGCCCCTGCAGTCTGCACCATCAGCTTACACTGTATTTGTAGGTTTTTGTTTTGCCAGAGACACGTAAAGTTCTGTACATGGGGAATTTCATCCCATTTTTCCTCTCTTTTTCAAAACAGGTCTAGCTGTAAGATGGTATGATAGCTCAGCAACCCATTTTTCGGCCACTTTTTGTTGGACCTCAGCTTGTATTGTGGCCAGGCAGTGTTACAAAAGAAAATTAGTTTCTTCTTCTTCATAGACTCATAACTAAAGAGGACCAGTTTTTAAGTATACAACCTAAAAGGGGAACATTCCGGAACACTAAATTTGTTGCCCATATCTCACTCACACACACTCTTACTCAGAACTAGAACCAGAACCAGGACCGCAGTGAACCAAAACTAGGGTGCCTTTTCTCTGCCGTCGCCTAGGGGAGTGGCGGTAGGATGAAAAACAAGGATATCTCAGTGGAGCCTCAATCCCCCATAATGGGAATGTCATAGTCCCACCTTCAATCCTCCAGATACTCTCCTACTTCAAAACCCCCAAGCACTTACACTTAAGAAGAGAAATCTCAAGGGCATTTATTTAGTGGCTGTCCAAACCTGAGTTGTTTCCTAATTCTCGAAATAAAATTTCCTGAGGCCAGTTGCCGCCTCAGTCACGAACAAGAGGTTCCGTGTGCTCTGAGGATCGGTGGAGATCCCACTCGAGGGCGAGGGGGTGGTGGGCTCTGGATGGAGGGTCTCCATGATCCTCTAACAGTCCCATCTGGGTCGCCAAGTTGTTATCGAACCGGGGAATGTGGATCCTTGTCTGGCTCACTCAGATCTACCGATAATCTGGACAACGGACTTTGAATAAAACAAAGTAAGTTTAGATGCAGTGCGCAGAGCAAGGAGCAGGGAGGAAGGTCCTCAGATCTGACTCCCAGAATGGGGGGGGGGCAGGGCTTTTGTGTGATTAGGTGGCAAGATGGAGGCTGTGCAGGTACCCTGGGTGGGGAAGGTTTCTTGCACAGGTATGCCAGGGGGTTTGTGGGGCCAGGTTACACAAGCAAGAATGTGTCATCTGCATATCACAGGTAGTGAATGAGTCTTCCAGTCCTGATGCTGTGTTCTTCATATAGTCAGGTTACTTGGATTATTTGTTCAGCATACAAATTGAATAAGTAAGGTAAAAGGACACAGCCCTGCTGCACACCTTTTCCAATCCTGAACCATGCAGTATCCCCTTGCGGTGTTCTAATGACTGTGTCTTGATTCTGCATGAGCACCATTAAGTGGTCTGGAATTCCATTCTTCGTAATATTATCTATAATTTATTATGATCTCAGTGATTGTGAGGATGGCACAGGGCCACGCAGTGTTTCACTCTGTTGGACATAGGGTTGCTATGAGTTAGAACCAACTTGATGGCACCTGACAACAGCACACAGTTGAATGCCTTAACGTAGTTGTTAACACACAGGTGAACATCTTCCTGGTGTTCCCTGCTTTTGGCCAGGACCCATCTGACATTAGCAGTGATATCCCTCATTCCATGTCCTCTTCTGAATCCGGCTTGAGCTTCTGTCACCTCCCTGTTGATACAAGGCTGTAGTTGTTTTTAAATTATTTTCAGCAAAATTTTGCTAACGTAATATTAATGATATTGTTTGATAATTTCTGCATTCTGTTCAATCGATTTTCTGTGGAACGGACACAGGTATGGATCTCTTCCAGTCAGTCGGGCAGGTAGTTGTCTTCTAAATTTCTTGACAAAGACGAGAGAGCACTTGGAAACCCTCAGTTGCCTATCCTAGGTATTACATATAAGTGGGATCATGTAATATTTGACCTTTTGTGTCTGACTTATTTCACTCAGCATAATGTTTTCAAGGTTCATGTCAAAACATGTATCAGAACTTCATTTCTCTTTATGCCTGGATGGTATTCCATTGTATATATGTAGCACATTTTGCTTATCTATTGATGGACATTTGGGTTGTTTCTGCCTTTTGGCTATTGAGAATCAGTTACTTTTTAAATTTATTTAAACTATTTCCATTTTTGTATTGGTAATATGGCTAGTTGGGTCAAATATCAAAATAATATAAAAAGTTATATATTGAGAGAGGAACCCTGGTGATGCAGTGGTTAAAGCACTTGACTCACAACCATGAGGTCGGCAGTTCGAACCCATTAGCTACTCCACGGGACAAAGATGTGGCAGCCTGCTCCCGTAAAGATTTACAGCCTTGGAAACCCTATGGGGCAGTTCTGTTCTGTCCCATAGGGTCACTATGAGTCAGAATGGACTCCATGGCAGTGGGTTTAGTTTTGGTTATATACTGAGAAGCCTTGTTACTGCTCTTTCCCTGTCTGTCCCACCTGTCTGTGTTCTTTATAGGTAACCACTTTTTAAAATATGTAAGTTCTAGCAGTATTTATGCAAATGTAACACAAATATAGATTATTATTTTCCCTACTTTGTGTAAAGTAGCATGCTATATCAATGGATTTATTTTTTATTTTTGTTGTTGAGAATATATGCAGCAGAACATATACCAATTAAACAGTTTCTACATGTACAGTTCAGTAATATTGATTACATTCTTACAAGTTCTGCATCCATTCTCACGCTCTGCTTCTGAGTTGTTCCTCACGCATTAACAATACACTCACTGCCCCCAAATTTCCTGTTTAATCTTGAAAATTGCTGTAGTCACTTCGATCCCATATAGATAGTTCTTAAAAGACCTAAATGCTGAAGGCAGACATTCTTTACTAGTTAAGCTAAACTATTGTTTGGTTTTAAGAAGACTTTAGGGAATATTTTTGGTTTAAGGTTTGAAGATTATCTCAAGGCAATAGTTTCAGGGGTTCATCCAGTCTCCATGGCTCCAGAAAGTCTGGATTTTATGAGAAATTTAAATTCTGTTCTGCATTTTCCCCCGTTTGATCAAAGATTCATCTATAGAATCTTTAGTCAAAATGTTCAGTAATGGTAGCTGGGCACTGTCTAGTTCTTACAGTCTCATGGCAAAGGAGGCAAGATAGTTGTTCATGGAGGCAATTAGCCACACATTCTATTTCTTCCTCCTGTTCCTGACTCTCATTGATCTTCTGATGGCTCCAGGCAAATACAGACCAATTGCTGTGCTTTGAATGGCCGCTTGCAAGCTTTTAAGATCCCAAGTACTACTCAGCATACTAGGAGGTAGAACAGAAACACTAAACATGTTATTAGGCGAATTAATTGGTTTGTCCCATGAAACCATGACCCTAAGTCTGCAGACCAAGGAACCAAATCCCATGAGGTATTTGATTGTACTCAAGCAGCCTCAGTAGCTACTCTTTTTGTTGTGGTTGTTGTTTACAGGTGTACAACTTCTTGACAGCAATTACATTAATCATCTGTGCAGCCTAACCCTTAATCAGTGTGATTTTTCCATCACCATATATTAATATCTTATATGAATTTTTTTCATTTAACAATATACCTTTAAGATCTTTGGTTTCAGTATATAGAGAGCCCACCCCTTTTTCGTTTATTTTAATATAGCAACATGTTCTTATGTGGGTATACTATTAGGCTGTCTAATTCTAATTACTTAAACTTTTACTTCAATTTCTTAGGCCCTTTTACTTGTGTAATTCATGTACGTTCACCTCCGTCTGTATGAACGAGTGCTCTCATGAAGCATTTTTCATTAATGACCTACCTGACTGTCCGCACTGAAAGTCCTCTGGTGCATAATTGGACCACTTCTTCAGATTTTGTGGTCAAGTGAAAGACCTCACCTCCCTTATTTCAGTAGCTTAGATGAAAAATGGAAGAACAAGAGAAAAGGATGAAACTAGTATTTGTTGAACACTGTTGTTGTTACCTATCATGGAGTCAGCCCTTGACTCATGGGGACCCCATGTGTTACAGAGTAGAACTGCTTCATAGGGTTTTCTTGGCCATAATCTTTATAGAAGCATTGTGGCAGGCCTTTCTTCTGCAGAGTGCCTGGGTGGTGGCTTCAAACTGCCAGCCTTTAAGTTAGCAGCCGATCATAAGCTGCTTGTGCCACCCGGTTCCTTGTCAAATTCTGCTAGGTGTTTTTTAGTATATTTGATTTAATTCTTTCAGCAACCCTGTGTAATTGGTAGTAGTATTCCCTTTTTGTAGATGAGGAAGTTGGAGCCTAAGAAGCTGAGTTGCATGTACTTTCGCAGCTAAAAAATAGCAGTTTTATTTATTTTCAGTCCAAAATTTCAGTTTTATTTTTGTTTGCTTAATTTTATTGTGTTTTAGGTAAAAGTTTACAGCATAATTTAGTTTCTCATTTAAAATTTATTCACAAATTTTCTGACATTGGTTGCAATCCCCACATTCTGTCAACACTCTCCCCCTTTCTCCCTGTCTGTTCTTCCGGTTTTCATATCCCTTCCTGCCTTCTCATCTTTGCTTTTGGGCAGGTGTTGCCCGTTTGGTCTCGTATCCCTAATTGAACTAAGAAACACGTTTCTTGTGTGTTATTGCCTATTTTATAGGCCTGTCTACTCTTTGGCATAGTGTTTAAGTGCTATAGCTGCTAACCAAAAGGTCGGCAGTTTGAATCCACCAGACGCTCCTTGGAAACTCTATGTGGCAGTTCTGCTCTGTGCTATAGGGTTGCTGTGAGTCGGAATCCACTCAACAGCAACGGGTTTGGTTTGGTTTGGTCTAATCTTTGGCTGAAAGGTGGTCTTCAGGAGTGTCTTCAGCTCTGAGTTAGCAGGGTGTCCAGGGGCCGTAGTCTCAGGGGTTCCTCCAGTCACTGTCAGACCAGTAAGTCTGGTCTTTTTTTTTTTAATTTAAATTTTGCTTTATATTTTTCTCCTGCTCCGTCTGGCACTCTCTGTTGTGATCCCTGTCAGAGCATTCAGTGGTGGTAGCTGAGCACCATCTAGTACATCTGGGCTTGGGCTGGTGGAGGTTGTGGTAGTTGTGGCCCATTAGTCCTTGGGCCTAACCTTTCCCTTGTCTCTGTGGTTTTCTTTATTCTCTCTTGCTCCAGCTGGAATAGGCCCAGTAGATGTATCGTAGATGGCCACACACAGGTTTTCAGAAGGACTCCAGATGCTACTCACCACAGTCAGATGGAGAACAACTTCTTTATAAACTGTGTTATGCCAATTGAGCTAGATGTCCCCCGAGACCATGGTCCCCAGCCCTCAGCCCAGTAATTCCGTTCCTCAGTGAGTTTGGATGTGTCTGTGAAGCTTTTATGACTTTGCTTTGGTCAGGTTGTGCTGACTTCCCTGGTACCTACTTTACCAAAGTTACTGTTTATCTACTATCTAGTTCCTGTTTTTCCCTCTCCACGCCTCCCCTCCCTCATAACCATCAAACATTGTTTCTTTCTGTGTGTAAAGCTTTTCATGAGTTTTTATAATAGTGATTTCATATAGTATTTATCCTTTCGTGACTGACTTGATGCCCTCCAGATTTATCCATGTTGTGAGATTCATCATTGTTGTTTATTGTTGCATAGTATTCCATTGTGTGTATGTACCATAGTTTGTTTATCCATTCACCTGTTGATGGGCACTTAGGTTGTTTCCATCTTTTTGCTATTGTGAATAATGCTGCAGTGAACATGGGTGTGCGTGTGTCTATTTGTGCGATGGCTCTTTTTTCTCTAGAATATATTCCTAGGAGTGGAATTGCTGGATCATATGGTATTTTCTATTTCTAGTTTTTTAAGGAAGTGCCATATCATTTTCGAAAATGATCGTTCCGTTTTGTATTCCCACCAGCAGTGCATAAGAGTTCCAAGCTCCCCACCACCTCTCCAGCGTTTGTTGTTTTCTTTTTTTTTGAGTTTGTGCCAGTAATGTCGAGGTATAATGGTATCTCATTGTAGTTTTGAGTCGCATTTCTCTGATGGCTAGTGATCTCAAGCCTTTCCTCATCTTTCTGCTTGCTGCCTGAATGTCTCCTTGGTGAAGTGTCTGTTCTTGTCCTTTGCCCATTTTTTAATTGCATTATTTGTCTTTTTTTTGTAGAGGTGTCAGATTTTCCTGGAGATTTTAAAGATTAGACCTTTGTCAGATATGTCATAGCCAAATTTTTTTTCCCGGTCTGTAGGTTCTCTTTTTACTCTTTTGGTGACGCCTTTTGATGAGCATAAGTGTTTAATTTTGAAGATCTTAGTTGGCTAGCTTATCCTCTGGAGCTTGTGTGGTTTTGGTTGTGGTTTGTATCCTATTAATGCCATATTTTAGGGCCTCTAGTGTTGATCCTGTTTTTCCTTCTATGAACTTCATAGTTTTGGGCTTTGTATTTAGGTCTTTGATCCGTTTTGAATTATTTTTTGTGTATAGTGTGAGGTATGGGTCATGTTCAACTTTTTTTGTAGGTGGACATCCAGTTTTGCCAGCATCATTTGTTAAAAAGACTGTCTTTTCTCCATTTAATGGACTTTGGGCCTTTGTCAAAGATCAGATGGCCACAGGTGGATGGATTTACATCTGGGTTCTTGATTCTGTTCCATTGGGCAATGTGTCTGTTGTACCAGTACCAGTACCATACGTGTATAGTAGGTTCTGAGGTCAGATCGTGAAAGGCCTTCTGGATTGTTTTTTTTCAATAATACTTAACTTATCCAGGGCCTCTTTCCATATAAAGATGGTGCTTAGTTTTTCCATCTCATTAAAGAATGCTGTTGGCAGTTGGATCAGGATTGCATTATATTTGTAGATTGCTTTCGGTAGAATTGACATTTTCACAGTGTTGAGCCTACCTATCCATGAGCATGATATGTTTTTCCTTTTATGTAGGCCTCTTTTGGATTCTTGCAGTAGTGTTTTGTAGTTTCCTTTATATAAGTTGTATGTGTCCCTGGTTAGATTTTTTTCTAAGAATTTTATTTTTTTAGAGGCTATTATAAATGGTATTGCTTTCCTGATTTCCTTTTCATAGTTCTATTTATTGGTGTATGGGAATCAAACTGACTTTTGTATGCTTGTCTTACATCCTGCCACTTTACTGAACCTTTCTATTCCAGTAGTTTTTTTGTGGAATCTTTGGACTTCTCTATGTATAGGATCATATCTGCAAATAGGGCTAGTTTTACTTCTTCCTTTCTAATTTGGATGCTTTTTCTTTCTTTTTCTTGCGTTAACTGCTCTAGCTATGACTTCTCGCACAATCTTAAATGCTGGAGGGCATCCTTGTCTTGTTCCTGTTCTCAAGGGAGAATGCTTCAGCCTCTTTCCATTGAGAATGATGTTGTCTGTTGGTTTTGTATAGATGCCCATTATTATGTTGAGGAATTTTTCTTCAATTCCTATTTTATTGAGAGTTTTTATCAGGGATGGATATTGGACTTTCTCAAATGCCTTTTCTGCATCGATTGAGCTGACCGTGTGAATTGTTTCATTTATTCTATTTATGTGGTAGATTACATTCAACAGCCCTATCACCAGTTGAACTTCAGTGTGGCAATTGGGGCAAAACTTCTGAAATTATTTGGGATTATTTACAATTTTCTTGATGTTAATTGTTAAAAGTTCATCAGGCCTTGCCTGGACTCTTGGCAGTAGTCTCCTTAAAGTGCATTCTGCCATTGCTCTTGCCCTTTATCCTTCTCCAAACTCTAGCCAGAGTAATCTGACATTGGCTTCTGATCACATTATACTCCTACCCAGAGCTTTTCATTGTTCCTCCATCTGCCTGTAAGATAAAATCTAAATTCATGATTCACACCTGTCTATCTCTCCAAGCTTACCGCCTGATATTCCCTGGTGATTATTAAAGCACAGTGCAACGAGTGCTAATTAATACTGACTAAACTTTGAGTAAGGAGCTCTGGTGGTGCAACAGTTAAGCACTTGGCTGCTAACCAATAGGTTGGCAGTTCAAATCTACCAGTGCTGTGTGGGAGAAAAGACCTGGCAGCCTGCTCCTGTAAAGGTTTCAGTCTAGGAAACCCTATGGGGTAGTTCTACTCAGTCCTACAGGGTTGCTCTGAATTGGAATCTACTCAGCAGCACACAACAACAACAAACTTTGAGTGAATAAAATGAATGGATTTTCTAAGGGAATTAAAATTATTTGAGAAATAATCAGTTTTAAACGTAATGAGTTTTTTTTTTTTGGATCTATTTTTTAGGTGTTTCTCTAGTATGGGAGTACATTATCATTATCACCAACTATAAAGATTTCCCAATTGTCGTATTTACATTGTAATAGAAAATCTCTCTACTTGGTTTATTGACATTTCCAGTCTATTTTACCATTTCTAGCCTAATACATACTGCTGTCAGTTATAGTGACTTACTTACAGTAGCTGTTAGGGAATCTTCATTGGGAAGGCTTTTGTGATTTAAAAAAGCTTCCTCATGTGATTCTGATACTATTAGTCACCTTGCATCTAGGTATTTTTATGGGTTTTGTCTTTTGTTAGCATATTGTTTCCAAAAAGAATTGTATAGGCCAACAGTTCCTTATATGCAATTCTGAAGCTTCCAAAGCCCTGAAAAACAAGTTTTTGCAACCACTTTGGCAGCAAAACTTGACGTGAGCTGATGTGAAGCTGTTTAGTCTTCATTTATTTCACTTCCAGTGAACATTCGTAAGGTCTTCTAAAGAAAATTTAAATAACAATGTAGTTCAATAAAGGGTGCTACCCTATACCCAAGCAGGAATTTCACTTCATAAAGGTATTCGTGCCATATTACCTCTCTATTATAATTTAAATATTTTAAAATTCAAAACATTTCTGGCCAAAAGGTTTCATAGAAGGTACTGTAGACCTCAACCAATTTGCATTACCAGCAGCTTCCCTAGAGATGGTACTTCATTTTAGCTTTAATTTCTTTTGAGTGATAATGTGGTTGACCTTTTTTTTTTTCATGTTTATTTACTAATTTCTTCTTGCATACATTATTCCAATTCTTTGTTCATTTATCTGCTAGGCTTTTTATTTTTTTTTAAGTAATTTTTATTGTGCTTTAAGTGAAAGTTTATAAATCAAGTCAGTCTCTCACACAAAAACCCATATACACCTTGCTACACACTCCCAATTACTCTCCACCTAATGAGACAGCCCACTCTCTCCCTCCGCTCTCTCTTTTTTGTCCTTTTCACCAGCTTCTAACCCCCTCCACCCTCTCATCTCCCCTCCAGGCAGGAGATGCCAACATAGTCTCAAGTGTCCACCCGATCCAAGAAGCTCACTCCTCACCAGCATCCCTCTCCAACCCATTGTCCAGTCCAATCCCTGTCTGAAGAGTTGGCTTTGGGAATGATTCCTGTCCTGGGCCAACAGAAGGTCTGGGGGCCATGACCACTGGGGTCCTTCTAGTCTCAGTCAGACCATTAAGTCTGGTCTTATGAGAATTTGGGGTCTGTATCCCACTGCTCTCCTGCTCCCTCAGGGGTTCTCTGTTGTGTTTCCTGTCAGGGCAGTCATCTGTTGTAGCCGGGCACCGTCTAGTTCTTCTGGTCTCACGATGATGTAGTCGTTGGTTCATGTGGCCCTTTCTGCCTCGGGCTCGTAATCACCTTGTGTCCTTGGTGTTCTTCATTCTCCTTTGATCCAGATGGGTTGAGACCAATTGATGCATCATAGATGGCTGCTTGCTAGCGTTTAAGACCCCGGACACCACTCTTCAAAGTGGGATGCAGAATGTTTTCTTAATGGATTTTATTATGCCAGTTGACATAGATGTCCCCTGAAACCATGGTCCCCAGACCCCTGCCCCTGCTACGCTGGCCTTCGAAGCATTCAGTTTATTCAGGAAACTTCTTTGCTTTTGGTTTAGTCCAATTGTGCTGACCTCCCCTGTATCGTGTGCTCTTTCCCTTTACCTAAAGTAGCTCTTATCTACTATCTAAATAGTGAATACCCTTCTCCCTCCCTCCCTCCCTCCCACCCCTCGTAACCAGAAAAGAATGTTTTCTTCTCACTTTAAACTATTTCTCAAGTTCTTATAATAGTGGTCTTATACGGTATTTGTCCTTTTGCAACTAATTTCACTCAGCATAACGCCTTCTGGGTTCCTCCATGTTATGAAATGTTTCACAGGTTCCTCACTGTTCTTTATCGATGCGTAGTATTCCATTGTGTGAATATACTATGATTTATTTATCCCTTCATCCGCTGATGGGCACCTTGGTTGCTTCCATCTTTTGCTATTGTGAACAGTGCTGCAATAAACACGGGTGTGCATGTATCTGTTCGTGTAAAGTGTCTTATTTCTCCAGGATATATTCCAAGGGGTGGGATTGCTGGATCGTATGGTAGTTCTAACTTTTTAAGGAAGCGCCAAATCGATTTCCAAAGTGGTTGTACCGTTTGACATTCCCACCAACAGTGTATAAGTGTTCCAATCTCTGCACAGTCTCTCCAACATTTATTATTTTGTGTTTTCTGGATTAATGCCAGCCGTTTTGGAGTGAGGTGAAATCTCATTGTAGTTTTGATCTGCATTTCTCTAATGGCTAATGATGGTGAACATTTCCTCATATCTGTTAGCTACCTGAATGTCTTCTTTAGTGAAGTGTCTATTCATATCTTTTGCCCATTTTTTAATGGGGTTATTTGTCTTTTTGCAGCTGAGTTTCTGCAGTATCATGTAGATTTTAGAGATCAGGCGCTGATCGGAAATGTCGTAGCTAAAAACTTTTTCCCAGTCTATAGGTAGACTTTTTACTCTTTTGGTGAAGACTTAAGTGTTTGATTTTTAGGAGCTCCCAGTTATCTAGTTTTTCTTCTACATTCTTTATAATGTTTTGTATACGGTTTATGCCATGTATTAGGGCCCCTAACGTTGTCCCTATTTTTTCTTCCATGATCTTTATCATTTCATATTTTATATTTACATCTTTGATCCATTTTGAGTTAGTTTTTGTGCATGGAGTGAGGTATGGGTCTTGTTTCATTTTTTTGCAGACGGATGTCCAGTTATGTCAGCACCATTTGTTAAAAAGACTGTCTTTTCCCCATTGAACTGTTTTGGGGTCTTTGTCAAATATCAACTGCTCATATGTGGATGGATTTATGTCTGGATTCTCGATTCTGTTTCATTGGTCCATGTATCTGCTATTATACCAGTACCAGGCTGTTTTGACTACTGTGGCGGTATAATAGGTTCTAAAATCAGGTAAAGTAAGGCCTCCCACTTTGTTCTTCTTTTTCAGTAATGCCTTATTTATCTGGGGCCACTTTTCCTTCCACATGAAATTGGTGGTTTGTGTCTCCATCTCATTAAAGAATGTTATTGGGATTTGGATCAGAATTGCGTTAAATGTATAGATCGCTTTTGGTAGAATAGACATTTTATAGTGTTAAGTCTTCCTATCCATGAGCAAGGTATGTTCTTCCACTTATGTCAGTCTCTTTCGGTTTCTTGCAGAAGTGTTTTGTAGTTTTCTTTGTATAAGTCTTTTACATCTCTGGTAAGATTTATTCTTAAGTATTTTATCTTCTTGGGGGCTACTGTAAATGGCATTGATTTGGTGATTTCCTCTTCGATGCTCTTTTTGTTGGTGTAAAGGAATCCAACTGATTTTTGTATGTTTATCTTGTATCCTGATACTCTGCTGAACTCTTAGTTTCAGTAGTTGTCTGGAGGATTCCTTAGGGTTTTCTGTGTATAAGTTCATGTCATCTGCAAATACAGATACTTTTACTTCTTCTTTGCCAATCTGGATGCCCTTTATTTCTTTATCTACCTAATTGCCCTGGCTAGGACGTCCAACACAGTGTTGAATAAGAGCTCTGATAAAGGGCATCCTTGTCTGGTTCCCGATCTCAGTGGGAATGCTTTCAGGCTCTCTCCATTTAGGGTGATGTTGGCTGTTGGCTTTGTATAAATACCCTTTATTATGTTGAGGAACTTTCCTTCTATTCCCATTTTGCTGAGAGTTTTTATTATGAATGGACCTTGAATTTTGTCAAATGCCTCTTCTGCATCAATTGATAAAATCATGTGATTCTTGTCTTTTATGTTGTTTATGTGATGGATTACATTAATTGTTTTTCTGATGTTGAACCATCCCTGCATACCTGGTATGAATCCCACTTGGTCATGGTGAATTATTTTTTTGATATGTTGTTGAATTCTACTGGCTAGAATTTCATTGAGGATTTTTGCATCTACATTCATGAGGGATATAGGTCTATAATTTTCTTTTCTTGTGGTGTCTTTACCTGGTTTTGGTATCAGGGATATGGTGGCTTCATAGAATGATTTTGGTAGTATTCGGTCCTTTTCTATGCTCTGAAATACCTTTAGTAGTAGTGGTGTTAACTCTTCTCTGAAAGTTTGGTAGAACTCTGCAGTGAAGCCGTCCGGACCAGGGCTTTTTTTTTTGTTGGGAGTTTTTTAATTACCTTTTCAATCTCTTCTCTTGTTATGGGTCTACCTCTGTTTGTATTAGTTTAGGTAGGTAGTGTGTCTCTAGGACACACTAGTTTTTCATAGTAATGTGATATGATTCTTTTAATTTCAGCTGGGTATGTTGTAATATCGCCCATCTCATTTCTTATTCTGGTTATTTGCTTCCTCTCCTGTTTTTCTTTTGTCAGTTTGTCCAATGGTTTATCAATTTTCTTGATTTTTTCAAAAAACCAGCTTTTTTGATCTTGTTAATTCTTTCAATTGTTTTTCTGTTTTCTATTTCATTTAGTTCAGTTCTAATTTTTATTATTTGTTTTCTTCTGGTGTCTGTGGGTTTCTTTTGTTGCTGTCTTTCTATTTGTTCAAGTTAGATAATTCTTTGATTTTGACCCATTCTTCTTTTTGGATGTGTGTATTTATTGATGTAAATTGGCCTCTGAGCACCGCTTCTGCTGTGTCCCAAAGGTTCTGATAGGAAGTGTTTTCATTCTCACTGGATTCTCTGAATTTCTTTATCCCATCCTTAATGTCTTCTATATGCCAGTCTTTTTTGAGCAGGGTATTGTTCAGTTTCCAAGTGTTTGATTTCTTTTCCCTGCTTTTCCTGTTATTGATTTCCGCTTTTATGGCCTTATGGTTAGAAAAGATGTTTTGTAATATTTCAATGTTTTGGATTCTTCTAAGGCTGGCTTTCTGACCTAATATGTGTTCTATTCTACAGAATGTTCCATGTGCACTAAAAGGAAAGCATACTTGGTTGCTGTTGGGTGGAGCATTCAGTGTATGTCTATGAGGTCAGTTTGGTTGATTGTGGCATTTAGATCTTCCGTGTCTTTATTGAGCTTCTTTCTGGATGTCCTGTCCTTCGCTGAAAGTGGTGTGTTGAAGTCTCCTGCTATTATTGTGGAGGTGTCTCTCTCACTTTTCAGTGTTGATAGAGTTTGTTTTATGTATCTTGCAGCCCTGTCATTGGGTGCATAAATATTTTGTATGGTTTTATCTTCTTGGTGTGTTGTTATTTTTTTTTTTAGTAATTTTTATTGTGCTTTAAGTGAAAGTTTACAAATCAAGTCAGTCTGTCACATGTAAGCTTATATACACCTTACTCCATACTCCCACTTACTCTCCCCCTATTGAGTCAGCCCGCTCCCTCCTTCCAGTCTCCTTTCATGACGATTTTGCCAGTTTCTAACCCTCTCTACCCTCCTGTCTCCCCTCCAGACAGGAGATTCCAACACAGTCTCAAGTGTCCACCTGATACAAGTAGCTCACTCTTCGTCAGCATCTCTTTCCAACCCATTGTCCAGTCCCTTCCATGTCTGATGAGTTGTCTTCGGGAATGGTTCCTGTCTTGGGCCAACAGAAGGTTTGGGGACCATGACCGCCGGGATTCCTCTAGTCTCAGTCAGACCGTTAAGACTGGTCTTTTTATGAGAATTTGGGGTCTGCATCCCACTGTTCTCCTGCTCCCTCAGGGATTCTCTGTTGTGCTCCCTGTTAGGGCAGTCATCGGTTGTGGCTGGGCACCATCTAGTTCTTCTGGTCTCAGGGTGATGTAAGTCTCTATTTCAAGTGGCCCTTTCTGTCTCTTGGGCTCGTAGTTATCGTGTGACCTTGGTGTTCTTCATTGTCCTTTGATCCAGGTGGGTTGAGACCGATTGATGCATCTTAGATGGCCGCTTGTTAGCATTTAAGACCCCAGACACCACATTTCAAAGTGGGATGCAGAATGTTTTCATAATAGAATTATTTTGCCAATTGGGTGTGTTGTTATTTTAATCATTATATAGTGTCCTTCCTTATCCTTTGTGGTGGATTTAACGTTAAAGTCTGTTTTGTTAGAAATTAATATTGCAACTCCTGCTCTTTTTTGATTGTTTTCTTGATATAGTTTTTCAATCCTTTGAGTTTTAGTTTGTTTGTGTCTCTAAGTCTCAGGTGTGTCTCTTGTAGGCAGCATATAGACGGATCTTGTTTTTTAATCCATTCTGCCACCTTATGTCTCTTTATTGGCGCATTTAGTCCATTTACATTCAAGGTAATTATGGATAGGTATGAATTTAGTGCTATCATTTTGATGTCTTTTTTTGTGTGTTGTTAGTGAGTTGCAAAAGGAGAAATACTGTATAAGAGCAATATTATAAGAACTTGAGAAATAGTTTAAACTGAGAAGAAAACATTGTTTTGTGGTTACGAGAGGAGGGAGGGAGGGAGGGTGGGAGGAGGGGTATTCACTAATTGGTAGAAAAGAACTACTTTAGTTGAAGGGAAAGACAGCACACAATACAGGGGAGGTCAGCACAATTGGACTAAACCAAAAGCAAAGAAGTTTCCTGAATAAACTGAATGCTTTGAAGGCCAGCGTAGCAGGGGCAGGGGTCTGGGGACCATGGTTTCAGGGAACATCTAAGTCAATTGGCATAATAAGACCTATTAAGAAAACATTCTGCATCCCAGTTTGAAGAGTGGCGTCTGGGGTCTTAAACGCTAACAAGCAGCCATCTAAGATGCATCAATTGGTCTCAACCCACCTGGATCAAAGGAGAATGAAGAACACCAAGGTCACAAGGTGATTACAAGCCCAAGAGGCAGAAAGGACCACATGAACCAGAGGGTACATCATCCTGAGACCAGAAGAACTAGATGGTGCCCAGCTACAACAGATGACTGCTGTGACAGGGAACACAACAGAGAACCCCTGAGGGAGCAGGAGAGCGGTGGTGGGATACAGACCCCAAATTCACATAAAAAGACCAGACTTAATGGTCTGACGGAGACTGGAAGGACCCTGGTGGTCATGGCCCCCAGGCCTTCTGTTGGCCCAGGACAGGAACCATTCCTGAAGCCAACTCTTCAGACATGGATTGGACTGGACAGTGGGTTGGAGAGGGATGCTGGTGAGGAGTGAGCTTCTTGGATCAGGTGGACACTTGAGACTATGTTGGCATCTCCTGCCTGGAGGGCAGATGAGAAGGTAGAGGGAGTTAGAAGCTGGCGAAATAGACACGAAAAGAGAGAGTGGAGGGAGAGAGCGGGCTGTCTTGTTAAACCAAAAAAGAAAACCAAACCCAGTGCCGTCGAGTCGATTCCGACTCATAGGGACCCTATTGGACAGAGTAGAACTGCAGTATAGAGGTTCTAAGGAGCACCTTGCGGATCCCAACTGCCGACCCTCATTAGGGGGAGAGTAATTGGGAGTATGTTGCAAGGTGTATATAAGTTTTTATGTGAGAGACTGACTTAATTTGTAAACTTTCACTTAAAGCACAATAAAAATTATTAAAAAAAAAAAAAGGATACAAGCCTGTTGCACACCTTTCTTGACTTTAAACTACACCGTATCCCCTTTTTCTTTTGAAACAACTGCCTCTTGGTCTTCGTACAGTTTCCTCATGGGCACAATTCAGTGTTCTAGAATTCCATTTGTCATGATGTTATCCATGATTTGTTATTATCCACACAGTGGAGTGCCTTTGCATAGCCAATAAACTACAGGTAAACATCTTTCTGGTATTCTGTGCTTTCAGTCAAGATCTGTGTGACATTAGCAGTGATGTTCCTCATTCCACATCCTCTTCTGAATCCGGCTTGAATCTCTGGCAGTTCCCTGCTGATACACTGCTGCAAACAGATCTTTAGCGAAGTTTTACTTGTGTGTGATATTCATGATATTGTTAAAAAATTTCCACATTCTGTTGGGTCCCCTTTCTTGGGAATGGGCACAGATATGAATCTCTTCCAGTCCATTGGCCAGGTAGGTGTCTTCTGAATTTCTTGGCATAGATTTGTAAGCATTTCCAGCTTTGCATCCTTTTGCTGAAACATCTCAATTGGTATTCCATCAACTCCTGGAGCCTTGTTTTTCACCAGTCTTTTCAGTGTAGCTTAGACTTCTTCCTGCAGTACCATTGGTTCTTGATCATATGTACCTCCTGAAATGTTTGAATGTCAACCAGTTCTTTTTGGTACAGTGGCTATGTGTATTCTTTCCATCTTCTCGTGATGCTTCCTTCAGTTCTTTCAATCTTGGGTAATGCTGAGCATGTTGTTCTGTTTTGGTTGGGTAATGCTGAGCATGTTGTTCTGTTTTGGTTTTCTAACTCCTGGTGTTTGCACGTTTAATTGTAATACTTTGTCTTTTAAAGATGCCCTTTGAAATTTTCTGTTCATCTCTTTTATCTCATTATTTCTTCCTTTTGCTTTAGCTACTCTATATTCAAGAGCAAGTTTCAGAGTCTCTTCTGACGTCCATTTTGATCTTTCTTTCCTGTCTTTTTAATGACCTCCTGCTTTCTTCCTGTGTGTAATGTCATCCCACAACTCATCTGGTCTTTGGTCATTAATGTTCAATGTGTCAAATCTGTTCTTGAGATGGCCTCAAAATTGAGGTGCGATATACTTAAGGTTATATTTTGGCTCTCATGGACTTGTCCTAATTTTCTTCAGTTTCACCTTAAACTTGCATATGAACAATTGATGATCTGTTCCATCAGTTGGTCATAAGCAAGCTTAAGTTGAAACCGAAGGATGATATTGAGCTTTTCCATTGTCTCTTTCTGCAAACGTAGTCTGTTTGATTCCTGTGTCATTCCATTTGGTGAGTTAACATGTGTATAGTCACTGTTTATGTTTTTGAAAAAAGGTATTTTCAACGAAGAATGCGTTAGTCTCGTAAAAGTCTATGATGCCTTGTTTCCATCACCAAGGCTGTATTTTCCAACTACCGATCCTTCTTTTTTGTTTCCAACTTTCACATTTCAATCACCAGTAATTATCAATGCATCTTGATTGCATGTGTGATCAATTTCAGACTGCAAAAGTTGGTAAAAATCTTCAATTTCTTCATCTTTTGCCTTAGAGTTTGGTTGTATTAACTGGTCTTCCTCATGGGTGTTTGTATATTACCATATGGCAGTCAATTCAATATGTATGTATATATTTAATTTTCCTTGAGATTTTTTTCTCTTTGTCCTTTGTGTTTAGAAGTGTGTTGTTTAGTTTCTATGCATTTGGAAAATTTCCTGTTATATTTCTCTTGTTCATTTCTAGTTTGGTTCTATTGTCCTAAGAGAACACATTTTGTATAATTTCAGTTCTTTTAAACATGTTTAGATTTGTTTATGCTTTGGATATGTTTGTTGCTATTTTTCGTGATATCAATTCCGATTAGTGGCAACCCTGTGTTACCTACTAAAACTATTCCATAGGGTTTTCTTGGCTGTAAGTGTAACGGCAGCAGATTGCTGGACCTTTTCTCTGACGGTACCCCTGGGTGGGTTTGAACAGACAACCTTTAGGTTAGCAGTTGAGTGCAAACAGTTTCAGCCACCTGGGGACCTTCAGGGTATGTTAGGGCTCAGGATATGATCCATCTTGGTAAATGCTCTGTTTGTCTTTGAAAAAAATGTGTATCCTACTGTTTTGTGTAGTGTTCTATAAATGTCTATTAGATCCTGTTAGTTGATTCTGTTAGTTGATTGTGTTAATGAGTTCTGTTATTGTTAAGTGTCCAGTTGATTTTCAGCTCATAGCGACCCTGTGTGACAAAGTAGAACTGCCCCATAAGGTTTTCTAGGCTGTAATTTTTATGGGAGCAGATTACCAGGTCTTTGTCTCGTGGTGCCACTGGGTGGGTTTGAACTGTACCATTGCACCACCAGGGCTCCTTGAGTTCTTCTGTATCCTTGCTGATTTCCTGTCTGCTTATTCTATCAGTTGTTGAGAGAGGGGTGCTGATGTCTCTAATTATAATTTATAATTGTGGATTTGTCTGTCTCTCCTTTTAGTTTTATCAATTTTTGATTCACATATTCTGTAGCCCTGTTTGGTGCACACATATTTAGGATTGCTACATCTTCTTGGTAGATTGACCCTTTTATCATTATGTAATGTATTTCTTTGCCGTGATACCTTCTTTATCTGATATTAATATAGTCACTTTTTTCTTTACATGATTATCTTTTTCCATCTTTATACTTTCCACCTGCTTATACTGTTATATTTAAGGAGAGTTGCTTGTAGACCACATGTACTTGGGTCAATTTTGTTTTTTTTTTTAACTCCAATTTGCCTTTTAATTGGTGTTTTTAGACAGCTTCACTTTAATATGATTATTGATATGTTAGGGGTTAGGACTGCCATTTTATTTATTTTTTTATGTTCCCTGTGTTTTTTATTTCTCTGCTTTTCTGTGGTTTACTTGAGCATTTTTTTGAATTCTATTTTTTTCTGTCCAGCTTTTTTTACTGTATCTATATAGCTTTTTAGTGCTTGCTTATATACATGATATACATGCACAGATTGTTATAGTTTACTGGTGTCAACATTTTACCTGTTCGAGTCACATATAGAATGCTTACTTACCTTTTTACTCCTTACTCTTTCCTGTTTCCAACATAATTGTCTTAAATATTTCCCTTACATATGTTGAGAAACACACAAGGCAATGTTATAATTTTTGATTGAATTGTCAAACATAATAAACAACAGGAGAACAAATTTCTGTTATACTCTTTTGTTATTTGTTTCTTCTTAATCTTCCAAGATTCCTTATTTTATCATTCCCTTTCTATTAGAGAACTTCCTTTATGCATTTTTTAGATAAGATTTTATGGTGACAGAAATTTTTTGTGTTTCTGTTGTATAAAAATCTGTAAGCTAACCTAACAGAGTTGTAAAACAGCACAATCAAAGATGTAAACCCAGCCTCCACTGAAAGAACACCCAGTAATCTCTTTAGTCTATTTACAAGCTTTGAATAATTTTCACATAGTACTATTCACAGTTTATATTTATTCTTATGTTAGTTTTGGAGGTTTGTTTTTTAATGAATTTTCTTATCTTTTTAATATCTAGTAGATGCGAAGTTATGTCCACTTTTCATTCCTGATCTTGGTAATCTATATTTTCTCCCCCCCCCCTTTTTTTTTCCTTGATCAGCCTTACTAGGGACTTTTATTAATTTCATTCATTTTATAAAGAACTAACTCTTGGCTTTGATTTTTTCCTCTCTTTTAAGTCTGGTTTGTTTTTCATTGATTGCTGCTGCTGCTTTGTTCCTTCTAGTTTCTTAGAATTTTATTTGATATTCTTTTTCTAGTTTCTTGTGCTACAAGCTTAAATTAATGATTTTGAATCTTTCTTCTTGCTCATGTATGTATTTAAAGCTAAAAATTTCTAAAGCACTGCTTTAGCTGTATCCCACAAGTTGTTACATGTTGTATTTTCATGATTTAGTTATGTATTTACTAATTTCTCTTGTGATTTCTTCTTTGACTCATAGATTATTTGGTAGTATAATTCATTTCCTACTCCAGAGATTTTCTAGCTCAGTGGTCAGTGAATATACTGTTTTGTTTTGTTTTGTTTTTTCCTTAGAAATTTCTTGAGTTTTTATATGTCCTTTGTGCACCTGATAAAAATGCCTGTTCTGCAACTGAGGAATTCTGGGTGCAATATTCTTTATTTTTAATGATGCAGAGAAAAAGATATTATTCTGATAAAGCTTGACCCTTGAATATGTAGTTTTTCAGTGTTCTATGTGACAAATCAAGAGTTTACATAAATCTCTTCTGCTGCACACCAAATTGTGGTGGTTGTCTTGAGCAAAAACTCTTGAAAGATTATTTAAGTTGCAAACTAGTCTTTTTTTTGTTTTAAGAGAACATTTTTAATTGAATAAATTACTAATAAACTATGGGTATTTGTATTTACGCTTTTGGGAGACATGTTCTCAAAAATGAACCCATGAGCGTAAAGGAAAACAATTGACAGTATTTGTTATAAATAGTTAAATGCAAGCTTCCTAAACCCACTGCCGTCGAGTCGATTCCAATCCTAGCAAAAATTAAAAATTGGCTCTCATGGAAACTTGAGAACTTCCCATGACTTATTGTTTTAGAAGATTGGTGGTGTTATTAACAAATGTGATTTCTAATATGATGAAATGTGTAAATGTTTGGAAGAGCCACATATGTCAGTGAATCAGTATTTTCAGAATGACCAAGCGTTATAGAATCACACATGGGTAAGCATCCATTCAATCCGCAAGACAGACCCATGGTTTTTAATATCACAGAGAAAGAACGTTCATTGATATGGCTTCAGAGTCCACATTGAAACTTAAACCAAAACAAAACCCATTGCCCTCTAGTCGATTCCGACTCATGGTGACCCCATGTGTTACAGAGTGGAACTGTTCATAGGATTTTCTTTTTAAAATATTTTTATTTATTTTGTTATTGTTGAGAATATACACAGCAAAACATACACCATTTCAACAGTTTATACGTGTAGCATTTAGTTACACTGATTACATTCTGCAGGTTGTCACCCTCCTTTTCTGAGTCGTTCCTCCCCATTATCATAAATTCACTGCCCCCTAAGTTTCCTATCTAATCTTTCAAGTTGCTGTATCAATTTGATTCCGTATAGATAGTTCTTAAAAGAGCATAATGCTCAAGGCAGACATTTTTTACTAGTTAACCCTTTCAAGATCCAATTATTTTCTGCTTAAAATTTTTTTTTTTTCTCGATACCATGTGTTTTCATTAATGGACACATGCTGAGTCAAGGAGTGTGCTTAGATTTTGGTTAGTAATATGGATTTTTAGAAATAGTGTCTCATATTACATGGTTACTGCAGAAGTTATAATGATCTTGAATCCCGTAATTAGCGGGAGCCCGTCAGTACCTCTGGACCTTGGTTGCTGATGTTTTTCATGGCATCTTCCATTAGGTTACATGAGGAACTCCAGTTTTTCAAATATGACACAAAGACACACACATATGCAGAAACCTACCAGGGCTGCTTAACTATCACCCAGGAAACCATAAATATGCTTACATATTTACAAGGCTAGGGGTACAAAAGCCAAAAGAGAAAAATTTTTAAGCAGTCACACTTCCTGGTTGTACTACCTTACTTGCAAGCCTCATACCCCAGCTGTTTTGTGTCAACTAATGTTTCATTTGCCCTTCACCATTATGTAAGTCCCCACTGGAGGGCACTGTGTAAAAGTATAATCCTGAAAGTACACTACTAAAGAACCTGAGAGCTGGAAAAAGTGGGTGGTATACCATATGTACCACGGGCCATGAAAGGATTAACCTGTTGTTTGGTTAAACTAACAAGACTTAAGGGAATATTTCTGGTTTAAGGTTTAAAGATTATTGTAGGGCAGTAGTTTCAAGGATTCATTCAGTCTTCATGGCTCTAGGAAGTCTGGAGTCCATGAGACTTTGAAATTCTGTTCTGCCTTTTCCTCCTTTTGATGAGGATTCTACTATGAAATCTTTGATCAAAATGTTCAGTAATGGTAGCTGGGCACCATCAAGTTCTCTGGTCTCATGGCAAAGGAGGCAGTTGTTCATGGAGGCAGTTAGGCACACATGCCATATTCTCCTCCTATTCCTGACTGTCCTTCCTCTGTCGTTCTGGAAGAATGGAGGCCAGTTGTGCCTTGGATGGCCACTTGTAAGATTTTTAATACCCTAGGCACTACACATCATACTAGGAGGTACAGTAGAAGCACTAAACATATTATTAGGCCAGCTAACCGGGATGTCCCATGAATCCATGACCCTAAACCTCCAAACCAAGAAACCAAATCCCATGAGATTTTTGGTTGGGCAGAGGAAGTCTCAGCAGCTACTCTTTTTTTTTTTTTGGTTGTAGTGATCATCTATCATAGAACTTTTGCCAGTTCAACTTCTTCCAGGTATACAACTTGTTGATAACAATTATAATAATTAGCTATGCAACCTTATCCTTAATCCAATATTTTCATCACTGTTAATCCACCCTTCCCCCTCTCTTATGCCCCTGGTAACCACTAGTAAACTTTGTTCTCTATACATTTGCCTTTTCTTGTCTGTCTTAGTTTTCTAGTGCTGCTATTACAGAAATACCATAGTGGGTGACTTTAAGAAAGAGAAATTTATTTTCTCACAGTTCAGGACGTTAGAAGTTGAAGTTCAGGGTGCCGGCTTTAGGGGAAGGCTTTCCCTCTCTATCAGCTCTAGAGGCTCTTCAGCTTCTGCTTCCTGGGCTCTCTATGTAACTTGGCATCTGTCTTACCCCATCTCTGCTCGCTCACTTGCTGTTTAATCTCTTATATATCAAAAGAAATTGACTCAAGATACACCCTACGCTAAGTCTGTCTCACTAACATAAGAAAGACAACCCATTCTTAAATGGGATTATAACCATAGGCATAAAGAGGTTAGGATTTACAACCCATGTTTTGGGGGGATGCTGTTCAATCCATATCATCCCACTCTTTGGCCCCTCAAAATTCATATCCTTGCCACATGCAAAACACATTCACCCCATCACACCATCCCAAAATTCTTAAATCAACTCTAAATCCAAAATCTCATATAGTTAATTATCTAAATCAAATATGGGTGAGACTTTAGGTGTATTCCATTCTGGCCTAAATTCTTCTTCATCTGTGAACCTGTGAAATCTAAATTAAGAGTTGTCTGTTTCCAAAGTACAATGGTGGAACAGGTACAATGTAGATATTTCCACTACAAGTGGGAGAATTTGGAGGGAAAGAAGGGATGACAGGCACCAAGCTTGTCCGAAACCCAGCAGAACAATTTAAATTAGCTCTCCAGGCTTGAAAATAATCCCTCTTCTCTTAGGCCAGCTGGGCAATGGCCCTGTTCTTCAGACTCTGGGTGTTGGCCTCACCTTCTGGATTCTACTCTGCTTCCTCCACTTTGGACGGTCCCATTCTCCTAGTCCATCTGAGTAATGACCCCACCACCTCTGCCCTGGCAGCCCCCTGTTTCTCTGTTCTTTTGGCATGGCAGCCCCACCCCTTCAGCTTTGGGCAGCAGCTCCATTTCCCTGGCACACCTTAATAGCAGCCCCGCACTCTGAAACCAAGATGGTGAGAATCCAACTCTTTGAAACCTAGGAGGCTGTGATCCCGCTCTTGGAGATCCAGAAGACCGTGGCACCACCCATTGAAACCCAGAAAGCCCTGCTTCCTGTGTGCCTTCCAATGATTCTGCTGATCACTGAGCTGCTCCAGGGATGGTCCTTTTCTTTTCTTGGAGGACAACAAGAGGTAGCTCCTTTGGCGTATTTCCTGTCTGTAGAATTCCAAGAGGTAGACAGCATTCTTTCATTTCATTCTTTCTGTGTCCCCTTCAGTCTAAGCTGATGAGTTTTCTGCTGTGGTAACTGGTTAGATCCATCAGTCACAGGCTTAGTCTTTTTAACAGAAGATTGTATAGCTACGTTCCTAGTGACCATTCTAGGACACGTGTCCTTAGTTTGTACAACAGAATTTTCCAAATCTGTAAGTTCTGTTTTCTGTAGTTCATTTTTAAGTCCATCTCCTTCCTCTTGAATTTTACTGTAAATGGCAAAGAGAAACCTCATGGCCTCTTTAAGATTTTGTTTAAAAATCTCATCAGCCAGATATCCAGGTTCATCACTAACAAGTTCTACCTTCCCCCAAACATTTGACCATAATTCAGACAAGCTCTTTGCCACTGCCTTAAAAGCATCGCTCTTTCTCTGTCGTCCAGTCACATGTTCATCGTTGTCTTTGGAAGCCTCACCAGAAGCACATTTGCTGTCCACATTTCTGGCCACATTTTGTTGCTGGTGTCATTTGTATTCTCTAAGATGATAGAAATTTTCTCCGTGGCTCTCCTCACTTCCTTCTGACCCCTCACCAGAATTGCCTTTGTTGCCCATAACTCTACCAGCAGTCTCTTCAAGGCAATCTAGGCTTTTACTGTTAGGCACCTTAAAACTCTTGCAGCCTCTACCCATTACCCAATTCCAAAACCATTTCCACATTTTAGCTCTCTATTAGAACAGCACCCCACTCTCCAGTACCAAATTCAGTGTTAGTGCTATTATGTAACAGAAATACCACAAGTAGGTGGCTTTTAAAAACAGAAATTTGTGTTCTCACCATTTAGGAGACTAAAAGTCCAAATTCTATGGGAAGGCTTTCTCTCTCCGTGTACTCCAGAGGAATGCCCTTTTCAGCTTCTGCTTTCTACTTACTTGGAGATCTCCATGTGTCTTGTCATTTGTCTTACCCCGTCTCTGCTCACTCTTCCTTGTTTAATCTCTTTTATATCTCAAAAGAGATTGACTCAAGACACAGCCCACACTAATCCTATCTTATTAACATAACAATGACAACCAAGTCCCAAATCGGATTATAACCACAGATTAGGATTTATAACATATTTTGGGAATTCAATTCAATTCCTAATATTATCTTTTTATATATGTGAGGTCATAACAATATTTGTCCTTTTGTGATAGGCTTTATTTCACTCAGCTTAATGTCCTCCACCTCCATCCATATTGTAGCATATATCAAGACTTCATTTCTCCTACTGGCTGAGTAGTAGTTTGTCGTGTGTACCACATTTTGTTTATCCATTCTTCTGTTGATGGGCATTTTGGTTATTTCCACCTTTTGGCTATTGTGATCAGTGATGCAGTGAACACTGGTGTATCAGTCTCTGTTTGAGTGTCAGGTTTCAAGTCTTTTGGGTGTATACCTAGAAGCGGAATTGCTGGGCCATTTGGAAACCCTAGTGGCGTAGTGGATAAGTGCTATGGCTGCTAACCAAAGGGTCAGCAGTTCAAATCAGCCAGGCGCTCCTTGGAAACTCTGTGGGGCAGTTCTACTCTGTCCTGTAGGGTCGTTATGAGTAGGAATCGACTCAACGGCACTGGGTATGATAGTTTTATTTTTAGTTTTTGGAGGAACCACCGCACTGTTTTCCACAATGGCTGTACCATTTTTCATTCCCACCAGCGATGAGTAAAGGTTTCGCTTTTCCCACACCCTTGCCAACATTTGTTATTTTCAGTTTTTTTAAATCTTAGACATCCTAGTGGGAGTGAAATGGTATCTCATTGTGGTTTTGATTTCCATCTCTCTGATGGCTAATGACACTGAGCATCTTTTCAGGCGTTTGGTGGCCATTCGAATGTACTCTTTGGTGAAAGGAAGCATTCTGACACAATGTTGAATGTTGGTTTTCTGCTTTTGATTTTGACACTAACACAGTGTGCTATGGAGAGGCTAAGCTGGAATATTTTAATTCTGATTAAAAGTGTCACCACACCACCAGTTCCCTTCCAGTTGACTCTGACTAAGAGCAATCCCGTGTGTGTCAGAGTAGAACTGTGCTCTGTAGGGTTTTCAGTAGCTGATTTTTTTTTTTCAGAAATAGATTGCCAGGCTTTTCTTCCGAGGTACCTCTGGGTGGACTCGAACCTCTAACTTTTCAGTTAGCAGCTGAGCACGTTAACTGTATCTCTCAGGTACTCCACCTTTTACAAATAATCATTTCCTCTTCGGTTAAAAATTCAAAAGCAAGAATAAGTTTTCTTAGTTTTCTATTTTGTTTTATTAAGAATAACTTTCAGAATTATGTTGAGTTTGAGGATAATTAAAATGAAGGTTACTGTATTTAAAAAAAAACTCCATGTTTCTTCCAAATCATAAATTTTAAAAAAGAGAAGGGCTCTACACAGTTATCTTTTCTCCTGCTGTCATTCTGTAATGGTTTAAATACTTGCATCCGTGAGGAATTTACAACCTCCCCACACCCCTTTTTTGGCTACTCTTAAGTTTACATGTTTTGAATTGGAATGTGACTTCCTGAAGAATTTGTTTGTATATTAAAAGTTCTTGCTGGAACAGTTAAAAACAAAGCAATAAAACATTCCTTCAAGACATCTTGTAATTTAAGTTTAGATGATAAACTGTATGGTGTCTACTTTATACCTGTAATTTTTATCTCAATGTTTCAAAATTTTTACCTGTCTTAATTGAAAAGTGTATAATCATTTTGTCTTTTAAACCACATCATGTCTTCTATTTTTTCATTAAAGCTTTGTTTTCTTTTTTTTTCCCATCTAACTTAGACCTTGTGTGAACAGTAATGACCTCACGTTTCCGATTGCCTGCTGGCAGAACCTACAATGTAAGAGCATCTGAGTTGGCGAGAGACAGACTGCATACAGAGGTGGTGTGCAACATCCTTCTTCTGGATAACACTGTGCAAGCTTTCAAAGTTCATGTAAGCAGAAGCAGCTCCTGACTTTTTTCCAGTTAATCACGTTGGTTATTGTTAAGGATTGAATTGTGTCCTTCAAAAATATGTGTTACAAATTCCAAACCTTATACCTGTGGTTATAATCCCATTTGGAAAAAGGGTTTTCTTTGTTATGTTAATGGGGCCATATTAGTGTAGGGTATGTCTTAAATCATTCTTTTTTGAGATTTAAAAGGCAGATTAGGCAAGCAGCACAAAAGTAGAGATGGGGGAAGATAGATGCCAGGCCACATGAAGATCTCCAAGGAAAGAAGCTGAAAAAAAGCATGAACCTTCCCCCTGAGCCAATAGGAGAGAAAGCGTTCTGCTAGAAATTATGCCCTGAATTCAGACTTCTAGCCTCCTAAGCTGTGAGAAGATAAGTTTTTGTTTGGTGAAGCCATCCGCTTGTGGTATTCTGTTATAGCAGCACTAGATAACTAAGACAGTTATAAATCTGAATTTAGATATATCTTAAAACTGGAATCATTAAGTTGTAGTACAGTTTGAAACACTTTATTCAATTAAGAAAGTCTTTTAATGTGGGTTTGTAACTACTGTCGTTTAAATTGGGCCTTTTAAAAAGTGTACTTCAGAGGACACTGTTGACAAACCAGCGGAGTATTGTGGTTAGTAGAGTATATTTGCATTGTAATATTGCACATACTGTCTATTAATAAAAATTGTGCTAAACAAAGATAAATGACAGCCCACGTCTTATCTGAGTCTTGTCTGAAATATTTATTCAATGAATATTTGAATAGTTACTATATACAAGATATATTACCCTAGTATATTCAAAGAAATTAAAAAATACCAGTCATGAATCCTGCCCTCACGTTGTGGAGCTTATATTTTAGAGGGGGAGACAATATGTTAAGTAATATTTAAATATATGATGTCAGGTGGCAATAAATGCTGTAAAAAAACAGAACAAGGGAGCGTGCTGTTTTTATGGAGAGGTCCAGGGAGATCTTTCCCACAAGGGAACATGTGAGCAGAAACATGAAGCAAATGAGAGAGGAAACAGCAGCAGAAATAGCACATGTAAGAGCTGTATTTGTAGTGTTCAGGAATGTCATCGAAGTCAGAGTAGCTACAGTAGAATAAGGGAATAAGAAGAGTGGGAAGGAGAGGAGGCTGGGAGGTAGGTGTCAGCCAAATTATCTAAGACTTTCTGAGTCTTAGATAAAGACGTAGATAAAAGCTTTGGATTTAACTTTACAGGTGGGAAGCTCACTGAATGGGCTTATGAGTAATGCGATCTTAGTTATTTTTTTATTTAATAAATGTCGATTGAACTATAACGTGCATGTAGAAAAGTACATGAATCATAGGGATACAGCAGGATGAATTTTCAGAAAGTGAATATACCTATGGAACCATCCCCCAGAAAAATAGAATGTTACCAAAACCTCTGAAACCCACCTCATGCCCTTCTAGTCACCACCTCCCTTGAAGGTAACCACCATCTCCATAGATTTGACTTGACTGATTTTGAATTTCATATAAGTGAGTTCTATTTGTATTTGGCTTCATTTGTTCTGCCTTTTTTTGTGTGTGTGTGTGTGAGTTTCATTTATATGGTGGGTTGGAGTAGTTGGTTCATTTTCATTCCTAAAGTGTGACAGTACCACACTTTACTTACCCATTTGCTTATCCAGTTTACTGTTGGCATGTACTTGGATTGTTTCCACTTTGAGCTCCTATGAACAATATTACTGTGAACAGTCTTAAATGTTTTGATATATGTAAAGATGCATTCCTCTATTTCATTAAAAAAAATTTCAGACCTACAGAAAGGTGAAGTAATAATATAACGAATACCCTTTACCTAGATTGACCTGTTGTTAACATTTTGCACATTTGCTTTATCTTTCTTACTGTGCATGTATTTTTTCCTATATCTTCTGAAACTAAGTGGCAGGCTTCACCCTTAAATACTTCAGCATGTTCTCCTAAGAATCTCCTAAGTCACCACAGGCCCATTATCACACCCTAAAATATAACATTCTGAAAATAATATTATTGAATATATAGTCCATATTTCCTCATTTTCAAGTCTCCAGGATGGCACCTCACCCATTTCATGCTGTATTACCTGGGGATTTCTATGCTTTCAAATCTTCGTTGTTATTGTTAGGTGCCATTGAGTCAGTTTTGACTCACAGCAATCCTATGCACAACAGCTTGGTCCTGTGCCATCTTTACAGTTGTTGTTATGTTTGAGCCCATTGTTGCAGCCTCTGTGTCAATCCATCTCATTGAGGGTCTTCCTCTTTCTCTGCTGACCCTGTACTTTACCAAGCATGTACTTCTCTAGGGACTGATCCCTCCTGGCAACAGGTCCAAAGTATGCAAGACACAGTCTCGCCATCCTTGCTTCTGAGGAGCATTCTGGTTGTACTTCTTCCAAGACAGAAGTGTTCATTCTTTTGTCAGTCCATGATATATTCAATAGTCTTCGCCAACACCATAATTCAAAGGCATCACTTCTTCTTCGGCCTTCCTCATTCTAGTCCAACTTTCACATGCATATGATAGAATTGAAAATACCATGGCTTGGAGCAGGCGCACCTCAGTCTTCAAGGTGACAGCTTTGCTTTTCAACACTTTAAAAAGGTCCTTTGCAGCAGATTTGCCCAATGCATGCATCTTTTGATTTCTTGACTGCTGCTTCCATGGCTGTTGATCCAAGTAAAATGAAATCCTTGACAACTTCAGTCTTTTCTCTGTTTATCATGATGTGGCTTATTGGTCCAGTTGTGAGGATTTTTGTTTTGTTTACGTTGAGGTGTAATCCATACTGAAGGCTGTCGTCTTTGGTCTTCATCAGTAAGTGATTCACGTCCTCTTCACTTTCAGCAAGCAATGTTGTGTTGTCTCCACAACAAAGGTTATTAATGAACCTCCCTCCAATCCTGATGCCCCATTCTTTATATAGTAGTCCAGCTTCTCGGATTATTCGCTCAGCATACAGACTGAATAGGTACGGTGAAAAGCTACAACTCTGACACACACCTTTCCTGACTTTAAACCACACAATATCACCTTGTTCCGTCCAAACAACTGCCTCTTGATCTATGTACAAGTTCCTCATGAGCACAAGTAAGTGTTCTGGAATTCCCGTTCTTCTCAATGTTATACATAATATGTTATGATCCACACAGTCGAATACCTTTTCATAGTCAGTAAAACACAGGTAAACGTCCTTCTGGCATTCTCTGCTTTCAGCCAGGATCCATCTGACATCAGCAATGATATCCCTGGTTCCACGTCCTCTTCTGAATCCAGCCTGAATTTCTAGCAGTTCCCTGTTGATATACTACTGCAGCCGTTTTGAATGATCTTCAGTAAAATTTTGCTTATGTGTGACATTAATGATATTGTTCTGTAATTTCCACATTCGGTTGGATCACCTTTCTTGGGAATAGGCATAAATATGGATCTCTTCCAGTCAGGTGGCCAGGAAGCTGTCTTCCACATTTCTTGGCATAGATGAGTAGGACCTCCAGTGCTACATGTGTTTGTTGAAAGATCTCAACTGATAATTCCATCAATTCCTGAAGCCTTGTTTTTCGCCATTGCTTTCGGTGCAACTTGGACTTCTTCCTTTAGTACCATCGGTTCCTGATCATATGCTACCTCTAAAAATGGTTGAACGTTGACTAATTATTTTTGGTATAACGACTCTGTGTATTCCTTCCATCTTCTTTTGACGCTTCCTGCATCGTTTAATATTTTCCCCATGGAATCCTTCACTATTGCAACTCGAGGCTTGAATATTTTCTTCAGTTCTTTCAGCTTGAGAAATGCCGAACATGTTCTTTCCTTTTGGTTTTCTATCTCCAGCTCTTTGCACATGTTATTATAATACTTCAAATCTTTAGATAATATAAAGTACAAATTTCTATATTAACCAGTTTCTTTCTTTTTAATTTTATTTATTTTGTTTTTGTTGAGAATATACACAGCAAAACATTTACCAATTCAACAGTTCCTACATGTACAATTCAGCATCATTGATTATATTCTACAAGTTGTGTAACCATTCTCACCCTCCTTCTCTGAATTGTTCCTCCCCCATTAATATAAATATAAACTCACTGCCCACTTAGCTTCCTGTCTAACCTTTAGAGTTCTTAAAAGAGCATAATACTCAAGGCAGACATTTACTAGTTAAGCTAAACTATCTTTTGGTTTTAAGAAGACTTCAGGGGATATATTTGGTTCAGGGTTTAAAGATCATCTCAAGGCAGTAGTTTCAGGGGTTCATCCAGTCTCCATGGCTCCAACAATTCTGAATTCCATGAGAATTTGAAATCCTGTTCTTCTTTTCCCCCTTTTGATCAGGATTCTTCTGTGGAATCATTGATCAGAATGTTCCATAATGGTAGCTGGGCACCATCCAGTTCTTCTGGTCTCATGGCAAAGGAGGCAGTTGTTCATGGAGGCAATTAGCCACACACTCTATTTCCTCCTCCTATTCCTGACTGTCTTTCTTCCTCAGTTGTTCCTAGTGAATAGAGAGCAATTGTCATGTTGTGGATGGTGACTCGCAAACTTAAAAGACCTCAGGCACTATGCAGCGAACTAGGGGGTAGAACAGAAGCACTAAACACGTTATTAGGCTAATTAACTGGAATGTCACATGAAACCATGACCCTAAACCTCCCAACCAAGAAACCAAACAAATCCCATGAGGTATTTGGTTGTACATAAGCAGCCTAAGCAGGTATTCTTTTTTTGTGTGTGTCATTATAAATATATCTATCACACAGCTTTTGCCAATTCAACTTTTTACAGGTGTACAGTTTATTGACAGCAATTACAATAATCGGCTGTGAAACCCTCCCTTAACCAATGTGATTTTTCCATCACCATAAGCTGAAACTCAGTACTACATAAGCAATAATCCTCTTTCCTCCTGTGTCCCACCCCTGGTAACCACTAATAAACTTTGGTCTCTACATTTGCCTTTTCTTTTTGTATAAGTGAGACCATACAATATTTGTCCTTTTGTTTTTCGCTTATTTCACTCAGCATGTCTTCAAGCTCTGTCCATACTGTAGCATATATCAAGACTTCATTTCTCCTACTGGCTAAGTTGTATTCCATTGTATGTATGTACCACATTTTGTTCATCCATTCATCTGTTGATGGGCATTTGGCTGTTGTGATTAGTGCTGCAGTGAACATTGGTGTACAAGTCTCTGAGTCTTGGCTTTTAAGTCCTTTAGGTATAAAGGTAGACTCCAATATCCAGCATATTTGAGTTACAATGAATCACACTTATGATCATCTGTTTTTTGGCTTTTGTTCATACATGTGATCATTAAGGTTGTGTGTCAACTTGTCTGAACCATGATTCTCAGTGGTTGGCAGTTATGATGTAGTTTGGCAGTCATATGATGGTGTGATCACTCCCATGATGAGATTTGACACAATGTGATCACCACCACCATGGGATCTGCTGTGAGTAGCCTGGCAGTTAAAAGGGAGTTTCCTTGGGCGTTGGCCTGCAATGAATATAAGTAAACTTTTTGGCAAGGGTTGTGGGCTTTTGCTCACTCTGGATCCTTCATCTGGTTCCTGTTCACCTGACCTCCAGTTCCTGGGACTTAAGCTAGCAGCTTACCTGTGGATATTGGGATTCGTTGGTCTTCGCGGCCTGTGAGCAAGAGCCCTGCTATCTGACTTGCTGATCTTGCGTTCACCAGCCCCTGCAGCTATATGAATCTGGAGAAGTCTCCAGCCTGACCCATGTTCCAGCCTGTACAGCCACATGAGCCATTTCCTTGATATAAATCTCTCTCTGTATATATTTATATGCTTTACTGGTTTTGTTTCTCTAGAGAACCCAGACTAAAACAGCACATCTTATCATTAGTAATATGTACTACATAAAATGTTGCAGCATGTAATTTGCTGATGTCATTCCCAGATGTTCACTTGCACATGTTCAAAGGTAGAATTTATAAAGATACTCATAATAAAAGGCAATAATAGTGAAAAGTAAAAAAAAATTGGTATTCAGCTTATGTCAAAACTGAGTTATGATGGAGTCATCAGAACAGAACCCCTTTGTAAGTTGGGGACTACCTGTAGGTTGGTTCTGACCTAAGTCAGGCTCCTCTTTTTTTTTTTTTGGTAAGTTTTCCTTATCATTGCCTTTTTTATCAGTATCTTTATAAATCTCACCTTTGAACATCTTTATAAATCCAATCTTTTTTTGTCTTTGGGAGTGGAAACATTGCATATAAACTTATAGATATATTTTAATACATACATACGTACAAAAAAATACACAAATCGTGAAAGTTTACTCCAGCAATGAAGAAGAGTTAGACGGCCTTGGGATTTTGTCAGTTGTGGTAATAAGTCCACTCGTGGAAGGTTCTGGATCATCTGGATTATCCCTGGGAATCGTGGTGGCCTTTCCAGTCAGAAAATTAGTGAGAGTTATCTGTCTGGTCCTTTTCTTTTTTTCTTCACATATTTTGCAATAACATCTCACTGCTTCCTGAATCTGCCTATCGACTTTAGCAAAGTGATCAGCGTTTGGGTCCATGATTTCAAGCAGCTGAAGCCTCTGCTTTAGTTTAGAAAGCTGAATCTATATGGCGGTGTATTGAACAGTAAATCGTAAAATTGAACGTCTGCTAATGAACATACGAGAATGATACATCAACAGATTACATCCTGCAACATTGTATGTATTACATATTACTAACAACACGTACAAAAAAAAAAAAAGGATGGTTGGAAATGCTGTTCATTGTAACTCAAATCCGTTGTAAGTTGGGGGCTACCTGTATACCTACGATTGGAATCGCTGTGTCATACCGTAGTTCTGGAGCCCTGGTGGTTTAGTAATTAAGAGCTGTACTGCTAACCAAAAGGTCAGCAGTTCGATCCACCAGCTGCTCCTTGGAAACCCTATGCGGCAGTTCTCCTCTGTCCTATAGGGTCACTACGAGTCAGAATTGACTTAACAGCAATGGATTTGGGTTTTTTTTTATGGTAGTTCTATTTTTAGTTTTTTGGGAACTGCCACAATGGCTGTACCATTTTGCATTCCCATCAGCAATGGATAAGGATTTCAGCTTCTCCACATCCTCCCCAAAATTTGTTATTTATTTTTTAATCTTAGCGATCCTGAAAAAAAAAAAAACCTAGAAATCCTTTAGCGGGCGGAGCCAAGATGGCGGACTAGGCAGACGCTACCTCGGATCCCTCTTACAACAAAGACATGGAAAAACAAGTGAATCGATCACATACATAACAATCTACAAACTCTGAACAAAAAACACAGATTTAGAGACGGAGAACGAACTAATACGGGGAAGCAGCGATTGTTTCCAGAGCCTGGAGCCAGCGTACCAGTCAGGTACGGCACAAGCACAGAGAGCTGCTCCACCCCCCTGAACTAACCCCGGGAGGGGGACCAGCTGGTTCCACGGGCGGTGTGGGACGCAGCCGGTAGGAGAAGTCCCCGGGAGGCAGTGACTGGTCTTGGAACAGAAAGAGCAGCATCCGAGCCGGGGAACCGTCCCACAGGGATTTGGACTGGACGCAGGTACGGCATAAACACGGAGAGTTGCTCCACCCCCCTGAACTAACCCCGGGAAGGGGACCAGCCGGGTCGCGCGGGCGGCATGGGACGCAGCCGGGAGGAGAAGACCCCGGGAGGCAGCGACTGGTATTGGAGCGGGGAGAACAGCGTCCCAGCTGGGACACTCGGTCACGGCACAAGCATGGGGAGCTGCTCCACCCATCTGAACTAACCCCGGGAGGAGGCCCAACTGGTTCTCCGGGGCGGCACGGCCACACGGCTGGAGGGACGAGAAGTCCCCGGGAGGCAGCGACTGATTTTGGAGTCGAGAGTGCATCATCCCAGTAGGGGAGCCTTGACGCTGGGCGTGGGCCTGGAAGCGGAGGATCTGACCATGACTCCAGCGGGCCAGACCCCCCGGGGGCAATCTCCACACAGCCAGCACACATAGGCGACGCGCCTGCAGGAATCTCAGATATAATAGTCATTCCAAGCAAGACAAGCAACTCTGGCTATATTCTGAGGTGCTACTCTCCTATCTCTCTGTTCCCTCCCCCACCCTCCCCAGGCGGCTTCATTAACATCTGAATAGCCTGAGCCAGAGGGAGAACTCTGATAGGGATCTGACTGCATTTTTTTTTTAGCGGATTTTCTGGAAAAACTAGTTTCCCAGTGATGGCTCGGAGACAACAATCCATATCAAACCACTTAAAGAAGCAGACCATGACAGCTTCTCCAACCCCCCAAACAAAAGAATCAAAGTCTTTCCCAAATGAAGATACAATCTTGGAATTATCAGATACAGAATATAAAAAACTAATTTACAGAATGCTTAATGATATCACAAATGAAATTAGGATAACTGCAGAAAAAGCCAAGGAACACACCGATAAAACTGTTGAAGAACTCAAAAAGATTATTCAAGAACATAGTGGAAAAATTAATAAGTTGCAAGAATCCATAGAGAGACAACATGTAGAAATCCAAAAGATTAACAATAAAATAACAGAATTAGACAACGCACTAGGAAGTCAGAGGAGCAGACTCGAGCAATTAGAATGCAGACTGGGACATCTGGAGGACCAGGGAATCAACACCAACATAGCTGAAAAAAAATCAGATAAAAGAATTAAAAAAAAAGAAGAAACCCTAAGAATTATGTGGGACTCTATAAAGAAGGATAACCTGCGGGTGATTGGAGTCCCAGAACAGGGAGGGGGGACAGAAAACACAGAGAAAATAGTTGAAGAACTCCTGACAGAAAACTTCCCTGACATCATGAAAGACAAAAGGATATCTATCCAAGATGCTCATCAAACCCCATTTAAGATTGATCCAAAAAGAAAAACACCAAGACATATTATCATCAAACTCACCAAAACCAAAGATAAACAGAAAATTTTAAAAGCAGCCAGGGAGAAAAGAAAGGTTTCCTTCAAGGGAGAATCAGTAAGAATATGTTCTGACTACTCAGCAGAAACCATGCAGACAAGAAGGGAATGGGACGACATATACAGAACACTGAAGGAGAAAAACTGCCAGCCAAGGATCATATATCCAGCAAAACTCTCTCTGAAATATGAAGGCAAAATTAAGATATTTACAGACAAACACAAGTTTAGAGAATTTGCAAAAACCAAACCAAAGCTACAAGAAATACTAAAGGATATTGTTTGGTCAGAGAACCAATAATATCAGATATCAGCACAACACAAGGTCACAAAACAGAACGTCCTGATATCAACTCAAATAGGGAAATCACAAAAACAAACAAATTAAGATTAATTAAAAAAAAAAAATACACATAATGGGGAATCATGGAAGTCAATAGGTAAAAGATCACAATAATCAAAAAGAGGGACTAAATACAGGAGGCATTGAACTGCCATATGGAGAGCGATACAAGGCGATATAGAACAATACAAGTTAGGTTTTTACTTAGAAAAATAGGGGTAAATAATAAGGTAACCACAAAAAGGTATAACAACTCTATAACTCAAGATAAAAACCAAGAAAAACGTAACGACTCAACTAACATAAAGTCAAACACTATGAAAATGAGGATCTCACAATTTACTAAGAAAAACGCCTCAGCACAAAAAAGTATGTGGAAAAATGAAATTGTCAACAACACACATAAAAAGGCATCAAAATGACAGCACTAAAAACTTATTTATCTATAATTACCCTGAATGTAAATGGACTAAATGCACCAATAAAGAGACAGAGAGTCACAGACTGGATAAAGAAACACGATCCATCTATATGCTGCCTACAAGAGACACACCTTAGACTTAGAGACACAAACAAACTAAAACTCAAAGGATGGAAAAAAGTATATCAAGCAAACAATAAGCAAAAAAGAAGAGGAGTAGCAATATTAATTTCTGACAAAATAGACTTTAGACTTAAATCCACCACAAAGGATAAAGAAGGACACTATATAATGATAAAAGGGACAATTGATCAGGAGGACATAACCATATTAAATATTTATGCACCCAATGACAGGGCTGCGAGATACATAAATCAAATTTTAACAGAATTGAAAAGCGAGATAGATGCCCCCACAATTATAGTAGGAGACTTCAACACACCACTTTCGGAGAAGGACAGGACATCCAGTAAGAAGCTCAACAGAGACACGGAAGATCTAATTACAACAATCAACCAACTTGACCTGATTGACTTATACAGAACTCTCCACCCAACTGCTGCAAAATATACTTTTTTTTCTAGCGCACATGGAACATTCTCTAGAATAGACCACATATTAGGTCATAAAACAAACCTTTGCAGAGTTCAAAACATCAAAGTATTACAAAGCATCTTCTCAGACCACAAGGCAATAAAACTAGAGATCAATAACAGAAAAACTAGGGAAAAGAAATCAAATACTTGGAAAATGAACAATACCCTCCTGAAAAAAGACTGGGTTATAGAAGACATCAAGGAGGGAATAAGGAAATTCATAGAAAGCAACGAGAATGAAAATACTTCCTATCAAAACCTCTGGGACACAGCAAAAGCAGTGCTCAGAGGCCAATTTAGATCAATAAATGCACACATACAAAAAGAAGAAAGAGCCAAAATCAGAGAACTGTCCCTACAACTTGAACAAATAGAAAGTGAGCAACAAAAGAATCCATCAGGCACCAGAAGAAAACAAATAATAAAAATTAGAGCTGAACTAAATGAATTAGAGAACAGAAAAACAATTGAAAGAATTAACAAAGCCAAAAGCTGGTTCTTTGAAAAAATTAACAAAATTGATAAAGCATTGGCTAGACTGACTAAAGAAATACAGGAAAGGAAACAAATAACCCAAATAAGAAACGAGAAGGACCACATCACAACAGAACCAAATGAAATTAAAAGAACCATTTCAGATTACTACGAAAAATTGTACTCTAACAAATTTGAAAACCTAGAAGAAATGGATGAATTCCTGGAAAAACACTACCTACCTAAACTAACACATTCAGAAGTAGAACAACTAAATAGACCCATAACAAAAAAAGAGATTGAAACGGTAATCAAAAAACTCCCAACAAAAAAAAGCCCTGGCCCGGACGGCTTCACTGCAGAGTTCTACCAAACTTTCAGAGAAGAGTTAACACCACTACTACTAAAGGTATTCCAAAGCATAGAAAATGACGGAATACTACCCAACTCTTTCTATGAAGCCACCATCTCCCTGATACCAAAACCAGGTAAAGACATTACAAAAAAAGAAAATTATAGACCTATATCCCTCATGAACATTGATGCAAAAATCCTCAACAAAATTCTAGCCAATAGAATCCAACAACACATCAAAAAAATAATTCACCCTGATCAAGTGGGATTTATACCAGGTATGCAAGGCTGGTTTAATATCAAAAAAACCATTAATGTAATCCATCACATAAATAAAACAAAAGACAAAAACCACATGATCTTATCAATTGATGCAGAAAAGGCATTTGATGAAGTCCAACACCCATTTATGATAAAAAGTCTTACCAAAATAGGAATTGAAGGAAAATTCCTCAACATAATAAAGGGCATCTATGCAAAGCCAACAGCCAGTATCACTCTAAATGGAGAGAACCTGAAAGCATTTCCCTTGAGAACGGGAACCAGACAAGGATGCCCTTTATCACCGCTCTTATTCAACATCGTGTTGGAAGTCTTAGCCAGGGCAATTAGGCTAGACAAAGAAATAAAAGGTAGCTGGATTGGCAAGGAAGAAGTAAAGTTATCACTATTTGCAGATGACATGATTATATACACAGAAAACCCTAAGGAATCCTCCAGAAAACTACGGAAACTAATAGAAGAGTTTGGAAGAGTCTCAGGTTATAAAATAAACATACAAAAATCACTTGGATTCCTCTACATCAACAAAAAGAACACCGAAGAGGAAATAACCAAATCAATACCATTCACAGTAGCTCCCAAGAAGATAAGATACTTAGGAATAAATCTTACCAAGGATGTGAAAGACCTATACAAAGAAAACTACAAAGCTCTACTACAAGAAATTCAAAAGGACATACTTAAGTGGAAAAACATACCCTGCTCATGGATAGGAAGACTTAACATAGTAAAAATGTCTATTCTGCCAAAAGCCATCTATACATTTAACGCACTTCCGATCCAAATTCCAATGTCATATGTTAAGGGGTTAGAGAAACAAATCACCAATTTCATATGGAAGGGAAAGAAGCCCCGGATAAGCAAAGCACTACTGAAAAAGAAGAAGAAAGTGGGAGGCCTCACCTTACCTGACTTCAGAACCTATTATACAGCCACAGTAGTCAAAACAGCCTGGTATTGGTACAAAAATAGACACATAGACCAATGGAACAGAATTGAGAACCCAGACATAGATCCATCCACGTATGAGCAGCTGATATTTGACAAAGGACCAGTGTCAATTAACTGGGGAAAAGATAGCCTTTTTAACAAATGGTGCTGGCATAACTCGATATCCCTTTGCAAAAAAATGAAACAGGACCCATACCTCACACCATGCACAAAAACTAACTCCAAGTGGATCAAAGACCGAAACATAAAGACTAAAACGATAAAGATCATGGAAGAAAAAATTGGGACAACCCTAGGAGCCCTAATACAAGGCATAAACAGAATACAAAACATTACCAAAAATGATGAAGAGAAACCCGATAACTGGGAGCTCCTAAAAATCAAACACCTATGCTCATCTAAAGACTTCTCCAAAAGAGTGAAAAGACCACCTACAGACTGGGAAAGAATTTTCAGCTATGACATCTCCGACCAGCGCCTGATCTCTAAAATCTACATGATTCTGTTAAAACTCAACCACAAAAAGACAAACAACCCAATCAAGAAGTGGGCAAAGGATATGAACACACATTTCACTAAAGAAGATATTCAGGCAGCCAACAGATACATGAGAAAATGCTCTCGATCATTAGCCATTAGAGAAATGCAAATTAAAACTACCATGAGATTCCATCTCACACCAGCAAGGCTGGCATTAATCCAAAAAACACAAAATAATAAATGTTGGAGAGGCTGCGGAGAGATTGGAACTCTCATACACTGCTCGTGGGATTGTAAAATGGTACAACCACTTTGGAAATCTATCTGGCGTTATCTTAAACAGTTAGAAATAGAACTACCATACAACCCAGAAATCCCACTCCTGGGAATATACCCTAGAGATACAAGAGCCTTCACACAAACAGATATATGCACACCCATGTTTATTGCAGCTCTGTTTACAATAGCAAAAAGTTGGAAGCAACCAAGGTGTCCATCAACGGATGAATGGGTAAATAAATTGTGGTATATTCACACAATGGAATACTACGCATCGATAAAGAACAGTGATGAATCTCTGAAACATTTCATGACATGGAGGAACCTGGAAGGCATTATGCTGAGCGAAATGAGTCAGAGGCAAAAGGACAAATATTGTATAAGACCGCTATTATACGATCTTGAGAAATAGTAAACCTGAGAAGAACACATACTTTTGTGGTTACGAGGGGGGGAGGGAGGGAGGGTGGGAGAGGGTTTTTTATTGATTACTCAGTAGATAAGAACTGCTTTAGGTGAAGGGAAGGACAACACTCAATACATGGAAGGTCAGCTCAATTGGACTGGACCAAAAGCAGTTTCCGGGATAAAATGAATGCTTCAGAGGTCAGCGGAGCAAGCACGGGGGTCTGGGGAACATGGTTTGCGGGGACTTCTAAGTCAATTGGCAAAATAATTCTATTATGAAATCATTCTGCATCCCACTTTGAAATGTGGCGTCTGGGGTCTTAAATGCTAACAAGCGGCCATCTAAGATGCAGCAATTGGTCTCAACCCACCTGGAGCAAAGGAAAATGAAGAACACCAAGGCCACACGACAACTAAGAGCCCAAGAGACAGAAAGGGCCACATGAACCAGAGACCTACATCATCCTGAGACCAGAAGAACTAGTTGGTGCCCGGCCACAATCGATGACTGCCCTGACAGGGAGCACAACAGAGAACCCCTGAGGGAGCAGGAGATCAGTGGGATGCAGACCCCAAATTCTCATAAAAAGACCAAACTTAATGGTCTGACTGAGACTGGAGGAATCCCAGCGGCCATGCTCCCCAGACCTTCTGTAGGCACAGGACAGGAACCATCCCCGAAGACAACTCATCAGAAATGAAAGGGACTGGTCAGCGGGTGGGAGAGAGATGCTGATGAAGAGTGAGCTAATTATATCAGGTGGACACTTGAGATTGTGTTGGCAACTCTTGTCTGGAGAGGGGATGGGAGGATAGAGAGAGAGGGAAACCGGCAAAATTGTCACGAAAGGAGAGACTGAAAGGGCTGACTCAAGAGGGGGAGAGCAAGTCAGAGTAGGGAGTGAGATGTATGTAAACTTATATGTGACAGACTGATTGGATTTGTAAACGTTCACTTGAAGCTTAATAAAAGTTATTAAAAAAAAAAAACAAAAACCTAACTCGCTCTTACCAAATCAATTCCAACTCATAGTGACCCTATAGGACAGAGTAGAACTGTCCAATAGGGTTTCCAAGGGTGTCAGTTTTCATGGATGCTGACTGCCACATCTGTCTCCCCTGGAGCACCTGATGGGCTCAAATTTTGGTTAAGAGCCAAGTGCTTAACCATTGTGCCATCAGAGCACCTTAGCCATCCTCCCTCTTACTGTGAAGTCAATTCCGACTCATAGCCACCCTATAGGACAGAGTAGAACTGCCACATAGGGTTTCCAAGGAGCGCCTGGTGGATTCGAACTGCCAGCCTTTTGGTTAGCCAAGCTCTTAACCGTTGCGCCACCAGGGCCATTTCATTGCAGCTTTGATTTGAATCTCTCATATGGCTAATGACGTTGAGTGTCTTTTCATGTGTTTGTTTGTCCTCTTTGGTGAAATGTCTGTTGTAGTCCTTTTTGCCCATTTTATGATGGGGTTATTTGTCTTTTTATTGTTAAGTTGTCAAAGTTTTACATATATTTGATTATTAGATTCTTTTCAGATACTCTCCCAGTTGGTAGCTTGTCTTTGCACTTTCTTGGTAAAGTCATTTGATGAACCAATATTTTTAATGTTTAAGAAGTCCCATTTATTTGTCTTTTGTGCTTTTGTTATTAGATTATACATTGTTAAAAGCTAGGCCTTACAGTGTTGCCCCTGTATTTCCTTCTAATAATTTCATGGTTTTAGTGTGCACATTTAAGTTCTTAACCAATTTTGAATTTGTTTTTTATGTATGATTTGAGGCATGGATCCTGTTTCATTTTAATGCATGTGGAAATCCAGTTTTCCTGGCACCATTTTTTGAAGAGACTCTTCTTTCCCCATTGAATGTACTTAGCACCCTCGTCAAAAATCAGTTCACACATTCTGCATCCCACTTTGAAGAGTGGCATCTGGGGTCTTAAACGCTAGCAAGCAGCCATCTAAGATGCATCAATTGGTCTCAACCCACCTGGATCAAAGGAGAATGAAGAACGCCAAGGACGCAAGGTGATTACGAGCCCAAGAGACAGAAAGGGCCACATAAACCAGAGACTACATCATCCTGAGACCAGAAGAACTAGATGGTGCCCGGCTGCAACAGATGACTGCTGTGACAGGGAACACAACAGAGAACCCCTGAGGAAGCAGGAGAGCAGTGGGATGCAGACCCCAAATTCTCATAAGACCAGACTTAATGGTCTGACTGAGACTGGAAGGACCCCAGTGGTCATGGCCCCCAGACCTTCTGTTGGCCCAGGACAGGAACCATTCCCGAAGCCAATTCTTCAGACATGGATTGGACTGGACAATGGGTTGGAGAGGGATGCTGGTGAGGAGTGAGCTTCTTGGATCAGGTGGACACTTGAGACTATGTTGGCATCTCCAGCCTGGAGTGGAAATGAGAGGGTGGAGGGGGCTAGAAGCTGGCGAAATGGACACGAAAAGAGAGAATGGAGGAAGAGAGCAGGCTGTCTTATTAGGTAGAGAGTAATTGGGAGTGTGTAGCAAGGTGTGTATAGGTTTTTGTGTGAGAGAGTGACGATTTGTAAACTTTCACTTAAAGCACAATAAAAATTAAAAAAAAAAACTGATGAATTAAAATCAAGTCTTTGGATTCTGATGGACTCATGTTTATATTCCAACTCCACAAGTTACTAGCTGTAATTAGTAAAGTTTACTTAGCAGCTCTAAACTTCTGTTTTTTCATGTATGTTGATATTTATTACTTATTTCATAAGATTATAATACACAGAAAGCTTGTACAAGCAAGGCATAAAGTAAAAGCTCGAGAAAAAAAAAATGAGTTGACAGCAGATGTGTGGGTTTATTTCTGGACTCTTAATTCTATTCCTTTGGTCTCTGTATTGTTATACCACTACCAGGCTGTTTTGACTGCCGTTTAATATGTTTTAAAATCAGGAAGTGTGAGGCCTCCTACTTTGCTCTTCCCTTTCATCATTACATTAGCTATTTGGGGCCTCTTTCCATTCCATATAAAGTTGAGAATTGGTTTTTCCTATATTTTAATAGTTTCTTAAGCTTAAAATTTCCTGTATACGTTGCTGTATGGCAGAATCAGTTATCTTTTTTACCCTGAATTCCAAGCCATTTCACACCGAAAAAGGGCTGCAGAGTAATAATGAAAGTTGGATCAATAAAGGTACCATTGAGAATATTATCTGACATACCCTGCAAATTCAGTGTGCTTTTCCAAAAAGTAAGATATTTTCTTTTGTATTTTATCATCTATTAACAGATAGTTGTTATGTAGGTTGCCAAGCAGAGATAATACGAAATGTGTAGAATTCATTTCATATAAATTTCTGGTTGATAGAAACTCCCATGTATTGTTGTTAGGTGTCGTCAAGTTGGTTCTGAATTATAGCGACCCTGTGTACAACTGAATGAAACACTGCCTAGGCCAGCACCATCCTTACAATCATTGTTGTGTTTGAGCCCATTCTCGCAGCCAGTGTGTCAGTCCATCTCCTTCAGGGTGTTCCTCTTTTTCACTGAGCATGAAGTCCTTCTCCAGGGACTGGTTCCTCCTGATGGCATGTCCAAAGTATGTGAGACGAAGCCTTACCGTCCTTGCTTCTAAGGAGCATTCTGGGTGTACTTCTTCCAAGACAGATTTGTTCTTTTTCTGGCAGTCCATCATATATTTAATAGACCTTGTCAACACCATAATTCAAAGGCGTCAATTCTTCTTTGGTCTTCCTTATTCATAGTCCAGCTTTCACATGTCTGTGAGGTGCTTGAAAATACTATGGCCTGGGTCGGGCACACCTTAGTCCTCAAAGTAACATTTTTAGTTTTTAACTCTTTAAGGAAGTCTTTTGTAGTAGATTTGCCCAATGCAATAGGTCGTTTGATTTCTTGACTGCTCCTTCCATGGGTATTGATTGCGGATCCAAGTAAAAAGGAAATCTTTGACAACTTCAGTGTTTTCTCCATTTATCATGATGTTATTTATTGGTCCAGTTGCGAGGGTTTTTGTGTTTTGTTTAGGAGTAGTCCACACTGAAGGCTGCAGTCTTAGGAAAGTATTAGAGGAGTGATGTAAAAAAGTAAGCCATATTTTATGTTATACAAGTCTGTAGAATCCTTTTTTTTTTTGTATAAACTTAATAGTTCTGGTTTTAACTTCATATTAGTTAATATTTAGCTAATTAATTAATATTTAAACTTACCATTCTGTAATTGTTGCTAAATATAAAAACGCTTGCTGTTTCTGATCTAGCATAATTTCCTGGTTGGACAATTTAATTGACAGTGTTGTTAGCTGTCTTTGAGTTGGCAAACCCATGTATAACGGATCAGGCTGTTGTGATCCATAGGGTTTTCATTGGCTAATTTTTAGAAGTAGATTGCCAGGCTTTTCTTCCTAGTCTATCTTAATTTGGAAGCATCATAGCAGCATACAAGTCTTCACTAACAGAATGATAGCTGTACCTGAGGTGTGTTTGCCAGGAACGAAACCCAGGTCTTCCACACGTAAGGTGAGAATTTTAATGCCAAACCATCACTGCTCCTTTAGTTGACACTAAAACCAAAACCCAGCTGGCTGCCGTTGAGTCAGTTCTGACTGATGGCTGCTCCATGTGTTTCAGAGTAGAACTGCACGTAGGGTTTTTAATGGCTGTGAACATTTGGAACTAGATCACCAGTCCTTTCTTCTGAGGCTCCTTTGGGTAGATTTGAAGCACCATCCTTTTGGTTAGTAGTTGGACAGTTAACCATTTGCACCACCCAGGGACTTCCTTAGTTGACAGTAGTGTGTTGCATTTTGCAGTGTAGTAATAAATGTGCTATCTAATTATTCTTTCAGGAAAACAAACTACTGTATATTTAAATGTTAGTTCCGGTAGAGCCAAATATATTACTAGAATGATAAGTAGTATGCAGAGGTGTAGAGCAAGGGGGAGTTAGAGGGATCATTTGCCCCCAGGCCCAAGTCCAGGTGGTCACCAGATGAGGCCTGTGGCGAATCATACCTCCCCTTGCTGAGGTGTAACAAGGGCACCCATTACCCTTCTTACACCTCTGGTAGTGTGGTGCTAGAAACTTTCTCTAGCATTATCTCAGGTCATTAACAAACTTACTTAAAGGAAACAGTATTTGTTAGATATGTAGTCTATTTATTCCTAGGCACATAGTCTGTTTATTCCTCTGGGGATCTGAAGTCAAGTCATTGAAACTAACCGAGCTACTTCATGCTTTTGTGTAGATTGTGTGTGTTTCCGCCTCTGAATGGCGCCCCAGTTGTGTGGCATGTAGCCTGTGCAGTGGCATGTGGCAGCCTGCAAACTAATTAGGACTTCTGTAGTTCTGGTATTTGTTCTTTTGTCCATTAAGTGCCATTAAATGTCAGGAAGCCCCACTGGGGGCAGCTGCCACATTTATAAGGTGACCTCATCAATATCTCCCTATTCTATAACAAGGAGAACCTTTCAGTTTCCTCTGAAAATTACCAAGCAGTGATTTATAAAGTCTTAGCTACTAGAGTCCTTGTTTTTCTTAAAAATTTGGGCACCACAGGTGACAAGTTCATTGTTGCCAGCGTCAGCTTTTTGTCCATCTGATAGTCATCCCGTCAAAGCTGTTTCTGTATATTTTCCTGAAGAAAATTGATGTAGTGAAGGACTTGATGTAACTTTACTAGCCCTTCTTTCTCTTTCTCTGGTTGGACTTAGGGGTGAGATAAACCCATTAGTGTTGATTCAGTTTCAAGTCCTGTTTTCACTGTGACTTTGGCACAGCCATTTATTTTTGCTGTAACTAGCCTGTGGAGTATGTTGTCCCCTTCATGCTCTGAATTCATCATTAATTCACCAAAAACATGTTCCTGTCCCAAAAAACCCAAAAGACCAAACCCATTGCCGTTGAGTCAATTCTGACTCATAGCGATCCTGTAGGACAGAGTAGAACTGCCCCATAGGGTTTCTTAGGAGTGGCTGGTGAATTCGAACTGCCAACCTTTTGGTTAGCAACCATACCCTTAACCGCTGCTCCACAAGGGTTCTGGTATACATGTAATGGAATATTATTCAACCAAAAACAGGAATGAAGTTTTGATATATGCTACAGTACGGATGAACGCTGATAACATTATACTGTTGTTGTGTGCCTTTGTGTCGACCTCAGCTGTTAGTGTCTCAGTGCAACAGAGTAGACCTGCCCCATAGGGTTTCCTAGGCTGTCGTCTTTACAGGAGCAGATCGCCAGGTGTTTTCTCCTGTGAACCAGCTGGTAGATTTGAATCGCCGACCTTTCCATTAATAGCCAAGGCTTAATCATTGCTCCACCAGGGCTCCTCGGTAACGTTATGCTAAGTGAAATAAACTAGATACAAAAGGATCAATATTATGTGAAACTCCATTTATGAAATATTTGTTATTGTTGTTGGAAGCTGTTGAGTCATTTTTGACTCATAGTGACCCCATGTGACAGTAGAACTGCCCCATTTGATTTTCTTGGCTGTAACCTTTGTGGAACCAGGTTGCCAGGCCTTTCTCCTGAGGAACGGCTGGGTGGGTACAAACCACCAACCTTCTGGTTAGCAGCTAAATGCTTAACCATTGCACTACCAGCACAGACAGATTGACAGAGACAAAAATAGAGGTTCCTACGGGCTAGGGGGAGGGGTGAGTGGGGAGCTCTTTCAGAATGGGTACGGCACTTCTGTTTCAGGTGATGAAAAGGCTTTAGAAGTAGTGGTGATCATTGCTTATCATCGTAAATGTAATTAATGATACCGAATTATATACTCAAAATGATTAAAATGGTGTATTTCATTATATATACATCTATTACTACAATAGAATTTTTTAAAAAGAATTAAAAAAATTAAAAAATTTATTTTTTTGAGGAAAAATACTAAACACCAAATAAAATCACTTCAAAGGAAAAAAAAAATGAGATACCACTTCACAGACACTAAGATGGTTTTAATCAAGAAAACTGTAAATCTCAAGTGTTGGTGATGTTGTGGAGAGATCGAAACCCTTGTACGTGGTGGTTAGAATGTAAACAGGTTGGGAAAATGTTTGGCAGTTCATTAAAAAGTTAAATTTAGAATTACCATATGACCCAGCAGTTCCATTCTTAGGTATATGCTCAAAAGAGTTAAAAACTGGTATTCAAACAAAAACTTGTACATGAATGCTTATAGACGCAGTATTCACAATACTAGAAATGTAGAAACTACTCAAACGTCCATCAGCTGGTAAATGGATAAACAAATGTGACATATCCATACAATGAAAATACCATAAAAAGGAACAAAGTACTTACGCATGGTACAACATTGATGAACCTCAAAATCATGCTTAGTGAAAGAAGCCAGACATAAAAGTTCACATAGGATATGATTCTGTTTGTATGAAATTTCCGGAATAGGTAAATCCGTAGAGACTGAAGGCAGCTTCGTGTTTGCCATGGGCTAAGGGCAGCGGGCAGTGGGAATTTACTGCTCAGTGGGTACAGGAGTTCACTTTGGTGTGAGTGAAATGTTGTAGAACTAGATAGAGGTGATGGTTGCTCAAGATTATGGATGCACTAAATGCTACCGAGCTGTGTGCTTTAAAAGTTTAATTTTACGTTAATTTTCTCTTAATAAGGAGAAAGCAAAGGAAAACAAAGTAACTCATTGCTGTCATTCCCGGGGCCCCAAGTCCCTAGCCAGATCACCTTTTTCCACCTTTCAGAGTTTTCTTATGTTGATCTGTGGTAGCATGTCCAGGGTTCTTACTTAAAAACACTTAGTTGGAGTCTACTCCATCTTCTTTCTAGAGAAGGGCATTAGACTCATCTTAGTGCTTTTTAGGAATACTAATGCTTGGACCCACCCCACACCAACTTACTCAAGATAGGAAGGGGGTGAGTGCATAGCATTATTATAAATTTTTTTTCTCAGATGTGTTAAATGGAAACCACCATTGAGAAACTCTTTTGGAAATACATACCTCTTACCCGTGATACATTTTACCAACAGCCATTTGACGCAGTCTGACCAGTAAGACATGAAGGGAAGCTCTTTGTAAGATAACCTTACAAAGAAGGTTCTTCTTTTGCACACAGTCATGTATGAGTGTGAATCCTGGAATTGGTATGACCATCTTGCTAACAAACAAAAACCCACTTCCATTGAGTCCAACTCATAGCGACTCAACTGCTCCCATAGGGTTCCCAAGGCTGTAAATCTTTAGGGAAGCAGACTGCCACATCTTTCTCCCCCAGTGTGGCTGGTGGGTTCAAACCACTGACCTTTAGGTTAGCAGCCGAATACTCAACCACTGCACTACCAGAGCTCCTAACCATCTTGCTAATGGCCCACGAATACAACTAACGTTAAGAATGTATGTAGGAGGCGGAGCCAAGATGGCGGACTAGGCAGACGCTACCTCGGATCCCTCTTACAACAAAGACACGGAAAAACAAATGAATCGATCACATACATAACAATCTACGAACCCTGAACAACAAACACAGATTTAGAGACGGAGAACGAACTAATACGGGGAAGCAGCGATTGTTTCCAGAGCCTGGAGCCAGCATACCAGTCAGGTATGGCACAAGCACAGAGACCTGCTCCACCCCCCTGAACTAACCCCGGGAGGGGGACTAGCCGGTTCCACAGGCGGCGTGGGACGCAGCCGTTAGGAGAAGTCCCCGGGAGGCAGTGACTGATCTTGGAGCAGAAAGAGCAGCATCCGAGCCGGGGAACCGTCCCACAGGGATTTGGACTGCACGCAGGTACGCCATAAACACGGAGAGTTGCTCCACCCCCTGAACTAACCCCGGGAAGGTGACCATCCGGGTCGCGCGGGCGGCGTGGGACGCAGCCAGTAGGAGAAGTCCCCGGGAGGCAGCGACTGGTATTGGAGCGGGGAGAACAGCGTTCCAGCCGGGACACTCGGTCGCGGCACAAGCACGGGGAGCTACTCCACCCATCTGAACTAACCCCGGGAGGGGGCCCACCTGGTTCACGGGGGCGGCGCGGCCACGCGGCTGGAGGGACGAGAAGTCCCCGGGAGGCAGCGACTGATTTTGGAGTCGAGAGTGCACCGTCCCAGTAGGGGAGCCTTGACGCTGGGCGTGGGGCTGGAAGCGGAGGATCTGACCGTGACTCCAGCGGGCCAGACCCCCCGGGGGCAATCTCCACACAGACAGCACACATAGGCGACGCGCCCACGGGAATCTCAGATATAATAGTCATTCCAAACAAGACAAGCAACTCTGGCTATATTCTGAGGTGCTACTCTCCTATCTCTCTGTTCCCTCCCCCACCCTCCCCAGGCGGCTTCATTAACATCTGAATAGCCTGAGCCAGAGGGAGAACTCTGATAGGGATCTGACTGCAGTTTTTTTTTAGCGGATTTTCTGGAAAAACTAGTTTCCCAGTGATGGCTCGGAGACAACAATCCATATCAAACCACTTAAAGAAGCAGACCGTGACAGCTTCTCCAACTCCCCAAACAAAAGAATCAAAATCTTTCCCAAATGAAGATACAATTTTGGAATTATCAGATACAGAATATAAAAAACTAATTTACAGAATGCTTAATGATATCACAAATGAAATTAGGATAACTGCAGAAAAAGCCAAGGAACACACTGATAAAACTGTTGAAGAACTCAAAAAGATTATTCAAGAACATACTGGAAAAATTAATAAGTTGCAAGAATCCATAGAGAGACAACATGTAGAAATCCAAAAGATTAACAATAAAATAACAGAATTAGACAACACACTAGGAAGTCAGAGGAGCAGACTCGAGCAATTAGAATGCAGACTGGGACATCTGGAGGACCAGGGAATCAACACCAACATAGCTGAAAAAAAATCAGATAAAAGAATTAAAAAAAATGAAGAAACCCTAAGAATTATGTGGGACTCTATCAAGAAGGATAACCTGCGGGTGATTGGAGTCCCAGAACAGGGAGGGGGGACAGAAAACACAGAGAAAATAGTTGAAGAACTCCTGACACAAAACTTCCCTGACATCATGAAAGACGAAAGGATATCTATCCAAGATGCTCATCGAACCCCATTTAAGATGGATCCAAAAAGAAAAACACCAAGACATATTATCATCAAACTCACCAAAACCAAAGATAAACAGAAAATTTTAAAAGCAGCCAGGGAGAAAAGAAAGGTTTCCTTCAAGGGAGAATCAATAAGAATATGTTCTGACTACTCAGCAGAAACCATGCAGGCAAGAAGGGAATGGGACGACATATACAGAACACTGAAGGAGAAAAACTGCCAACCAAGGATCATATATCCAGCAAAACTCTCTCTGAAATATGAAGGCGAAATTAAGATATTTACAGACAAACACAAGTTTAGAGAATTTGCAAAAACCAAACCAAAGCTACAAGAAATACTAAAGGATATTGTTTGGTCAGAGAACCAATAATATCAGATATCAGCACAACACAAGGTCACAAAACAGAACGTCCTGATATCAACTCAAATAGGGAAATCACAAAAACAAACAAATTAAGATTAATTAAAAAAAAAATACACATAACAGGGAATCATGGAAGTCAATAGGTAAAAGATCACAATAATCAAAAAGAGGGACTAAATACAGGAGGCATTGAACTGCCATATGGAGAGTGATACAAGGCGATATAGAACAATACAAGTTAGGTTTTTACTTAGAAAAATAGGGGTATATAATGAGGTAACCACAAAAAGGTATAACAACTCTATAACTCAAGACAAAAACCAAGAAAAACGTAACGACTCAACTAACATAAAGTCAAACACTATGAAAGTGAGGATCTCACAATTTACTAAGAAAAACGCCTCAGCACAAAAAAGTATGTGGAAAAATGAAATTGTCAACAACACACATAAAAAGGCATCAAAATGACAGCACTAAAAACTTATTTATCTATAATTACCCTGAATGTAAATGGACTAAATGCACCAATAAAGAGACAGAGAGTCACAGACTGGATAAAGAAACACGATCCATCTATATGCTGCCTACAAGAGACACACCTTAGACTTAGAGACACAAACAAACTAAAACTCAAAGGATGGAAAAAAGTATATCAAGCAAACAATAAGCAAAAAAGAAGAGGAGTAGCAATATTAATTTCTGACAAAATAGACTTTAGACTTAAATCCACCACAAAGGATAAAGAAGGACACTATATAATGATAAAAGGGACAATTGATCAGGAAGACATAACCATATTAAATATTTACGCACCCAATGACAGGGCTGCAAGATATATAAATCAAATTTTAACAGAACTGAAAAGCGAGATAGATACCTCCACAATTATAGTAGGAGACTTCAACACACCCCTTTCGGAGAAGGACAGGACATCCAGTAAGAAGCTCAACAGAGACACGGAAGATCTAATTACAACAATCAACCAACTTGACCTCATTGACTTATACAGAACTCTCCACCCAACTGCTGCAAAATATACTTTTTTTTCTAGCGCACATGGAACATTCTCTAGAATAGACCACATATTAGGTCATAAAACAAACCTTTGCAGAGTCCAAAACATCGAAATATTACAAAGCATCTTCTCAGACCACAAGGCAATAAAACTAGAGATCAATAACAGAAGAACGAGGGAAAAGAAATCAAATACTTGGAAAATGAACAATACCCTCCTGAAAAAAGACTGGGTTATAGAAGACATCAAGGAGGGAATAAGGAAATTCATAGAAAGCAACGAGAATGAAAATACTTCCTATCAAAACCTCTGGGACACAGCAAAAGCAGTGCTCAGAGGTCAATTTATATCAATAAATGCACACATACAAAAAGAAGAAAGAGCCAAAATCAGAGAACTGTCCCTACAACTTGAACAAATAGAAAGTGAGCAACAAAAGAATCCATCAGGCACCAGAAGAAAACAAATAATAAAAATTAGAGCTGAACTAAATGAATTAGAGAACAGAAAAACAATTGAAAGAATTAACAAAGCCAAAAGCTGGTTCTTTGAAAAAATTAACAAAATTGATAAAGCATTGGCTAGACTGACTAAAGAAATACAGGAAAGGAAACAAATAACCCGAATAAGAAATGAGAAGGACCACATCACAACAGAACCAAATGAAATTAAAAGAATCATTTCAGATTATTATGAAAAATTGTACTCTAACAAATTTGAAAACCTAGAAGAAATGGATGAATTCCTTGAAAAACACTACCTACCTAAACTAACACATTCAGAAGCAGAACAACTAAATAGACCCATAACAAAAAAAGAGATTGAAACGGTAATCAAAAAACTCCCAACAAAAAAAAGTCCTGGCCCGGACGGCTTCACTGCAGAGTTCTACCAAATTTTCAGAGAAGAGTTAACACCACTACTACTAAAGGTATTCCAAAGCATAGAAAATGACGGAATACTACCCAACTCATTCTATGAAGCCACCATCTCCCTGATACCAAAACCAGGTAAAGACATTACAAAAAAAGAAAATTATAGACCTATATCCCTCATGAACATTGATGCAAAAATCCTCAACAAAATTCTAGCCAATAGAATCCAACGACACATCAAAAAAATAATTCACCCTGATCAAGTGGGATTTATACCAGGTATGCAAGGCTGGTTTAATATCAGAAAAACCATTAATGTAATCCATCACATAAATAAAACAAAAGACAAAAACCACATGATCTTATCAATTGATGCAGAAAAGGCATTTGACAAAGTCCAACACCCATTTATGATAAAAACTCTCACCAAAATAGGAATTGAAGGAAAATTCCTCAACATAATAAAGGGCATCTATGCAAAGCCAACAGCCAATATCACTCTAAATGGAGAGAACCTGAAAGCATTTCCCTTGAGAACGGGAACCAGACAAGGATGCCCTTTATCACCGCTCTTATTCAACATCGTGTTGGAAGTCTTAGCCAGGGCAATCAGGCTAGACAAAGAAATAAAAGGTATCCGGATTCGCAAGGAAGAAGTAAAGTTATCACTATTTGCAGATGACATGATTATATACACAGAAAACCCTAAGGAATCCTCCAGAAAACTACTGAAACTAATAGAAGAGTTTGGCAGAGTCTCAGGTTATAAAATAAACATACAAAAATCACTTGGATTCCTCTACATCAACAAAAAGAACACCGAAGAGGAAATAACCAAATCAATACCATTCACGGTAGCCCCCAAGAAGATAAGATACTTAGGAATAAATCTTACCAAGGATGTAAAAGACCTATACAAAGAAAACTACAAAGCTCTACTACAAGAAATTCAAAAGGACATACTTAAGTGGAAAAACATACCTTGCTCATGGATAGGAAGACTTAACATAGTAAAAATGTCTATTCTACCAAAAGCCATCTATACATTTAACGCACTTCCGATCCAAATTCCAATGTCATATTTTAAGGGGATAGAGAAACAAATCACCAATTTCATATGGAAGGGAAAGAAGCCCCGGATAAGCAAAGCACTACTGAAAAAGAAGAAGAAAGTGGGAGGCCTCACCTTACCTGACTTCAGAACCTATTATACAGCCACAGTAGTCAAAACAGCCTGGTATTGGTACAACAACAGACACATAGACCAATGGAACAGAATTGAGAACCCAGACATAGATCCATCCACGTATGAGCAGCTGATATTTGACAAAGGACCAGTGTCAATTAACTGGGGAAAAGACAGCCTTTTTAACAAATGGTGCTGGCATAACTGGATATCCATTTGCAAAAAAATGAAACAGGACCCATACCTCACACCATGCACAAAAACTAACTCCAAGTGGATCAAAGACCTAAACATAAAGACTAAAACGATAAAGATCATGGAAGAAAAAATTGGGACAACCCTAGGAGCCCTAATACAAGGTATAAACAGAATACAAAACATTACCAAAAATGATGAAGAGAAACCCGATAACTGGGAGCTCCTAAAAATCAAACACCTATGCTCATCTAAAGACTTCACCAAAAGAGTAAAAAGACCACCTACAGATTGGGAAAGAATTTTCAGCTATGACATCTCCGACCAGCGCCTGATCTCTAAAATCTACATGATTCTGTCAAAACTCAACCACAAAAAGACAAACAACCCAATCAAGAAGTGGGCAAAGGATATGAACACACATTTCTCTAAAGAAGATATTCAGGCAGCCAACAGATACATGAGAAAATGCTCTCGATCATTAGCCATTAGAGAAATGCAAATTAAAACTACGATGAGATTCCATCTCACACCAACAAGGCTGGCATTAATCCAAAAAACACAAAATAATAAATGTTGGAGAGGCTGCGGAGAGATTGGAACTCTCATACACTGCTGGTGGGAATGTAAAATGGTACAACCACTTTGGAAATCTATCTGGCGTTATCTTAAACAGTTAGAAATAGAACTACCATACAACCCAGAAATCCCACTCCTCGGAATATACCCTAGAGATACAAGAGCCTTCATACAAACAGATATATGCACACCCATGTTTATTGCAGCTCTGTTTACAATAGCAAAAAGTTGGAAGCAACCAAGGTGTCCATCAACGGATGAATGGGTAAATAAATTGTGGTATATTCACACAATGGAATACTACGCATCGATAAAGAACAGTGACGAATCTCTGAAACATTTCATAACATGGAGGAACCTGGAAGGCATTATGCTGAGCGAAATGAGTCAGAGGCAAAAGGACAAATATTGTATAAGACCACTATTATAAGATCTTGAGAAATAGTAAACCTGAGAAGAACACATACTTTTGTGGTTACGAGGGGGGGAGGGAGGGAGGGTGGGAGAGGGTTTTTTTATTGATTAATCAGTAGATAAGAACTGCTTTAGGTGAAGGGAAAGACAACACTCAATACATGGAAGGTCAGCTCAATTGGACTGGACCAAAAGCAAAGAAGTTTCCGGGATAAAATGAATGCTTCAAAGCTCAGCGGAGCAAGCGCGGGGGTCTGGGGAACATGGTTTGCGGGGACTTCTAAGTCAATTGGCAAAATAATTCTATTATGAAATCATTCTGCATCCCACTTTGAAATGTGGCGTCTGGGGTCTTAAATGCTAACAAGCAGCCATCTAAGATGCAGCAATCGGTCTCAACCCACCTGGAGCAAAGGAAAATGAAGAACACCAAGCCCACATGACAACTAAGAGCCCAAGAGACAGAAAGGGCCACATGAACCAGAGACCTACATCATCCTGAGACCAGAAGAACTAGTTGGTGCCCGGCCACAATCGATGACTGCCCTGACAGGGAGCTCAGCAGAGGACCCCTGAGGGAGCAGGCGAGCAGTGGGATGCAGACCCCAAATTCTCATAAGAAGACCAAACTTAATGGTCTGACTGAGACTGGAGGAATCCCGGCGGTCATGCTCTCCAGACCTTCTGTTGACACAGGACAGGAACCATCCCTGAAGACAACTCATCAGACATGAAAGGGACTGGTCAGCGGGTGGGAGAGAGACGCTGATGAAGAGTGAGCTAATTATATCAGGTGTACACTTGAGATTGTGTTGGCAACTCTTGTCTGGAGGGGGGATGGGAGGATAGAGAGAGAGGGAAGCCGGCAAAATTGTCAAGAAAGGAGAGACTGAAAGGGCTGACTCAAGACGGGGAGAGTAAGTGGGAGTAGGGAGTGAGATGTATGTAAACTTATATGTGACAGACTGATTGGATTTGTAAACGTTCACTTGAAGCTTAATAAAAGTTATTATAAAAAAAAAAAAAAAAAAAAAAAAAAAGAATGTATGTAGATGAGAGAGATGGGAAAGAAACCAAGACCTATTAGTGTCTATGATCTACTGAATTAGTCCACTCTGGAATTTCCTGTAACTCTATACTTCCATTTTATGAATAAAATATGTCTTACTGTTTTAGCTTTGAGTTTCGATTCTGACTTGTAGCTAGAAGCTTTCTGATATGGCCAATTAGAGGAAAAATTAGTGGTATAAATATACTACTATTTGCTGATGTGTTTTTCTGATATAAATATTTTTCTTATATAAATAATGTAGCAATGAACATATTGGTCTGTGTAGATATTTCCCCCAATACTAGATTTTGTTTTATTCAGGATGGATGATAGAAGTAGTAGATTTTGTTATCGCTCTTATTTAATATTCTCAGTTTGCTTCCCACAGAATTACATCTGTCCACAGTGCTGGCAGCAATAAGTGTTTTATCTCATTCATTGGGCTTTATTTTTTTTAATTGTTTGCTGGTGGTATGTCATTGTAATCTTAGATATTTCTTTTATCACTAAACATGTTGATTAGTTTTTCATTGCTTTTGTTTATTAGTTACATTTTTTTCTTTAAGGAATTATATAGTCATATCCTTTGTACCACAGCTTAGTAGGTGTGGAATCTTCGGGAAGGTACAGTTATTGTCACAGGCAGTCCCCGGGTTACACAAACGAGATCTGTCCCTAAGTGTGTCTTTAAGTTGAATGTGCAGGTAAGTCAGAACAGGTGTATATGGTTCTCATTTAGCCTCACTTTAGTGCAAGAACAGGCTAGAAGCCTTTTCAGTGATGTAAAAGTTGCATGTGCAGCAAGTAAAGGTGATTGTGATGAAGAATTTGTTGCCAGTAGGGGTTGGTTCAGCCATTTAAAAGTGAGGGCAAATTTCCATAATGTTAAAAGACAAGTATATTGTCCATGAGTCAGGAGTTTGTAACCCGGGGACTCACTGTGCTAAAACAGGTGGACATTAAATAATGCTTACATGATAAAAATTAGTGTGAGGTTAAAATGAGATAATTTGTTTAAGTTCTCTGAGTACTTTTATAATTAAAATAGTAGCCCTTTATCAAATTTGCCACAAGCTGTTTTCAGCATTTTTGTTTGCCATTTTATGGCGTTATTTATACACAGAAATTTTAAATTGTAGTTAATATGTCACTTTCCAGTCATAGTTTAAATATAAATAAAGGAAGGAATAAGACAAGTGACATGGAAATATTTCTAAGTTAATGTGGCAACAATGTGCAATCACAAAAAATACCATGATAATAGTCTGAATGCAAAACGCATCTTTAATCAAAGGCTTTATTTGTTATTATAATATTTATTATGTACTCTTTGCACCAGATTGGTTAAGGTTAGATTTCTTTTTTGGAGGGGGAAGGGGCTTTGTTTTTGGGTAATGGAATATATAATAAAACATTTTCCATTTCGACCATTTTTATGTCTTAGATTAGTTTTTTAAGTACTGTGTAACTTGTTGGAAACCCTGGTGGCATAATGGTTAAGTGCTGCAGGTGCTAACGAAAGGGTTGGCAGTTCGAATCCACCAGGTTCTCCTTGGAAACTCTATGGGGCAGTTCTTCTCTGTCCTATAGGGTCGCTATGAGTTGGAATCAACTCGATGGCACTGGGTTTGGTTTTTTTTTTTCTGTTTTTTATGTAACTTGTACCCCCACGTGTCTGTCAGTTTGTTGTACTGTGGGGGCTTGCGTGTTGCTGTGATGCTGGAAGCTATGCCACCGGTATTCAGATACCAGCAGGGTCACCCATGGAGGACAGGTTTCACCTGAGCTTCCAGACTAGGAAGAAGGACCCGGCAGTCTACTTCTGAAAAGCATCAGCCAGTGAAAACCTTATGAATAGCAGCAGAACATTTGTGTGATATAATGCTGGAAGATGAGCTCCCCAGGTTGGAAGGCACTCAAAAGATGACTAGGGAAGAGCTGCCTCCTCAAAGCAGAGTCATCCTTAATGACGTGGATGGAGTAAAGCTTTTGGGACCTTCATTTGCTGATGTGGCACGACTCAAAATGAGAAGAAACAGCTGCAAACATCCGTGAATAATTGGAACCTGGAATGTATAAAGTATGAATCTAGGAAAATTGGAAATTGTCAAAAATGAAATGGAACACATAAACATCAATATCCTAGGCATTAGTGAACTGAAATGGACTAGTATTGGCCATTTTGAATTGGAAAATCATATAGCCTACTGTGTAGGGAATGACAAATCAAAGAGGAATGGTGTTGCATTCATTGTCAAAAAGAACGTTTCAAGATCTATCCTGAAGTACAACGCTGTCAGTGATAGGATAATATCCATACGCCTACAAGGAAGACCAATTAATACAATTATTCAAATTTACGCACCAACCACTAAGGCCATAGATGAAGAAGTAGAAGATTTTTATCAGCTGCTGCAGTCTGAAATTGATCAAACGTGCAATCAAGATGCATTGATGATTACTGTCAATTAGAACACGAAAGTTGGAAACAAACAAGAAGGATCAGTAGTTGGAAAATATGGCCTTGGTGATAAAAACAATGCCGGAGATCGAATGATAGAATTTTGCAAGACCAACGACTTCTTCATTGCAAATACCTTCTTTCACCAACATAAATGGCAACTATATATATATATATATATATATTTTTTTTTTTATACACATGGACCTTACCAGGTGGAACACACAGAAATCAAATTGACTACATCTGTGGAAAGAGACGGTGGAAAAGCTCAATATCATCAGTCAGAACAGGGCCAGGGGCCAACTGTGGAACAGACCATCAATTGCTCATATGCAAGTTCAAGCTGAAACTGAAGAAAATCAGAGCAAGTCCACGAGAGCCAAAATATGACCTTGAGTATATCCCACCTGAATTTAGAGACCATCTCAAGAATAGATTTGATGCATTGAACACTAGTGACCAAAGACCAGACAGGTTGTGGAATGACATCAAGGACATCATCCATGAAGAAAGCAAGAGATCACTGAAAAGACAGAAAAGAAAGAAAAGACCAAGATGGATGTCACAGGAGACTCTGAAACTTGCTCTTGAGTGTTGAGCAGCTAAATCAAAAGGAAGAATTGATGAAATAAAAGAACTGAACAGAAGATTTCAAAGGGTGTCTCGAGAAGACAAAGTATTATAATGACATGTGCAAAGAGCTGGAGATGGAAAACCAAAAGGGAAGAAAATGCTCAGTGTTTCTCAAGCTGAAAGAACTAAGGAAAAAATTCAAGCCTGGAGTTGCAATAGTGAAGGATTCCATGGGGAAAATATTAAATGACGCAGGAAGCATGAAAAGAAGATGGAAGGAATACACAGAGTCATCATACCGAAAAGAATAAGTTGATGTTCAACCATTTCAAGAGGTAGCATATGATCAGGAACCGATGGTACTGAAGGAAGAAGTCCAAGCTGCTCTGAAGGCATTGGTGAAAAACAAGGCTCCAGGGATTGATGGAATATCAAATGAGATGTTTCAATAAACAGATGCATCGCTGGAGGTGTTCACTCGTCTATGCCAAGAAATGTGGAAGAGAGCTTCCTGGCCAACTGACTGGAAGAGATCCATATTTATGCCTATTCCCAAGAAAGGTGATCCAAACAAATGTGGAAGTTATGGAGCAATGTTATTAATATCACACGCAAGCAAAATTTTGCTGAAGATCATTCAAAAATGGCTGCAGCAGTATGTCGATAGGGAACTGCCAGAAATTCAGGCCGGTTTCAGAAGAGGACGTGGAACCAGGTATATCATTGCTGATGTCAGATGGATCCTGGCTGAAAGCAGAGAATACCAGAAGGATGTTTACCTGTGTTTTATTGACTATACAAAGGCATTCGGCTGTGTGGATCATAACAAACTATGGATAACACTGGGAAGAATGGGAATTCCAGAACACTTAATTGTGCTCATGGGGAACCTTTACATAGACCAAGAGGCAGTTGTTCGGACAGAACAAGGGGATACTGATTGGTTTAAAGTCAGGAAAGGTGTGCGTCGGGGTTGTATTCTTTCACCATACCTATTTAATCTGTATGCTGAGCAAATAATCTGAGAAGCTGGACTATATGAAGAAGAACGGGGCATCAGGATTGGAGGAAGACTCATTAACAACCTGCGTTGTGCAGATGACACAACCTTGCTTGCTGAAAGTGAAGAGGACTTGAAGCACTTACTAATGAAGATCAAAGACCACAGCCTTCCATGTGGATTGCACCTCAACATAAAGAAAATGGAAATCCTCACAACTGGACCAATGAGGAACATCATGATAAACGGAGAAAAGATTGAAGTTGTCAAAGGATTTCATTTTACTTGGATCCACAATCAACAACCATGGAAGCAACAGTCAAGAAATCAAAAGATGCATTGCATTGGGTAAATCTGCTGCAAAGGACCTCTTCAAAGTGTTGAAGAGCAAAGATGTCACCTTGAGGACTAAGGTGTGTCTGACCCAAGCCATGGTATTTTCAATCGCATCATATGCATGTGAAAGCTGGACAATGAATAAGGAAGACCGAAGAAGAGTTGACGCCTTTGAATTGTGGTGTTGGCGAAGAATATTGAATATACCATGGGCTGCCAAAAGAACGAACAAATCTGTCTTTGAAGAAGTGCTGCCAGAATGCTCCTTAGAAGCAAGGATGGCGAGACTGTGTCTTACGTACTTTGGACATGTTGTCAGGAGGGATCAGTCCCTGGAGAAGGACATCATGCTCGGCAGAGCACGGGGTCAGCAGAAAAGAGGAAGACCCTCAACGAGTGGATTGACACAGTGGCTGCAACAATGGGCTCAAGCATAACAACAATTGTAAGGACGGCACAGGACCAGGCAGTGTTTCGTTCTGTTGTGCATAGGGTCACTATGAGTCGGAGCTGACTCGATGGCACCTAACAACAACAACAATGTAACTTGTGAAGTTTTTATTCTCAACCAAGTCATTGGTATGGAAACAATTGAAGATATAATAGGAGAGGATCAAAGTTTACCAGATTTAAGTCAAAATTGATTTAATTTTGTTTTTCTTCTAGAAACATGATCAGGGGCAAGTTCTGTTGGATGTAGTCTTCAAGCATCTGGATTTGACGGAGCAAGACTATTTTGGTTTACAGTTGGCTGATGATTCCTCAGACAACCCAGTAAGTTTTCTCTTTGTTCATAATATAAAGTCCTTTCTGATTTATAATAATCACTGATTTATTGAGTTTCTTTATTAATTTGGTTTGAATGATTAGAGAGAATGTAGTTCTTTTGCCTTTGTCCTTCCTTTTATTGGTGGTTTAAATGTAAGAGGTTATTTTCCTTAATGTTTTTATAATTATAAGTCAGTGTATAAATCTAGTGCCAGCTTCTTCACTTACTAAAAAGGCTATACTGGCAAATTCTGATTGAATTCTTTGTAAGTTTATATGGTTATACTCTGAGGGATTTGTATGAAAGAACATGCCAGAAAATAATTCTTTTGATTAGTATAAGAGAATGACTATTTTGAATGAAGTATTTTGTATACTTGAGAAAAACTGAGATGCTGAAGTAATGGCTCTCTGGATCAGTACTTTAGAAATGAGGCCTTGTTATTAGAATGACTGTAGAAAATAAAATATTGTTCATGGGAAAAGTGGGATTTGTTTGTTTGTTTTCCTCCCTCTCTCCTGGTCAGGATCCTAGTCCTGAATCAATTGAAATGTTAAATGCTGACTTTGTGTGAAAACCAGCCATGAAAAAATAGGATAATATGGATAAAAACAAGCCAAGGGGTAGCTAGTCTCAGTGGAAATAAAGCCTTTTATACTGAATTGAGATAAAAACAAACTTCCCTCATACTTTGATAGTTTCACCAGATGGCCTGCGTTTCTCCAAGGACCTAGAAAAGAAATATGTTATATCTTGGTAATAACTCGATTGGGTAAACGTACCAAAACCCATGTAAAAATGAAAGTGAGTAGAAATATCATTTACGAAATGGCCAGGTACAGGTGCATTTTCGTTAATGTTATATTTCATCCAGATTCTATCCCCACTCAAGAAGAAACTATAAGTATTAGACAAATTTCAGAGATAATTTTACATGTTCCTTTCTTCTTTCCACCCATGCCTGTTTGAGTGCACGCTAACTGATCAAAGTGTTTGTATTCACCGAGCTTGAATAATGCTCAGAATTCCTAACATAATATTCTTAGTTAAAAAAAAAACGAAAAACCCATTGCCATCAAGTCAATCCCGACTCATAGCAGTCCTACAGGAGAAGGTAGAACTGCCCCATAGGATTTCCAAGGAGTGCCTGGTGGATTGCAACTGTCGACCTTTTGGTTAGCAGCCGTAGGCCTTAACCACTACGCAGTCAGGGTTTCCACACCACCACTGAATCATCAGAATTGACTCTTGTTATGAAACCTGATGGCCAAACTTGACCTAGTGGGTGTGTGAAGTCATCAGCCTCCATCAAAGGAGGGAGAATACTGTATTGTACCTGGAAGATGGACGTGTAATACACCGTTCATGAGTTTTAGGTTTCTCACTTGTCACGGGTTTTGATATTAGGTCTCTTTTGGTTATAAGTTTCAGGAACCAATTCAGGATAACTTAAGCTAAAAAAGAAAGTACACGGACTAGGAATGGGGTGAAATCAGACCAGTACATTGTTGGAAACTCAGGGAATTCTGAGTTTTAGTGTGTTGTTTGCTTTTCCCTATGCATCAGCTTCACTCTTTAATCTGCTCCTGTTGAATTTCTGTATTCTGCAGTCCACGGTGGGATGCAGGCATTAACAACTTATCCCTGTTTCCTTGGCCTCAGAGTCACCTACCTAAAGAAGAGTGTCATCTTTGTCCTAGTGTCTAATCCAAAATTCTCTGATAAAAATTCTGTCACATAAATTTTTATGGCCAAGCTTGCTGTCATAGGTTGAATCCTGCCTCCCAAAAAGCTATGTTCAAGCCCTAACCCCCAGGACCTACGAACGTGACATTATTTGGAAGTAGTGTCTTTGTAGAAGTAATCAAGTTAAGATGCAGTCATGCCGCTTTAGAATAGGTTCGAATCCAATGACTGGTATCCTTATAACCAGTAAATCCAGTTGCCACTGTGTCGATTCTTAATCATGGCAACCCCCATGTGCTTCATAGGGTTTTCAGTGGCTGGTTTTTTGGAATTAGATTGCCAGGCCTTTCTTCTGAGGTGCCACTGAACCTCCTACCTCTTGGTTAACCACTGAGCATATTAACTGTTTGCATCACTCAGGGACTCTGATATTCTTACAAGAAAAAGAAAACTGGGCACAGACATAGAGGGGAGAAGGCCATGTTAAGACAGAGTCAGAGACTGGAGTAATACAAGCCAAGGAATGCCAGGGATTGCCAGTGACCTCCAGAAGCTAGGGAGGGATAAGGAAGAATTCTCCTCTGGAGTCTTCCAAGAGAACATGGCCTGCCAACGCCTTGATTTCGGACTTCCAGAGCTGCGAGAGAATAAATTTTTGTTGTTTAAAGCCACGTAGTTTGTGGTGCTTTATCATGGCACACCAGGGAACCTGATAGACTTGGCTTAGATCAAGAACTTACTCCTGGTCCAGTCAACTATGGCTGTGGTTTGGGGTTACCTTGAATTTTTTACTGTGTCTTCTGCAGTACCCATGTGGTGTTACACTTCCCAGAAAAGAGAAGGATGTCATTTCTAAGAAAGTACATTGTAAGCTAGGCAAATACCTGAAGGATGTCTGCTACACCTCACTGTGTGCCAGCATTGAGAGGAAAATAGATAATTCTTACATTATCCTGCTGACTCTCACAGGTCAAATCCTCTAGCCATAGGCCTGGCTTTAGATAGATTGGACAAGTGACAAGACAATAAAGAAGGAAGAGACCATCTACTGACCACCATAGTCACTGCTATGAGTATGAAAAACTATTGTTCCTGAGAAAGTATTCCAGAAAGAGTAACATTGAGGTCACATATACCACAAGAGATAAAAATTCCATCACATAAATTTGTATACAAGAAGGCATTCCTATTTTAGGCCTGTTTATAGCTCCGTGAAGGTGGGGAGTCCTATAGGGTCGCTGTGAGTCGGAATCAACTAGATGGCACTGGGTTTGGTTTGGTTTTTGGAAGGTAGGGAAACGGGTATTTTGAGCTAGGTTGATCTCACTGACATCTGCTTTTTCTTTGTCTTAGTTTTCTATCCTGAGCATACCTTATCAAGTGAGATATAGTCTCTGGTCCAAGGGTCCAATTGCTTGTGATCCAAAATAATGTCTTCTAGAAGAGTTATAATCATAGAATTTTAAAGACCCAAAAGAGGCTTTAGGGATTATCTAGTGTAATACCCTTATTTTTCCACAAGAAATTATCCACAGTTCAAGGAAATAAAGCCTGGGCTACTTTTTGACATTAATGAAAGTAGTGAGTCTCCTAACTCCCCATGCCAGGCTTTTCCCACTGTACCGAAATGTTACTATTCAGATATTCAGAAGAATCTGTGAGGTACTGAAATGTGTGCCAGGAAGGACCTTTAGGGCCCAGGTGTTGTAAATATTATCCTGCTTCTCGTTGTCAATGTGAAACAATACCAAGGCTTTGAGGATATTAATGGACTAAGGAATAGAGACGCCATTCTTAAAAAGAGAAGAGTAAGAAACTAACATTTATGAAATACCTATTGTGGGATTGGTCCTAAACCGAATGTCTGTGTATAATAGGACATTTAATTCCCACAATTTCCTTATGGTGAAGGTATCATTAAAATTATTTTATAGATGAGAAACAAAGGCTCACAGAAGTCAGCTAACTTGTTTAATGACACAGAAGTAATTTGGTAGTTGAGAAAGGATTCCAGCTTGGGTCTGTCTGACTCCAAAGCTGTGCTCTCTCTTCACCGTACAGTGCTGCTTCCTAAGAGCTGATATAGATACATCCAAACCCGCTGCCGTTGGGTCAATTCCGACTCCTAGCAACCCTACAGGACAGAGTAGAACTGCCCCATAGGGTTTCCAAGGAGCGCCTGGTGGATTCCAACTGCCGACCCTTTGGTTAGCAGCCATAGCTCTTAACCACTATGCCACCAGGGTTTCTAGGACTTATAAAAACTGACATACTGAGGAGAGGAGGTTACTGTGCAATAAAATTACCAACAGTGATCAAAAGTAATTTGGTGAGATTCCAAAATAATTTAATCTTCACCTGTCTTTAATTCAGAGTTTTTAAACCTTAAAATTTTTCTATGTTTTATATGTAAACATACATATGTTTATATGTATGTGTATATATAGGTATATGCATGTGCGTGTGTGCCCACAGGGACACACACACTCAATATATTCATTTTAGTGGATCAAACTAATACTGCCCTAGGCATATAGACATTGAAATAAATTTGACTTATAATTGAAAAGAAAAGCCACCTAGCTTTTTGTGGTGGTCTCGACAGTAACAGCTGTAGCATCTTAGTTGATTATCCTTTTTATTAGCATCTTCCTTGTTAATTTGTTCCAGTGCAACAAACAAAATTCTTAAAGTTTTTCAAAATTTCTTGTACTTTTCTTTTAAAATGTATTTATCACAGCTTTTCTCTTAGCACAGTATTTTATATAATAATAATAATAATAAATGTTTGTTGAATGAGTGAGCAGAATAAGGTGGTTATAATTCATTATGCATAATTTCTGTAATTTTGTAAGCAGTTAAAGGTAGCTATAGTGAACTTTATCAAAATCCTCTTCATTAGAGCCTTGAGATCATCTTTATTCCCAAATTCAATTACAGTGCATGTTAGTGGGACAAAGGAAGGAGCCTTAGTGATGCAGTGGTTAAAGCGATCAACTGCTAACCGAAAGGTCTGCAGTTCGAAACCACCAGCGGCTCTGAGGGAGAAAGATGTGGCAGTCTGCTTCCGCAGATATTTACAGCCTTGGAAACCCTATGGGTTCTTTATGAGTCGGGAATGACTCGACAGCAGTGAGTTTGGGTTTGGTTAGTGGGACAGAGAGTAGATTATTGATTACTGTTGATTTAATGCTTTCTACAGGTTCATGCCTCTGGTGGTTTGTGTTGTGGTTGTGATATTTTACTGCTTTAATACTGTTTTTATATCCCGTAACCTTGTGGTTCTCAAACTTGAGCTTACATCAGAATCACGGGAGGGCTTTTTAAAATACAGATTTCTGGGCCCTATGCCTAGCGTTTCTGATTCCAAAAATCATTAGTAGAGCTCAATAATTTGCATTTCTAACAAGTTCCCAGGTGATGTTAATGCTGCTAGTCCAGCGACCACATTTTGGAAGTCACTGCTCTAACTCAATAGGCTGTTAATTAAGACAGTTGAACTAAGATATAATTCATTTGGAATAGAGGTACCCTTTGAAGATTCCTTTAACATAACTTAAAAGTCTTAAATTACTTATTTCATCAGGTTTGAGGAAACATAGGAAATATCACATAGAGGATGATCATTATTTCATTAAGCTATGTTTCAGTATAACATGGTCACTAAAGTGCTTACTTTCATCTCATATATGTCTCTGTTTTATGCCTCTTATCTGTTTCTATTGTAATACCTCAATTCAAGCTCTCGTCACCTATTACGTAAACCTCATTGGTAGTTTACTAAATGCTCCATTTTGGGAGGGAATGACGAGGGGACCTGGGGTGCAGAGAAGTGTTTCAGAGAAAAGCCACAGCATCCAGAGTGAAGAGAGGGGAATGCTAGGTTTGAGGTACTGAAAAAAACAAGTTTTGATATGGCTAAAATATACAGCAAGACAAGGGGAGTGAGAGATGAGGTTTGAGCAGTACGTCGAAGGTTACACTTGTCCAAGGTTTATTTACACTACTAACATGAGATTTGTATTTAGGCATGTGAACCTGGTTACAGGGCAGCCAACTAATAATACAGTGCAAACTAGAGGCAGTCGGGAGATTGCTGCAATAATAAAGTTACCGGAAAAGATGATGATTGGCTCTGAGGGATGAAGAAATGTGTGTGAGTGCTGGAGGTATTTAGGAGTAAAGCCAACAGGACTTACTCGTTTGATTAAGACTTCATGAGAGGAAAAGAGAAATCAGTATCTCTAATTCAGTCTTTGGCAACTTGGTAGATAGAAGAACCATTCAAATAGTGTTGTTGTTGGGTTTAACTTTTTTCTCAATTTTTAATTGTTTATTGCTAGCAATAGAAATGCAATTAATTATATATATTAATCTTATATCCTGCAAACTTCTTAAACTCACTTATTAACTCTAGCTTTCTGTAAATTCCATAGGATTTTTCTACAAAGATTATCATGTAGTATTTCCACTCATTTCTTTCAAGTTCCAGCTGCTGCTTTCTCCTGGGTCTTTGGGGGCCTTCCCGTGCATTCATAGTTTAACTGACAGCCAGAATGGAGGTAGATTTTGTATGCGGATTTTGGAACTAATTAACTCTGCTGCTCTCTCCCTTCTAGAATTTCCTCCTCAATTTTTTGTGCAAGTCCTGAACTCTGTCCTCCTGACACCTCAACTCAGTAAGGCTGTCACGTGCCTTATGCAGGATTTGAGATTGCTGTTAGGGAAAAAACTACAAATGTATATATCTCACCCTTTGAACTTTTTCAAGAGTAGATTTAGCTACTGTTTCTATGTGCTTTTTGGTTGCTTTCTGGTGTCAAAAAACTATACATACACACAGAAAATAAAAATGAATGTCATTAACAGACAAGAAACTTTCAGAATTTCTTAAAAGACTGAACGCAGATAAGATTGGATTGGTGGAACGAATAGAAAGATTCAGCAGAGTAGCAGGATACAAGACCAATATACAAAAATTAGTTGAATTCTTATACACCAACAAAGAGAACTTTGAAAAGGAAATCAGGAAAACAATACCATTTATAATAGCCCCTAAAAAGATAAAATACTTAGGAATAAATCTAACCAGGGATGTAAAAGACCTACACAAAGAAAACTACAAAGCACTACTACAAGAAACCAAAAGAGATATACATAAATGGAAAAAACATAACCATGCTCATGGATAGGAATACCCAACATTGTGAAAAATGTCATCCCTACCCAAAGCGATCTGTAGAGATAATGCAATCTGGATCCACATACCAACAGCATTCTTTAACGAGATGGAAAAACTAATCACCAACTTTATATGGAAAGGAAAGAGGCCTTAGATAAGCAAAGCATTATTGGTAGAGTAGGTGGATTTGGCAATATGATCTTCAAGTTCATCTGGAAGAGTATCTGATTAAAAATAGCCAGAAATATTTGGAAAAAGATAAACAGCTTACCCTAAAATATAAAAATACAGTACGATGATATACTTAAAAACAAATACAAAAATATAGTATGATGATATACTTAAAATAGCGTGGTATTGGTATAAACCCCCCCCCCCCAAAAAAAACCGAACCTGTTACCATTGACTCGATTCTAACTCATAGCAACCTTGTAGATACAGGTAAATGGAGTAGAAGAAACAGTCCAAGAACAGATTTTTTTGTTTTTTCTGTGTGGTAAATTATGGTAACAGTAGTACTTCAGATCAGAAAAGGTATTGGAACAGTTGTTGAAGCCTAAAAAGAAACCTTTAGATTCCTGATTATTACCATATACAATAGAAAATTCCAATGTAAGTTTCAATGTAAAACAACAGTATAGAAAGTGGTAGATTAAAATCTGGAACAAGGTTTTCTACTATTTGATCATCTTTGGCAAGAACAGTCCAAGCATTTCTGAAGGAAATACTGACAGATTTCATTGCCTAACAGAATATGCAATGAGAGACACCTTAAAGAAACTTAAAAGACAAGCCATCAACTGTGGGGGAAATACAGTATATATAATAGATTATTAAAATCCGTACCATGTTAAAGAGCTTCTATAAATTACAGTTAAAAGATAACTCAGTAGAAAATGGGGAGATGGCATGAAATGAAAATATGAATGAATGACAAACATGAAAAGTCATTAAACCTCACTTGTAAATCAGAGATATGCTGAATAAAATTACAGGGAGCTAGCACTCTGCGTGACAGATTAGCAAAAATGTAAAGATTCATAATTCCTTACATCCCTATAGCAGTTATAATACTTTCTTGAGCTGATGTTTCATGACTTACAATCCTTGAGGCTAGGAAACTATGCCTTTGTATCACCCCAATACCTGGTATAGGGCCTCACATACGATACAAACCAAACTCGTTGCTGTCGAGTCCGTTCCTACTCGTAGTGACCCTATAAAAAAAAAAAAAAAAGACCCTATAGGCTTCACATAATAAATGATTTAAAGAAGAAATACACACCTTGAACTTGCCACCATGGAAAAGGGTGTAAGCCAGCCAGTCCCTGGGTGATGCAAATAGTTAATGTGCTTAGCTGCTAACTGAAGGGTTGGAGGTTTGAGGACACTCAGAGGTGCTATGGAAGAAAGGCCTGGCAATCTTCTGCAAATCAGCTATTGAAAACTCTGTGGAGCACAGTTCCACCCTGAAAGACATGGGGTCGCCATTGAAAGCTCTATGGAGCACAGTTCCACCCTGACACACATGGGGTTGCCGTGAGTCGAAATTGACACAATGGCAACTGGTTTTAATACATTCGTAAAAATACTGTTAACAAATGAGGCTGTTTACAATAAGAACTCTAAACAGTTTGGGATTAAATTAGTTTAAACAAGCTTACTTAAAAAAATGAAAAGCTATGCGGATATCTTCACAGTTTGTTCCCCATTTGGTGTGCTGTCACTGGGAGCAGTTCTTTAGTTTGTGCATTTGCACCTTGTACGTACATATACATGCATTTATAAAAACCTTTTCCAAAACAATTTTCTTTTCATTATAAGAAAAAAAAATGACCTCTTAGTATAAATTTAAGGCAGTGTTATAAAGAACTGGTCTGATATTACCAAGTTAGTAAAGAGAAAGAAGATCCTATGATAATTTATTTTTCCAGAGGATAGTGGATTATTTGAGGGCTTGGTTGAATTCAAAACAAATAGTTTTTTTATTTTTTTATTTGAGATTGATAGACTTGCCAAATATACTGTGTGCAAACGTGGTTTCTTCTCAGTTTTTCACCTTGGGATGATAGGAAAATACATATATTCTCTACGAAGAGAAGTACTTATTGAACACCTGGTCGATAAGTAACCCCATTAGCTTTCCATGGTTATTGGATCACAAGAAAGGTCAAATTATTCTCTTTAGGGTTTTCACACACGTGTTATGAATTTTCATGCACATGAAACGAGATTAGGTGATCTTTGACCTTGATTCATCTTCTTACATTCTCTTTGACTCATTTTATCTGAGAAGTCGAAAGACAGTCTCCATTGTTGCATTAGTGCTTTGGACAAATTTCAAGAAAGAACTGTTTTTTGATATCTGTATCATTTGGTGGTGTGATGTACTAGGAAGCTGTATGCGTAGAGTTTTTGAGGCTTTGAAGAAATCACCCATTGTCAAAATGTCTTTGCTTTTCTTCCTGTCAGAAATAGACTGAGGATAATACCTGTAATTATAAAGTCCTTTTTGTTTTCCCCTTTTCTTCTTCAGTTATTATTTTCCCTTAAGATGAAGGCTTCAGACAAATGTAAAGCATTCTTTATTTATGCCTCCACCACCCCAAACTTAATTTTGAAATATTTCAAACAACAGAAAAGTATATCATTCTTGTTAGTTGTTATCAAGTACTTCTGATTCATGGCGACCCCACGTGTGCAGAGTAGAACTGCTCCATAGGGTTTTCAAGGCTGAGATCTTTCAGAAGCAGATTGCCAGGCCTGCCTTCCGAGGTGCCGCTGGGTGGGTTTGAATCACCAACTTTTCGCCCAGTAGTCAAGCATTCAGCTGTTTGCGCCACCCAGGACTCCACAGAAAAGTATAGAGAATTGAAAAAAAGAAAAATCAATTTAAGAAATAAGAAATTATAAAACAGTTGAATTCCTATTGTATCCCTCCCTAATCGTACTTACATACATGCCCTTAAAGAAATCAATATCTGTGAGTGTCTTTATACTTTTACTGTTGTTGTTATTAGTTGCCATCGAGTCGTCATTTGTTGCCATCAGGTCAATTCCGACTCATGACAACCCCATGTATACAGAGTAGAACTGTTCGAAAGGGTTTTCAAGGCTGTAAACTTTGAGAAGCAGATTGCCTGGCCTGTCTTCTGAGGTGCCCCTGGGTGGGTTCAAACCACCAACCTTCCCTTAAGTGGTTGAATGCTTAACTGTTTGTGCTACCAGGTACTCCTCATATTTCTACTGCATATGAACATATCCCTAAGATATTTTTATGTGGAGGATTGGTTTGCTTTTTATAAACTTTATACAAAAGATATAAAAAGGTATGTACCCTTTTACAACACTTTTTCATTCAGGAGTGTTTTTGGAAATTGTTTAGGTTGATAGATACAGCTCTAGTTCAGCTTTATTCTCTGCTTTAGAGTATTCCATGGAGACCTGGTAGCGCAGTGGTTAGGCGCTTGGCTAACCGAAAGGTTACCACCAGCTGCTTCTCCAGAGAAAACTTGGCAACCTGCTACCGTAAAGATTACAGTTTAGGAAACCTTATGGAGCAGTTCTACTGTCATGTAGGATCACTGAGTCGGATTCGACTCGATGGCACACAACCACATAGAGTACTCCAGCATACAGTTATACCATTCTTTATTTCACTGCCTCTTCTTGAAAGATATGTGAGTTGTTTTTAGTTTTTTACTGTTACAAACCGTTCTGCAACGAGCATCCTCATGTGCCTGTCCCATTGCATGGCTGTGTGAGGGTTTCTCTTAAGATACATTCTCAGGAGTCTGGCAGACGTTTAGTTTAGAGTCTGATGGGCATGAAATGTTATTTTATTGTGGTTCCCCAATTTCAGGTGATGTTGAGCATCTTTTTATTACACTTATGAACCACTTGTTTTGTTTCTCTGCGGAACGGTTGCCCGCCTGTTATTGCTGATGATCATCATGCTGTTGATTTAACGGTGCCCTTTTCTAGGTAATCAGCTTTTTCTTTCTAGAGAATTGTTAGATTTTTCACTTTGTATTCAATATATTGTAGTTTTACCACCGTAACGTTTCTAAATGTGGATCTATTTTTGTTTTCTTATGTTCAGTATTTAGAATGTACTTTGCATCCAAAGGTTTGTGTCTAGAAAATTTTCAACTATTATCTTTTTAAATATTACTTTCAGCTGTTTCCTCTATTCGCCTCTGAATTTCCTAATAAATTTATGTTTGAGTCTCAATTTTTTCTGCATCTTTAGCTGCTCTTTCCTATTTCTTATCTCTTTGTCTGACTATGACATGCTTGTGTAATGGTTAACGAAGGAGCCCCGGTGGTGCAGTTGTTAAGTACTTGGCTGCTAACCGAAAGGTTGGCAGTTTGAACCCACGTAGCAGCTGTGCAGGAGAAAGACCTGCTTCTGTAAAGATTACAGCTTAGGAAATCCCATGGGGAAGTTCTGCTCTGTTACTTCGGGTCGCAATGAGTTGAAATTCAATGGACGGCACACAACAACAACAATAAAAAAATGGTTCATGAGCTACACTGCTAACAAAAAGATGGAGGTTCTTGTCTACCCAGACACTTCAGAAGAACGTCCTGATGACCTGCTTCTGAAAACTCAGCTATTGAAAATGCTGTGGAGTGCAGTTCTGCGCTGACACACATAGGTTCACAGTGAGTTGGGGTTAACGCCATAGCAACTTGCTTTTCGTTGTTTTGTTTTTCTTTTTTAAATCAGGAGTTTGTCTCATCTCTTCCATTTTTATTTCAGTGACTTTATTTTTAATTTTCAGAATTTCTATTTTTTAATATCCAACTTTCCTCATTTCATTTTAGTCTGTTTCATAATTTTTTATTCTTGTGTAATGGATATTTTATTTCTCCAAATGAAACAAATGGAATACTATTCGTCAATAAAAAGTAATGAAGTATCACTCTATACCCACTAAACCAAACCCAAACCCGTTGCCATCAAGTCGATTCCAACTCATAGTGACCCTATAGGACAGAGTAGAACTGCCCTGCTGGGGTTTCCAAGGAGCGGCCAGTGAATTCAAACTGCTGACCTGTTAGTTAGCAGCCGTAGCTGGCTGTAGCTGTAGCTGTAGCTGTTAACCGCTGTGCTACCAGGGCTCCCTACATCCACTGGGATGCCTGTAATCAAAAAGATGGACAGCGGCAAGTATTGGTGAGGATGCAGAGAAATAGGAACGCTCATATATTATTAGTGGGAATATAAAAAGCTGCAGCCACTGTGGAAAAAAAGTTTGGTAGTTCCTCAAAAAGTTAAACATAGAGGTACCATATGATCAAGCAATACCACTCCTCATCGTATACCGAAGATAATTGAAAACATATGTTCGCACAAAAACTTGTACACAAATGCAGTGTTAGTCTTGGTAACCAAAAGAGGGAAACAGCTCAAATGTCTATCAGCTGATGAATGAATAAACAAAATGTGATATACCCATACGATGGAATATAGTATTCAGCCTTAAAAGGAATGAATTACTGATACATGCTACAACATGGATGAACCTTGAAAACATAATGCCAGCTCAAAGAAACCAGACACAAAAGGCCATATGTCGTATGATTCCATTTATATGAAATGTCCAGAATAGGTAAATCCATAGAAATAGAAAGTAGATTGGTGGTTCCAGGGAATGAGATGGAGGGTTAATGGGGAGTGACTGCTTATAGGTACAGGGTTTCTTTTTCAAGTAATGAAAGTGTTCTGGAATTGGGTAGTGCTGATAGTAGCACACCCTTGGGAATATACTGCAAACCACTGAATTATACACTTTGAAACAGTGAATTTAAAACTGTTTAAACAAAAGCCACATAACCAGGAGAGTGTGGTATTGGCATAAGGGTAGACCTGTAGATCGGTGATACAGAATACAGAGTTCATAATCAAACCTGAATGTGTATAGGTAATTGATTTTCCACAGGATGGCAGAGAATTCAGTGGAGGAAATTGAAGGATAGTTTTTTTTAACAAAAGGTGGTAGAACAACTGGATGAAAAAAATGAACCTCACACAATACACAAAAATGAACTTTAAATGGATTCTAGACCTTAAACTTCCAGAAGAAAATCCAGGAAAAAATCTTTGCAGCCTTGGGATAGGCAAAGATTTCTTAGAGAGGTAACAAAAAGTACTAACCATTAAAAAAAATAAGTAAATGAATTGTATGTCATCAAAATTGGAAACATCTGCTCATCAAAAGCTATCATTAAGAAAATGAAAAGCAATCCACAGACTGAGAGAAAATATTTGCATATATAAACAAATTTTTTTAATTAAAAAAAATTTTTTTTATATCTGACAAAGGACTATATCCAGAATATATAAAGAAATAATACAATTTCAATCACAAGACTGTCAGCCCAGTTAAAAAATGGATAAAATATTTATTCATACCTTTAGTGAAAGAAGATAAGCTCATTGAACTGTGTAGTTAAAATGGGTACATTTCATTGTATATAAATTGTACCTCAATGTCATTGATTTAGACAGTTAAAAAATTTTAAAAATCACATACGGTTCTTAATAAGCACTTTTATACACTATTAAATTCAAAATAACTGTGACCTAGGACTAATATTCTTGGGCTGAATTTTGGGAAAACATACCAAAGAAGTATATGTGTGTATGTAGACTTTGGGTGTCCCAAAAGTCCGAGAGTCATTTATGCATTAATAACTTCAGAAGTATATATGGTACAAAGTGGCAAAAAGCATTATTTGAAAATTTAGTTACTTTAATGTCTTTTGTACTTAGCTTCAATTTTTAATTTTTAAAAAACTTTTTTTTTCAATTATTTACCATCTCCAATCTCTGAGGGATTAAAACATACAAAAAAATTAATGCTGATGGTAAACAAAATGTGGTATATTCATACAACGGGACATTGTTCAGCCATAAAAAGGGGAAGGTATGTTGATAAATACTACAACATGGATGAACCTTGAAAACATTATGCCAAGTCAAAGAAACCAGACACAAAAGACCACGTATTACATGATCCCATCCATTTGAAATGTTCAGAGTAGGCAAATTCAGAGACAGAAAGTAGATTAGTGGTTGCCATGGGAAAATTCAACCTAACTGCTAATAAACGCAAAAAAGCCAAACCCATTGCCGTAGAGTCAATTCTGACCCCTAGCGACCTTAGAGGACAGGGCTTACCTGCCCTGTAGGATTTCCAGGGAGCGGCGGTGGATTTCAACTGCTGACCGTTTTATTAGCAGCTGTATCACTTAACCACTGTGCCACTGGTACAGGGTTTTCTTTTGGGGTGATGGAAATGTCCTGGAATTAGATCGTGGTGATGTAGTGAATATATTAAAGTACACTGAAGTATACACTTTAAAGTGGTGAATTTCATGTTGTATGAAAGATATCTCAATAAAATAACGCAGTATAAAAACGTAATGCTGGGTCTTTGGGCACATGCATTTTGTATTTTGATAAATACTGTTTGGTTGTCCTCCACTGAGATCATACTAATTTATGCCCTCATAAGCTATGCATCAGAGTGCCTGTGTCCTCACGCTCGTGCCGGTGTGGTGTGTAATCAGAAATTTTAATCCTTGCACATGTGATTGTTGAAAAATAGTAAGCTACTGTAGATTACTTTTGTATTTCTCTAATTACGATCAAGATTGAATGTCTTATCAAATACTTAAATTCCATTTATATTTCTTTGCTGTTAAGTTATTATCCATTGCTTGTTTTTCTGCTAAGATTGGTCTTTTTTATACTGGTTTATAGAGCGTCTTTACATATTATCTTTTTTCCCAGTTGTTCGTCTTTTGGCTTAATAATGAATTTTACCATGAATGCCATCTTTACTGCCTAGTAGTACTTGTTATGACATTACTCCATCTTCATGGTTTAAGCCAAGAACCTAATATTAGAGAATGTCCTATCTTATTGGAATCTTTGATGAGGGCCAGTGAATTTCCCAGTGCTTACCACTGTACGCATTGTGTTTGTATTTTTGATCTCAGAATCTTTCAAAAGGGACTGAATAAGGAAGGCAACTTTCAGTTGGCAGCCAAGCGCTTAACCACTGCTCCAGCAGGGATAGGTGAACTGATCCAAAATTTTGAGTTTAGGCGAGCATTAAAGTGAATGCAACTTATGAGTTTTTCTAGAAAATGTGAAGAAAAAAACCCCACTAGATTAGTAAATAGATGGGTGGGAAAATGGATAAATACGTGGATAGATAGGGGAAACCAATGTACTAGGTAGGGATGAAACCCAGCTTAAAAAAACAAAAAAACCCACTGCTGTCGAGTCGAAAGAAGCAGATCTTTTTCCCTCCAACTTTTGAGTCAGTCAGCAAGTTTAGACAGTCCTTCAACAAAGGAAGCCCTGCGCTAGGTGCTAACTATCTAATGTTGAGTGAAACACTTTATCACTGATCTCATAAAGTTCATAACATAATGAAGGAGATGGGCAATAAACGGGAAAACAAACGCACTGTTACAATTGAAAAAATGTTATGAAGGAATTTAATGTTTCTGTTTGTTTAAAGAAAATAACTGGTTAAATAGTGGTTGCGTGATGTATTTCTGATAGGGTGGTCAGTGAAGGCCTTTCTGAGAAGGTAGCATTTATGCTGAGACTCAGGATAACGAAAAGCAGCCAGCCATAGGAAAGCTGGAGAAGGACATTCTATGCAGAGGGAAGCTTGGAATTGAGGGCCAGAAGATGGCGTCTCTGAGAAACAGAAAGAGGCCATTATGGCTGGAGCTTAGTTGAGATGGAGGAAGTAAGCAGAAACCATGCAAACCACAGTAAGGACTTTGGATCTTGCACTGAAAAATTATCAAGCAGAGTTAAACAAAGTAGTGACATTATCAGGTTAATGTTTTTAAAAGCCACTCTAGCTTCTGCCTGCAGAGGAAAGAGGAAGAGGGTAAGAAAAGAAGCAGGGAGAGCTGTTAAGAGGCTCCAGTGACAGCCTAGACCAGAGGTGACGATGGTGGCAGAGTGGATGGAGAGGAATTGATAAATTGTAGATGCAGCTTGAGGGTAGAATCAGCTGGATTTGATGTGTTGGGTGTTGTAGATAACGGAGAGGAAAGACTCATGGATTTCTTCCAGCTGATTTTTCCTGTGCTCTGCATGGAATCAAGGGTGCATTGGAGGAAGTTAGGTTCATAAGTAATGATTACATAATGTTTATTTGTGTAGAGCTTTGAAAATACTGCCACATCTATCACCTCATTTGGGTTCTCTAATTTTTTAACTGAAACATGTTGGCAGTTGAAATGTTTTCCTAATTCAATTAAGTTTTCCTGAAATAGAGCTTAACTTACATTCAAAGGTGCTGAGGCCACTTAAAATTCTCACACAAAAAAAGCAGTCCTTACCAAAGCTACATGTTATCTCTTATGTAATTGGCGTGGGATTTTGGGGGCAGGGGGTGGAGATGTGCTTCATTTTGTTTATTTTTTAGGGAATAGTGTAGAAATTGTAACATTTCTCTTAGTAGATTCTGTAAGTTTTGTGTAAATGACAGTATAAAGCCCACTATATTTTTATGAAGGATAAGGAGAATTTTAAAAATGTCCTAAACTGTTATAAACCATAGTTAAATTAATGGGAACCACTTCAGATTGTTGCAGTTATTAAGCATCTTTACTTTTGGAATCGATTACTGCACGCTGTATAATTTGGTGGGAAAGTGAAATCAAAATCTTAACGCTACCACAAATACATTCAATAATTTCTAGCATAATTGTATTATATTTGGCGTGAACGATGTCTATAATTTAATGATTTTTCCTTACTTAGGCCTTATTTTTAAATGTAATTTTTAGTGTTAATCTACGAATGGAACAGGTTACAAGAGTTGATACATTAGCTTCTCCAGAATAAAAGAAATCATAGTCTTGTTTATTTTTCAGAGGTGGCTGGATCCAAACAAACCAATAAGGAAGCAGCTAAAGAGTGAGCATACATACTTATTTGATGTTTTGCAAGTATATTTTATAAAGATAAAGGATTAATATAATCTGATTAATTAGAACTGCTTTTATTAATTCTAGGAGGATCTCCTTACAGTTTGAACTTTAGAGTCAAATTTTTTGTAAGTGACCCCAACAAATTACAAGAAGAATATACAAGGTAGGTTTATGGAGCACATTTTTCTTGAAAATATTTTCAAAACTCTAGTATGAAAATTCGACATCAGTTAGGCAAAAATAGATTACTGAACTGTAATTCCGAGCTTCCTAAGCAGCACACACAGTTTCTGGATGTTCCAGGATAATGGTCTCAGCCTTCCCTTCCCGTAGCTGGGAAAGCTTTAGTGGATTGGAACCCCAGGGTGGCCCCATCCAGCCCCAGGCGGCCTCCTGAGCCATACAAATACGAAGCTTTTTTACTTGTGAAAAATGGTGAAGAAACACTTCTGTAACTAAAAGAGTAACCAGATTTTGCTGCAACTCAGTTTTTCTAATTTTGTCTGGGTGTGTTTTTTTTTTTTTCCTTCCTATAAAAGCATATTCTATATACATTTTATTTTCATCGAAGAGAACACAGAATTCTATAAAAATATGGTAACCTGTATGTGTGGGAGTCATGGTCAGGACCTATCTTTTTTTTTTTCCCTGTGTGATTTTAATCTTTGGTTCTAAATAAATGTAACAGAATTTGGCAGGGAGTGTGTGAGCATGTTCAGGCCTTAACCTGGCCGTTTTACTTTCCTATCCTTAAGCCTGAGTTTGTGTTATTATCTAATCATGGCATCACTTAGACTTGATGAAATATACGCAAGAATGATCCCCATGAGCACCTTGATAGCATGTGACTGGCAGGCGAAATGTTTAATGTAGAAATAGAGGGGAAGTGACAGTGTGGTGACTCTCTCTGTTACAATAGCCTGAAAGATAACCCTGTGCGTTGCTTAAAAGACAGAATTAGCTTTGAGGGTATCAGTCAAGCATATTCTACCTTCTGTAAAAGTCTCAGTTATCAAAATCAGTGACTATATTCAGAATTACTCTTAGAAAATAGGAGTTAATTTAAAAATCTATACCTAAGCTACCTGTAGACAGGACATTAGATTTTAATGTATTTAGTTACTTTTAGAATGCTGTGGTGGAAACCCTGGTGGCATAGTGGCTAACAGCTACGGCTGCTAACCAAGAGGCTGGCAGTTCGAATCCACCAGGTGCCCCTTGTAAACTCTCTGGGGTAGTTCTACTCTGTCCTGCAGGGTTGCCATGAGTCGGAATTGACTCGGTGGCAGTGGGTTTTTTTTTTTGTATGGTGGAAGTGGATAACAAAATGATAAAGATATTTACATAATTAGCTATAGCTGCTGATCCTAAGGTATTTGTAGAGTTCTCAATTAGGGCAAGTTACATTGACATTCTTGAGACTCCTTTTCTGTGTATTTGTTGGGGGGCAGAGTGTTACTTTTTTTATAACAGGAGATGTTGGGAATATGGATCCTGGATTAGGCAGTCCTGGTGTTTGAAGCTAATAGTACAATTTAAGCTAAATTATATTAAAAAGCAAACTTGTATATCATTTTGCTTTAATGCCATATTCTTTAACCATTTAGGTTTTGTGGTGGTTGTTAAATAATTAAAGTAACAAGATCTTTCATCTTAAACAATTCACAATGTAGTAAAACTTTCCTTAATTTTGGATGAATTCCAAGGGAAATTCCTGAATTAATGAAAATTGTGAATTATAAAGCATTTCTAAATGAACTTTATTATTTCCTGGTACATGTGATAACTTGAAATCAAGTATCAGAATATTCCATTGTATGTTTTATGTAATCAAAATTTTAAATATATAAGAAATATTTGTAATTAAGAGAGAGGTACTTTAAAATTGGATTTATAATGTGTTTAACGTTTAAGAAGAGCTTATTAGTGTAATTAAAATACTGTTAATCGTAACCATGTTCGTAATTTACTTCACTCAGAAACCTACTGTTTACGTATCGGCTGTCTCGTTGTCCAGTGTTTTGCATTTACAACAGTAAAAAATGTACTGTCCAACTATTTTGCACATTAATGACATATATCTGGCGGTAACAAACACCAGTGTACGAGGCGAGAGTAATACTGGCAGTGATGGTTAAGGTTATGTGTCAACTTGGCTGGGCCATGATTCTCAGTGGTTTGGCAGTTATGTAATGATGTAATTTGGCAGTATGTAGTGCATAATTTAAGAGTTATGTAATGATGTTATTTGACAGTTATGTAATGACGTAGTCATCCTCTGTTTTCGCATAAGGCTGATTTCCGCATAATGACCTGGTCTTGGGAACCTAACTATGTCTATAAATGAGGAGTAGAGATATAGACACAGATACACATACATACATACACACACACACGTATACTGTAAAACCAAACCTAAAACCCACTGCTGTCAAGTCAATTCCGACTCGTAGCGAACCTATAGGACGTAGTAGAACTGCCCCATGGAGTTTCCAAGGAGCGCCTGGTGGATTTGAACTGTCGACCTTTTGGTTAGCAGCTGTAGCACTTAACCACTATGCCACCAGGGTTTCCATGTATACTGTATAACAAAATATTTACCAATTCAACAGTTTTTCTATGTATAATTCAGTGACAATAACCAGAATTTTTAATGTTTTTTTTCTCTTGGAATATGTACATTTTTTTTAAGTGGGGTAAGTAAAAGTCTTAAAATTTCCTGTCAAAAGATTTAAAGCCACAAAATTTTGATCTTCTGCCAATGTTGTCCGACACAGATGATTTTGCCTAGTAGGGACTGGAGGGCGATCCATCTTGTAAGCAACCTCTGCAGTCTTGTTATAGAATACTTGCGCCTTTATTGGTTTTTAAGGAAATTGGGCACTTGGTAATTCTAATAATGGTAGAACAATAGTAGGGAAAGGAACCTTTTATGTCTAGGGTCTTCTTTCTGATTAAAGAGGGCTTTCTTCACTGAAATGAAGGTGGAAAGATACTTTTCTACAATCAGCAGCTTTCTGCTGCCTGATACGATGATAGTGCACAGGCCTGTGGTTACATCTGGCTTTTTATCTTAGCAGAATGGATGGTGTTCTTTGGTTGGTCTCTCGTGCATTGCTACCATTGGCTCTTCTGTGTCTCTGACTCAGGTTTTCCATGCTTCCAGCTCTGCTTTCTGCGTACAACAGTCATCTGAGTATTCCTCCCTAATCTTCTCCTCCACGCATTTAACTCTCAAAAATCTTGAGTTTTTTAATGGAAGCTGGTGGAAACAAGACAATTGAAGTACAAAATTTCATCTATCAAAAAAAAAGAATTTTAAAAATCTGGATTTATGAATTTATGGAAACTTACTTTTAAAATATCTTTACAAGGGTCAACGTGTAAATTATAAAAGCAAATATTTAAATATTTCAGTTTTATTGTTAGTGTAAGTATACAGTTTTTTAAAAACTGAAAATGCTGTAATTTCAGTAAATGCTAGCTGTCCTTTCTTTCAGGTACCAGTACTTTTTGCAAATTAAACAAGACATTCTTACTGGAAGGTAGGTGATTTAAAGTTTTTAGTAACGAATTTCGAAATATATTTATTTCTGAATTAAGTAATTCATGTTCATTGCAACGTGAATTATGTATCAAAAAATGGTTACGTTTAGCATGCATTTTTTTCATCAGATAGGTTCATTACTAAATAGTTAAAATGAAAGTCACATAGAAACTTCAAGTGCAAAGAATATAAATTATAGTGCTTTAGAAATGATTGTATTTAACCTTGGTTTATGTATTCTGTTTGGTTTTATTAGATTGCCCTGTCCTTGTAATACTGCTGCCCTTTTGGCTTCATTTGCTGTTCAGTGTAAGTATCAGCTCACTTTTAGGTCAAATAGGATATGATTGTGGGGCCTGTGCATTACCTTAAATGTACATCACCTTTAATACATGGGCTCTTTAGACATATGTTGTTGTTGTTAGTTGCCCTCAAGTCTATTCCGACTCATGGCGACCCCTTGTGTGCAGAGTAGAACTGCTCTATAGGGTTTTCAAGGCTGTGACGTTTCAGAAGCAGATGGCCAGACCTGTCTTCCAAGGTGCCTCTGGGCGGGTTCAAACTACCAATCTTTTGGCTAGAAGTTGAGCGCTTAACCATTTGTATCATCCAGGGACATAGGTCCCTATACAGAAAGAAGTGACTGCAGAGGAAATGTAATGAAATGCCCAACTAATTAATAATTACTTTGTTTCCTGAAATTGCTTGAATATTAAATGAATTGTTTTAACTTGCTTCAACGATAACATTAGAAACAAGTATCTCACTTCCAGAAATTGATGACGTTACTGATTTAGCTCTAATAACTGAAAAATATGTTTATTAAAGTGTGAATATTTTCCTTCTACTTACCAGCTGAATTTGGCGATTACAATCAGTCAGAGAATTTACCAGGCTACCTCTCAGATTATTCTTTCATTCCTAATCAACCTCAAGATTTTGAAAAAGAAATTGCAAAATTCCATCAGCAACATACGTAAGAATTTATTTACTTTTCTGCTTATTTGGTAAACTTAATGGCATCCTTTCTAGAGAAGTATTTTAAATTATTTCTGATTCGTTTTATTTACTTAATATAGAACAGTTACTATTATATAAAATACTATGATTTAAAGAAATGTAGGTGATATATACTAAAATACATGTTATTGCTTATTTCACATAATATATGAGGCATCTTTTCATTTCTGTTAAGAACCATACAGCTGTATGTAAGCAGAAATTCATTTGCTATTATATAAAGTCAGTTCTTAAGAAGGAATTTTAAATATTAATAGTATATTCACAGTATACAGTTCAATCTACTTAGCAATTTTTTCTCTGTTTTTAGCTATATTAAAGGAGTGAGTTCTGTTTGGTAAAGAGCCAAGAGGAGAAAAGGAACTTTAGATAATAATAAATTAATTTTAAAATGTTCCTTTAAAAACAGTAGCATTTTTTCAGTAATAACTATATTCAACTTTCTTTTTTTGCGATACTAATTTTATGTGACATTTTTTTTCCAGAAGAGCCGTTGTATTGCTTTGAATAGACAGTAATATTGTTTATTGATTCAGAGTTCAATTTTTAACATACAATTCAAAGTACTCATGGAGGAACTAAGGCAGTGTTGAATATTGGCTGACCCAGACTGCCTGGGTTGAAATTCACCTGGTAAACTTAATTACTGTCTTTAACTTTGGCCAAATTGCCCTGTCTCTGCTTTTCTTTTCTTATCTGTAAACTGGGGATAATAAGAGTATCTGCCTCTGGAGTTATTATAAGGGTTAAACGGGTTTATATATACTAAGTACCCAGAACAATGCCTGGCTCACGGTGAGCCCCGAGGAAATATTAGCTCCTATTATAATAAAGAAAACTTACTTTCATTTAGTAATAGCCCATGTATCTAAAACAAGTTGGCAAAATATGGCCCGTCACCTATTTTAGTATAGTCTGTGAGCTAAGAATGGTTTTGTACATTTTACATGGATGAAAAAATATGAAAATAAGAATAATGTTTCATGGCATGGGAAAATTTTAGGAAATTCCAATTTCAGCATCTATAAATAAACTCCCATTAGAGCGCAGACATCCTCATGCATTTCCAGATTGTCAGTGGCTGCTTTCACGCTACAGTAGCAGAGTTGAGTAGTACTTCCAACAGGGAACGTCTGGCCTGAAAGCCTAAAATACTTAACTATCCAGCCCTTTACAGAAAAAGTTTATGGACCTGTGATCTAAAATAAGACTGATGAATGAAAATTTTAATAGATTGGCTTAATAAAAGGAGGGGGCTATATTTTGGCCTAAAATTAAATCCCATCTATAATAAAATTCTACAAATAGCATATCTGAAACAAGAGTTTGAAGGTAAACCAGATTTTAAAATTTACCAATAGCGAAAAATTTCATCTGTAAGAAAGAGTACATTTAACGAGAGATTAATTATGTATTTCTGTTTGGTTTAAAGAAATGATTGATCACATCTTTGAACAAATTAAAAATAGAGTCATCCAGTTTAACTTTGGGGGGAGTATTTAACTTAATTTTATAGAAAGCCGAAGTCTCTCTGCTTTTCTTGGTGAGTCGCATTTGTTATGGTCATGTATTGTCAGGCTGTTTACTCCCTCATCTAGTGTCATTAGTGAGTGGAAGATTGATACCTTTGCTTTTGTAATTTGCTGGTTTGCTCTGCTGTAGTCAAATAAGATCGGATAACTAGGATTGTAAGAATTGTGTATGAAATAGGAATAAATCTGTCTATTTTTAAAGGTTTTTCACTTAAAGCAGCGGTTCTCAAACTTGTGTTTGTAAGAATCACCTAGGATACTTGCTACAGATGAACAACTTCGACCGTATCCCAAACCTTCTGTATCAGACTCTGTATAACAGTACTTCTCAAGCTGCCTGTCATGAAAGACCAGTTTTTTCCTCCAGTCTGTCAGGAATGATACATAGAATTTTTGAAAAATACAATACAAATGAATTACTAGAAAAATAAAATGGAGAAATAAGCAAAGACGTAAAAATTACAAGTCCTATTTTTTTATTGTTAGATTCAACAGACATAAAATTATTCTGCCCTGGCCCTCAATTTCTGTATTTTTTATGACTCAGAACCTGTTTGTGCTACTTGCTTTGAGAAGCAGTCCTCTGGAGGTTAGCTCAGAATCTGCTTGTTGAGAAGCACGCAGGTGATTTAAATGCAGATGGTGTATGGACCAAAGGTTTGAGAGACACGCTTGTAAGTTATGTCCAAGAACGAGTGACTTTGTAATTGGCCGCAAGAATAGCTAGGACTTTTAAAACTTGCTGTTTCTTATATTTCTGGATGATTCGGGTTACTGAAAATGTGTCCTCCTGATAAGTTAGATGTTATTGTACAGAATTAAGAAGAATAGTCATGCATGGTGTTTTGTCAAAGATTTCATTAGAATGCTTGAAAATTTTCCGGACAACTACCCTTCTTCTAGTTTGACCATGTTTGTGATTGATCTAATTTTTAACCTAATGATGTTTTTATAGAGGCTTATCTCCTGCAGAAGCAGAATTTAATTATCTGAACACAGCGCGTACCTTAGAACTCTATGGTGTTGAATTCCACTATGCAAGGGTAAGTGTAGAATTCTTACTCTGATGTTGCTCAGTTGGGCTCCATTTTTCATTATTAATTTTTTTTTAATGCCTTAATGAGATTAAGCACCAACTGGAAACACTTGTAAGTGCCGATGACACAGTTGCACTGAAAATGTCCTCTGAGTATTTTCACAAAAACGTATGATTCAATACCTGATGAGTAGGACAAAGTGGATTCTTCATGTTAGTATTCTTAAAGGCGATATTTTATATTATAAAGATAATTTTTGCAGACCGTAAGAGACAGTACCTTTATAATTTTTATTTTATAAAATAAAGGTTAAGTTATAGGAAAAGCAATTCTTGCATATTTAACTGTCATGATAATCCTGATCATAAAAGATGCTCTGACCTCACTGAGGCCAATGCTGTTTCACTTTATTTTTGTCATTTAATGACATCATTATAAATTTTGATTTTTAAAGCACATATTTTGCACATATCCCCTCATCCCTTTACTAAAGTGGAATGTATAATCACTGTCTTTGCCTTTACAGTACTCGGTAACTTCTTTTTCTTTGCTGCCTCCAAAAAGACCGTTACCCTCTTGCCATAAACATATTTGTGAGTGGTCATCCTCATGTATGTGTCTCTTCACCTAGACTCCTTATCATCATTTCCTTTGCTTTTTTCCCTTCGTTTTATAGGTCTTTATTAATGTGGTGAGAATATATACAACAAAGCATTTGCCAGTTCAGCAATTACTATATGTATAATTCAGTGACATCAGTTGTATTCTTCATGTTGTGCAGCCCTTATTGCTATCCGTTTCCAAATTATTCCCCCACCATTAACATAAACTCAGTGTCTTATAAGCAGTAGTTTTCCCTTGTGTCCTTTCTCCCATCCTTGATGATCACTAATAGCCTCTCGTTTCTACGTTTTTGCTTATTTCATGTAAGTGAGATCATACAGTATTTATCCTTTGGCAACTAACTTACTTCACTCAGCATAATGTTTTCAAATTCCATCCATGTTGTAGCATGCATTAGGATTTCATTTCTCTTTAGAGTTGAGTAGTATTCCATTGTATGTATGCACATTTTTTGTTTATTTATTCATTCATCTGTTGATGGATATTTTGTTTGTTTCCGTCTTTTGGCTGTTGTGAATAGTGCTGCAGTGCACATTGGTGTACAGTCATGATTTCTTTATTTCTTTATCAGAATTTCTTTAGAATCTCTTAGTATTACCTATTCTTTATAAATCATCCTTCTTTTTGGGTGGTCTATTACTTTTGAACACAATTCTCTAAAATGTAGCATACCAGTCAGTATTTGTGTAACTACATTTTGTTTATTTTTACTATAAATCTTAAAACAAATAGAACTTTAAAAATGTGAATTTAATATGGTTTAAAAAAAAAAAAAAAGACAACCAAACTCAGTCAGTGTAGTTCTTAGCTGTTTTCTTAGTGTAGTTTAGTACCTGCAAAGACTGATCAATGATATACAATGTTGGACTTTCCTTTTTTTATTTAAATGGCATGACTGGATCTCATACATAATTAAATATAAATGTATTGATTTTATTAAGGTGTTTTTATTTGTTTAAATTATTAAATTGTAAAACTATTTCTCAGAAAACCCTAAATATAGAGTACTAGATTGAAGAAGTTTAAATTTTAAATGGTCAGCATTATTTAATAATGTATTCTGTACCCCCTCTCAAAAAAAATAGGTGCCTTAGTCTGGGTTCTCTAGAGGAGCAAAACCAATGAAGCATATATAGAGAGAAATTTACTTCAATGAAATGGCTCACACAATTGTGAGGGACTGGCAAGTTCCAAATCTGTGGGCCAGGTAACAGGCTGAAGGCCTCTGCTGGCTCAGGAGTTTACAGGTACTGATGACCCAAAATCTGCAGGTCAGGCGGTAGGCTGGAGGCCTGTGCTAGCTTACAGGGTTGCCAAGGTTGGCGAATCCAAAATCTGCAGGTTAGACGGCAGGCCAGACACTTGCAGGCTTACATCCCAAGAACCAAGGGCCAGGCAATGAGAAGAGTGCAGAGTTGAGAAAGAGAGCAAGCTTTGCCATAACATCCACTTATATACTGGAGGCAGTCCACACACCCAGAGAAACTTCCCTTTCAACTGATTGGCTGCTCACATTCAGATCAAAAAATGGAAGGTGATTACATAGAGCCTGCCAAACCACTGAGAATCATAACTTTGCCAAGTTGACATGTAATATTAACGCTCATAGTCTATGCTTGTCAACATGGCACCTACACACATCTCATTAAACCATACATAATTGCTAAATAAAGACAGTTATAAAGTCATACTTGAGCCTAACCTGATACAACTAAAATGTGTACAACCAAAAATGTACTAGCCTCATATACATCTTGTATTTTAAATAAATGACGGAATAAGACGGAAGAAAGCAAAGATGTTTGTACTCTCATTCTCTCTCTCTATATATGTGTATACATACATACATATATGCATACACACATGTATACACACACGCATATAACAAAACAAAGAAGAAATACTCATTACAGTTACAGTCCTCGTTTCTGCAGCTGGTCATGTGCTTGTAGCTAGTATTTAGAATTACCTTCTTCCACCACCCATTTTCTATTCCCTTTGTCCTCAGCTGGTTGTGGTTCTTTGCCTGGTGGGTTGACTCAAACTTTCGTTCTGGGACATTAGTCAAACTTTTATTCTGGAACATTAGTAGTGATACTAAAATTGAGTTACTACAGTTAACTTTAATCACATGGCATGGTAATACTAAGAGACCCCCTAAGGAATCCCCCGTATTCCAGACATACTCTTCATTACCAACATTATATGGTATCGATCCAGTTTCCCCTTGGTAGTGAGGATCGGTTACACCAGCCAACATGGTAACTCCCTTCTTTGTTGATTCAGAGGCATGAAGAGCCTAAAGTGGCCGGGTAGCATTCGTAACTTCATTTCAATGGAATCAGTTTTATGTTTTCCTCTCTTTGGAACAAAGACCTCTAGATCCACTGACCATTGGGTTGAGGGGACAGGAAGCAAAAATTTTGTGAGTGGGCCACTAGTGGTATTAGTGAGTGGTGCCACTCCCATTTCCACTCCTTGATTCCTGGATCTGTGAATCCTGGCTATGAGAGAAATAGCACCATATATTGGATGCTGATTGAGAGCATATGCAGCCTCCTGGAGTACATTGCCCCAACCCTGCAAAGTATTGCCACTTAGCTAGTGCCATAATTGTGTCTTTAGAAGGCCATTACATTGTTTTATGAAGGCAGCTGTTTCAGGATGATGGGGAACATAGTAAGACTAGTGAATTCCATGAGCATGGGCACATTGCTGTTCTCCATTTGCTGTGAAGTGAGTTCCTTAATCCAAAGCGATGCTGTGTACGATGTCGTGATGGTAGATAAGGCACCCTGTAAGTCCATGGATGGCAGTTTTGGCAGAAGCATTGCATGCCAGGAAGGCAAATCCATATCTAGAGTGTCTGTTCCAGTAAGAACAAAATACTGCCCTTTCCATGATGGAAGCTGTCCAATGTAATCAGTCTGCCACTGATTGCTGGCTGATTGCCCCCAGGAATGGTGCCATATTGGGAACTCAGTGTTGGTCTCTGCTGCTGGAAGATTGGACACTCAGCAGTGGCTGTAGCCAAGTTGGCCTTGGTGAGTGAAAGCCTGTGTTGCTGAGCCCATGTCTAACCTTGATTCCCACCACCATGGCCACTTTGTTCATGAGCCCACTGAGCAATGACAGGAGAGGCTAAGGAAAGAGGCTGACTGGTATCCACAGAACACATCATCCTATCCTATCCACTTGATTGTTAAAATCATCCTCTGCTAAAGTCACTTTGGTGAACATTCACATGAAACAAATATCTTCAGTTCTTTGGCTCATTCAGACAGGTCTAAGCACATAACTCCTTGTCACCAATTTTCCAATCATGTTCCTTCCGACTCCCTGACCATCCAGCTAAACAATTGGCCATAGCCCACAGTCGGTATAGAATCTCACATATGGCCATTTCTCCTTCTAAGAAAAATGAACAGCCAGGTGCACGGCTTGAAGTTCTGCTCATGGGAGGATTTTCCTTCACCGTTATCCTTCAGGGAAGTCCCAGAAACGGGCCGCACTGCTGCTGCTGTCCACTTTCAAGTGCTTCCTGCTTTTTGCCCAGAACCATCTGTAAACCAGGCAGAAGTTTTCCCTTCCTCAGTCAACTGATTGTAAGCAACACCTCATAAGGCAATAGGCGTAGACTGGGAGAGGGAAGTTAATGTGACAGGAGCGGGGACCAGGACATTTGGGCCACTCCCGTCCACATGTAGGGTATTTATGCCTTCAGATCCTGCTCGGGTCCAATCTCGTATATACCACTTCCATTTAATGATGGAGTGCTGCCGTGCACATCCAGCTTTATGACTTTGTGGGTCAGACAACACCCAGTTCATGACAGGCAGATCAGACCACATGATAACTTGGTGGCCCATGGTTAAGCATTCAGTCTCTACTAAGGCCCAGTGACAAGCCAAAAGGTGTTTCTCAAAAGGAGAGTAATTATCTACAGAGGATAGCAGGAATTTGTTCCAAAATCCTAAGGATTTACACTGTGATTCACTAATAGGGACCTGCCAAGGACTCCAAACAGCATTTCTCTCTGCCATTGACACCTGAAGCGCCATTGGATCAGCCGGATCATATGGCCAAGTGGCAGAGTAGCTTGCACAGCAGCCTGAACCTGTTGTACAGCCTTCTCTTGTTCTGAGCCCCACTCAAAGCTAGCAGCTTTTTAAGTCACTTGATACATAGGCTGGAGTAACACACGGTTGAAGACAGAGTTGCCTCCAAAATTCAAAGCAGCCCACCAGGTGTTGTGCCTCCTGTTTATTTGTAGGAAGGACCAGATGCAACAACTTGTATGTCACTTTACAAGGGCTATCTCAACATGCCCCATACCACTGGACCCCTAGAAATTTCACTGATGTGTAAGGCACCTGAATTTTTATTGGGTTAATTTATCACCCTCTGACACACAAATGTCTTACCAATCAGTCTAGAGTTATTGATATGTCTTCCTTACTTGGTCCAGTCAGCATAATGTCATCAATGTAATGGACCAGTGTAACATCTTGTGGAATGGAAAGGCAGTCAAGGTCCCTGCGGACTAAATTATGATATAGGGCTGGGGAGTTGATATACCCTGAGGTAGGACAGTGAAGGTGTATTGTTGGCCTTGACATGTGAAGGCAAATTGCTCCTGTTGGTCCTTCAAAACAAGTATGGTGGAAAAGGCATTGGCCAGATGGAATAGCTGCATACCAGGTACCAGGAGATGTGTTAATTTGTTCAAGCATTGAAACTACATCTAGAAAAGCACCTGCAATTGGAGTCACCACATGGTTAAGCTTATGATAATCCACTGTCATTCTTCAAGGGATAGGGTAAATCACTACCCATGCATCCTTCAAGTCCTTGATGGTGGCACTAATCTGTGCAGTTCCTCCAGGAATGTGATATTGCTTTTGATTTACTATTTTCCTGGGTAGGGGCAGTCCTAATTTCTTGGACTTTAGACTGTAGTCTGGGAATTGATTGAGGAGCCATCCTTCTCTATTTTGGTGATTCAAAGTAGAATACAGTTCACTTGACCTATAATTCTTGTACAGATCAAGTAAACTTTTAATAGGTTTCCCATCTGTTTCATTCTTAGGGACACCATGACCATCTAGCCAATGCCGTAAGTCCATGCAAGTCAGACTGTTTTGATTACTGTTTTGATTCTGTTGTCCATTACGATAACCACACCCAGCTTGTCTTTGGTTTTTAAGTGCCACCACTTGACCCTTGCTACCCAGGGGTCCAGTCACCCCCATTGCAGTTAGGTGTCTTAATTCAGCAAGGTCAGTTCTCACTGTAGAGCATTCACAGCAGTCTTAAGGATACAAGGGTCTCCCGTCACAAATTTATTCTTCACAGTTGTGGTGAAAGATATGTCCTCTGGGCACTCCCTAGGTGGGTCTATGAGTCTTAACATGATAAGTCCATTGCAACATTCCATTTTCCCTAAGCTTGTGGGTAACCTTTTCTACAGTATACCAAGGCGGTTCTGGCATTTCAGCTTCATTTAGTGTAGTAGGTCACCTCTTGCTCCACATTTCAGTCAACCAGCTAAATAAAGTGTTAGATCCTTCAGTAAACTTTCAAGCTGAGATGCTGAGTGAAGAGTCTGTGCTTAGTGGGCCCATGTCAATAAACTCAGACTGATCCAACTTTACGTTCCTTTCACCATCCTCCCACAGCCTTTATAGCTATTCTCACATATATTCCCCAGGTTTCTGTTTGTATATATTAGAAAAATGAAGCAGTTCTTTTGGAGTGTAGCATACTTACTCCTGGGTCACACTTTGTACTTCACATCTTGGAGCTTACTGGAACTTAAGTCTAATTATAGGTCTAGAAGGAAAAATGGTGGTGGGGTGAGTCCTGGAGACATTCAACAATGTCTTGAAAGGCGTCTGCCTCAGGCAGTACCCCAGGAAATGCCCTACATGCTACCCCAGTTGATGTCTCAGGCAAGGACTCTTCAGACACAGCTGCATTAGTCTCATCACATGGGGGTGGAAGGAATGGTTTTATGAGGGATGGTGACTTAGCAGACAGAATTGGAGTTAGGGGCTTAGTGTCTCCAGCTTCCAGATTATGTGCCCATAAGTCCCCAACCCAAGTTTCAGGATCCCATTCTTCCCAGTCAGTGCCCTCACTTTAACTTCATATACCATTCAAGGTTAGAAATTAAATTGGCTTTGTAATTCAGCCAATCTTAGGATAAGACTCTGGGTTTGGTTTTTAGCAATATCAGCTGTGTTACTACAAGAAATAAGGCTTTCTTTCAGAACACAAATATCAAGTGTCAGGTCTTTTATGAGGCGCTTGAGCTGTGACTCTGAAGCCCTGAGCTGCTTTTTTTTTCTTCCACTCTGGCTAAAGTCGGACCAATCAGACAACTTCATTATACTTCTCAGTTTGACAGAAATATTGAAAGGTATGAAATACACAATCACCCAGAGCCTTGTCTCTCACAAGTATTTGATCTAGTAATAGTGATGTTTTGTGTATTTGTGTTGCCACATCAGGCTATGAAATACTAGTGCCCTCTTTACTACTGGAAGTAGTCATTAGTACCTTTAAGTATAGCTAGACTTGTATTTTGAAAAGCAAGATGTTTTCTCTCTGCTTTCAGGATATAGGTTGAAGAAGTCAGGGTGTGGATCCAAGTCATTTATAGCAGTTTCCAAAATGCAAATAAAGTCTTAGAACATTCATTATGGTGCTTCTATTATGTGCTTTACAAAATGTTGGCACCAGAATTACGGTTAACAAAGCATCGGTTATCCCGGCCCTCATGGAGTTCACAGGATAGTGGGGGAGAAAAAAACAGAACCAAAAGTATAAGGATATGAAGGGGTAAGTACAGAATGCTGTGGGATTATATGACAGGAACAGCTAATCAAGCCTGGGAGCAGAGGGTAGGAAAGGCTTGATGGAAAAAATAATACATTTTATTGAAGCCAGAAAAATGAAATACATTTAACCAAGAGAATGGTGTTCACTGTGGTGCCATTAAAAGAGAATGTGGAATATTTGAGAAAAAAAAGATTAGTATGGTTAGAATATTATATAAATAAAGAAAAAGAATTCTGTGAAAATAAAGGTAGAATGACAACTTCAGGATTAGAAAGGAAAGAATAGATGTATTCCCTGTTTCATCTTAGAACTTAGATAATCACCATATGTTTTCTTTTTCAAAAAAGCAAATTTTTATGTGAATCTTAGATTTAAAAAATATTTCCTTATAATTTGCTATAAAATTGTTAAAACTGGTGAGTTAACTTTAATATTTTTCTTACAGACCCTAAGTCTGAAGCCTACTTTATGAGTTCTGTGATTAAGACTATCACTGTGAAGATACATTGCTTATAAAAATCTTTCTCTCTGTCCATAAGCATTATAGTTATCCTTGAAAAAAGAAAGGTGAAGGAAAAGTTAACGCCCAAATGCACGCTGAGGAGTGGCCTAAAGCAAGTGGAAGATTGGATCAAAATAGCAGATTGAACACACGTCTGTATCTCTTGTCCAAAATTCCTAGAAATGAATATATACACATGTACATACATACATGTACACACATATATGTGTGTTTGTAGGGTGGTGTATTATGTTTATATATGTATGTGTGTGTCTGTACTTAATTCTTAACAATGCTGGAAAACAAGTACTGCCATTAAGATTTCCTAAAATATGAATTGGAGATATAATTGGATTAATATAGAAAACCACAATTAAAACACCTATCCTAGAGAACTCCTACAGAGGTCATAGTTTTCTAACTGGTTCTCCAGACTCAGAGGCAGTAGATAAAAGGACCAAGAGCCCCTGCCCTCCATACCTCCAAACATTTATTTTGCTTTTGACGCAGCCCAGCCCCTCCCCTTTTTCCCATATCTGCTGAGCTAAGAGCAGAGAACGCCCTTACTCATATACCACAGAAGTGAGTAAGGGTTCATGGTTGGAAAGACAGACAAGTGCCCCAAGCTGATAGTAGTAGTGTAGTAGTGTGATCTTAATCCCTAATCCTTATAACCGGAAGACAAGCTGCCTTCCCTGGCAGCATGTCCTACATTTATCAAAGGAAAAACTATTGTAGACAAAACTGCCACCCTCACATGGGCAAACAGATTCTCAAAAGGCAAAGAGAAGCAATCAGTAATCATCAAATGTCTGAGGGAAATCACTACCATGACATAGAATTACGATATTAAGAAACTCAAAACCAAATATCTTGCAAAGCAGAACTAATAGGTAGATATCCTCTACCTGGAATGGTGAACTAGTAATCTGGACCAGTGTTTCATGCTGGGTTTCCTGAGATCAACTAGATAAAACTAAATAAGATATGCTGCTATAAAGGCATCAGAAAGCTAAGCTGGATATTTGGGATTGCTTTTTCTCTCAATTCCATAGGAAAAAACTGATAAACTAAGAGGCTGTGGCCCTTTTCACGGCTTCATCCTCCTAGGAGAATAGGAATTGAAAGCCAGAGCCTACCAAGATGGGAAATAGCTGGTGACCCACCCTCCCTTATTTTGGATTAGTACTTTAAAGGATTGCACCATATCAGTATAGGTGAGTCACAAGTGGACAGACTCTAGCAGGGAATGTAGCTCATCCTCTAAATAAATTCCTCAATTTGATCTTGGAATTCTAGTGCTTCCAGAAGCCAGGTAGAAGCAAATGTTAATTATTTTTGGAGGAAAATTATCATCATTTCAGGATTTAAATAATCTCCACGATCAGTTTTATAGATTCAATGCATGAAACACAACCAGAAATTATCAAGCACACAAGGAGAGAGAATAACATGAACAAAAACCAATAGAAACAACAGATAATAGAATTATTTCCACAGACACTACGCATAGCAGAGAAAATAGATGCAGACTCTAAAATAACTGTGAGAAGTTTGGCAGAGAACTTGAAATTATAAAAGTGAACCAAATGGAAACTTTAGAACTGAAATATATAAAACCAAAATTAGGAACTTATTGGATGCTCTTAAATACCAGTTGAACCAAAAACCAAACCCATAGCCGTCGAGTCAATTCCAACTCATAGTGACCCTATAGGACAGAGTAGAACTGCCGTATAGAGTTTCCAGGGAGTGCCTGGTAGATTGGAACTGCCAACCTTTTGGTTAGCAGCTGTAGCACTTAACTGCTATGCCACCAGGGTTTCCACCAGTTGAACATACACATAAAAACAAACCTATTCCCATTGAGTCACTTCCAGCCCATGGCCACAGGTCAGGATAAAAACAGTAAACTGGAATATTGTTCAGAAGAAAATAGCCAGGAGGAAGCATGAGGAGACCAAAGGAAAGAAGAACAGATAAAACACTTAGAAGATACAGTAATGAGGTAGAACATTGGCGTCCCAGAAGAAGAGGTGAAAGAGAAGAGGTAGAAGCAGTTTTTGTAGAGAATGTCTCAAGGCAATGAAAGACATCAAGCCACAAATTTGAAGAAACCCCATGAACCCTGAATAAGTAAAGAAATCTGTTTGTAGGTACATTACCATAAAACTGCTAAAAACCAAAGTGAATGAAAAGTTGAAAAAATTTGAAGCAGGCAGGAAAAAGGAAAGGATCAGAAATTAAAATGAAGCTGTTCTTTTGATAGAAATATGGAAAGCAGGCAATAGTGGAATATGTTTAAAGTACTAAAAGAAGATAGCAGGCAAGCTGGAATTCTATAACCCAAGAAAATATTCTTCAAAAATGAAGATGGAGGGGCCAAGATGGCGGAGTAGTCAGGTGCTTCCTATGGTTCCTCTTACAACAAAGACCTGAAAAAACAAGTGAATATGACAGTCTAGGAGCCCTGAACGTCAAAGGGAAAGCTGAGGAATCAGACTGAGTGGCGGGGGGAGGGAGAGACAGTTTAGAAGCAGCGAGGAGTTGCCAGACCTGACTCAGCAGGAACCAGCACCCTGCAGGACGGATCCACTGGCGTGAGCAACATTAAGACAAGCAATGGCATTCAGGGCATGTTTTCCACATGAGGAGAGACTGAGCACCGAGGAGTCCACTCATGCCTCCAGAATCAGATAAAAGCAGTGCTCTCACCGAAAGATAAGTACGTGCATCTAATCTACCATGAGGACCAAAAAACACCCCTTTGGGAAAAACTCTTTCCCATTTACTGGACCTCTCCCCACTCTGCACCAGTACCAAGCCAGCTTCAGTGATAGTCACTTTCCCTGGCCAAAATTAAAACCTGTCGCTTGCTGTGAGCCATTCTCCTGGCCTTAGAGAAGGAACAGATTAACAAACAGGGAAAAAATAATCTCGCTCCCTTAGGCCAGGAACTCAGGGAAGAAACAGCTACTTTGCCTAGGCACAGGCATAAGGGATCTATGGACTCTGAATGCATTTCACCCCTGCATAGACCTGTGTGGGCCCATTTCAACAGCATAGGTCTTCAGTAGCACAAAACAGCAGGGTATATACCTGAAGTCTAACTTCAACTGTTTCAGCTGTATGGTGGAGAGGCAGGTTCGGGACGCTTGGCACTGCTCAGCTTATTAAGCAGGGCCTACACCTACCCACCCACATCAGGGACCTGAGGACTAGTGGCTCCAGCCACACCCCTAGGCACCCACAGTGGGTCCGAGGATAAGTGGTGCCTCTCAGTCCTTACATCCAACAGCATTGGGTGACCATAGTCAGGCTCCAAAACCCACCCAACTACGTGCTCTAAGGAATAGTGATGCACTTTTCTCACAGACCCTCGGGCAGTTGTCAGATCCCTGCCTTGCTCAGCCAGTGACCCCCTACTGCAACCAGATACCTGTGCCTACACCAATTACCCCTGCTTGTCTAAGACTGTAGGTGAGCGCCTGCACCACACACTTGGTGACTGACTACTTGGACACGTGAGCTGAATCCATAATAGAAAACTAAATGGACTCCTGGGCTGATAGACCTAGTAACAGCTCTAACAACCTGGTACATGATGTTAGAGCTTTAAAGGCGTCAATAATCAAACTTGTTCACTTGAGCACACTATTAGGGCATATCAAAACAAAACAAGAAGCTAAGACACAGTAAGCAAAGTAAATAAATAAATGCAATAACTTATTGACAGCATGGAGACAACAGTCAACATCAAATTACATAAACAGGCAGACCATGATGGCTTCAGCAAGCTCCCAAAACAAAGACTTAAGAAATCTCCTGAATGAAGATAACTTCTTAGGATTACCAGAGGTAGAATATAAAAGATTCATATACAGAACACTTCAAGAGATCAAGGAGATCAGATACAATGCAGAACAAGCCAAGGAACACAGAGACAAAGCATTAGAGGAATTTAAGAAGATTAGAGAAGAGCATAGTGAGAAATTCAATAGGCTGCAAGGATCCATAGAGAGATAGCAAACAAATTCAGAAGATTAACAATAAAATTTCAGAATTACACAACTCAATAGAAAGTCATAGGAGCAGAATTGAGGCAATGGAAGTCAGAATCAGTGAGATTGAAGATAAAGCACTTGATACCCACATATTTGAAGAAAAATCAGATAAAAGAATTTTTAAAAAATGAAGAAAACCTAAGAATTATGTGGGACTCTATCAAGAGGAATAACCTGTGAGTGACTGGAGTACCAGAACGGGGGGATAAAAGAAAATACAGAGAGAATTGTTGAAGATTTGTTGGCAGCAAACTTCCCTGATATCATGAAAGGTGAGAAGATACCTATCCAAGATGCTCACTGAACCCCACACAAGGTAGATCCCAAAAGAAAGCCACCAAGACATATTGTAATCAAACTTGCCAAAACCAAAGAAAAAGAGGGAATTTTAAGAGTGGCTAAGGATAAAAGTCACCTGCAGAGGAGAGTCAATAAGACTAAGCTTCGACTACTCAGCAGAAACCATGCAGGCAAGAAGGCAATGAGATGACATCTATAAACCCTTGAAGGAAAAGAAATTACCACCCAAGAATTATATATCCAGCAAAACTGTCTCTCACATATGAAAGTGAAATTAGGACATTTCCAGATAAACAGAAGTTGAGGAAGTTTGTAAAAAACCAAACAAGAAATACTAAAGGGAGTCCTCCGGTTAGAAAATCAATGACATCAAATAATAACCCAAGACTAGAACACAAGTCAGAGCAACCAGATATCAACCCAGATAGGGAAATCACGAACAAAAACCAAAGCTAAACAGGGAAACAGAGACCTCATTATGTAAAAGATAACAACATAAAATCAAAAAAGAGGTACTACAAAATGTAGTCATAGATCGTTCATATAGAAAGGAAGTCAGTTAAGGTGATATAAAGCATAAAAGATGGGTTTCAACTTAGAAAAATAGGAGTAAATATTAAGGTGACCACAAAGGAAAGTAACAATCCTACACATCAAAATAAAAAACAAGAAAAACTTAAGACTCAGCGAATACAAAAGAATCAATGAAAAAGAGGAAAAGACAATATATAAGGAAAAAGACTCAGCACGGAAAGTTAAGTAGAAAAAAGAAACTGTCAACAACACACACAAAAAAAGACATCAAAGTGACAGCACAAAACTCATACCCATCAACAATTACGCTGAATGTAAATGGACTAAATTACCAATAAAGAGACAGAGAGTGGCAGAATGGATTAAAAAAACACAATCCGTCTGTATGCTGTCTAAAAGAGATACACCTTAGACTTATAGACACAAACAAGTTAAAACTGAAAGGGTGGAAAAAAATGTATCAAGCAAACGGCAATCAAAAAAGAGTAGGAATGGCAATATTAATTTCTGACAAAATAGGCTTTTAAGTTAAAGCCACCACAAAGGATAAGGAAGGACACTATATAATGCTTAAAGGGACAATACACCAAAAAGATATAACCATTTTAAATATTTATGCACCCAGTGACAGGGCTGCAAGATACATAAAACAAACTCTATCAGCATTGAAAAGTGAGATAGACAGCTCCACAATAACAGTAGGAGACTTCAACACACCACTTTCAGTGAAGGACAGAACATCCAGAAAGAAGCTCAGTAAAGACATGGAAGATCTAAATACCACAATCAACCAACTTGTCCTCATAGATATATACAGAACACTCCAGCCAACAGCAGCCAAGTATACTTTCTTTTCCAATGCACATGAAATATTTTCCAGAATAGACCACATATCAAGCTTAACAGAATCCAAACCACTGAAATATTACAAAGCATCTTCTCTGACCATAAAGCCATAAAAGCAAAAATCAATAATAAAATAACCAAGGAAAAGAAATCAAAGACATGGAAACTGAACAACATGTTGCTCAAAACATACTGGGTTATGGAATAAATTAAGGACGGAATAAAGAAATTCATAGAATCCAATGGGAATGAAAACACATCCTACCAGAAGCTTTGGGACACGGCAAAAGCATTGTTCAGAGGTCAATTTATATCAATAAATGCACACCTCCAAAAAGAAACAAGGGCCAAAATCAAAGAATTATCCCTACAACTTGAACAAATAGAGAGCAGCAAAAGGAGCCCTTAGGCACCAGAAGAAAGCAAATAATAATAACATCAATTAAATGAATTAAATGAAATCGAGAACAGAAAACAATTGGAAGAGTTAACAAGACCAAAAGCTGGTTCTTTGAAAAGATCAACAAAATCGATAAACCATTGGCCAAACTGACAAAAGAGAAACAGGAGAGAAAGCAAATAACCCGAATAAGAAATGAGGTGGGCAATATCACAACAAACGCAACTGAACTTAAAAGAATCATAATGGAATACTATGAACAATTGTACTCTAACAAATCTGAAAACCTAGAGGAAATGTACAAGTTTCTAGAAACACACTACCTACCTAAACTCACACACACAGAGGTAGAACAACTAAATAAACCTGTAACAAAAGAAGAGATTGAAAAAAAAGAGAGAGAGAGATTGAAAAGCTAGTTAAAAAATTCCCAACAACAACAAAAAAAAAGCCCTGGCCCTGATGACTTCACTGCAGAATTCTACCAAACTTGCAGAGAAGAGCTAACACCACTACTACTAAAGGTATTTCAGAGCATAGAGAAGGGTGGAATACTCCCAAACTCATTCTATGAAGCCACCATATCCCTGATACCAAAACCAGGTAAAGACACCACAAAAAAAAAAAAAATACAGACCAATATCCCTCATGAACATAGATGCAAAAATCGTCAACACAATTCTAGTCAATAGAATTCACCAATGTATCAAAAAAAAATAAATAATAATTCACTATGATGAAGTGGGATTCAGACCAGGAATACAGGGATGGTTTAACATTAGAAAAACAACCAGTGTAATCCATCACATACATAAAGCGAAAGATAAGAACTACATGATCTTTTCAGTTGATAACAGAAAAGGCATTTGACAAAATCCAACAACCATTCATGGTAGTAACTCTCAGCAAAATAGGAATAAAAGGGAAATTCTTTGACATAGTAAAGGGTATTTATACAAAGCCAACAGCCAATATCCTAAATGGAGAGAGTCTGAAAGCATTCCCTTTGAGAATGGGAACCAGACAAGGATGCCCTTTATTACCACTTTTATTCAGCATTGTGCTGGAGGTCCTAGCTAGAGTAATTATGCTAGAAAAATAAAGGGCAACCAAATAGGTAAGGAAGAAGAAAAAAATCTCTTATTTGCAGATGATATGATCTTATATGCAGAAAGCCCTAAAAAACCCACAAGATAACTACTGGAACTAATAGAAGAGTTCAGGAAAGCATCAAGATACAAGATAAACATACAAAAATCAGTTGGATTCCTCTACACCAACAGAGATAACGTCGAAAAGGAAATCACCAAACCAGTACCATTTACAGTAGCCCCCAAGAAGATAAAATACTTAGCAATAAATCTAACCAGAGACATAAAAGACCAAAACTACAAGACTGTACTGCAAGAAACCAAAAGAGACCTACCTAAGTGGAAAAGCATACCTTGCTCATGGATAGGAAAACTCAAGATTGTGAAAATGTCTATTCTACCCAAAGCAATCTATAGATACAATGCAATTCCGATCCAAATTGCAATGGCATTTTTCAATGAGATGGAGAAACAAATCACCAACTTCATGTGGAAAGGGAAGAGGCCCCAGATAAGTAAAGTACTACTGAAAAAGAACAAAGTGGGAGGCCTCACACTACCTGATTGTAGAACCTATTATACTGCCACGTAGTCAAAACAGCCTGCTACTCGTACAACAGCAGATATATAGGCCAATGGAACGGAATTGAGAATCCAGACGTAAATTCATCCACCTATGAGCAGCTGATATTTGACAAAGGCCCAAAGTCTGTTAAATGAGGAAAAGACAGTCTCTTTAACAAATGGTGCTGGCATACCTGAATATCCGTCTGCATAAAAATGAAATGACCCATTGCTCACACCACGCGCAAAAACTGATTCAAAATAGATAAAAGACCTAAATACAAAATCTAAGACGATAAAGATCATGGAAGAAAAAATAGGGATAACACCAGGAGCCTAATAATGTGGCATAAACAGCATACAAAACATTACTAACAATACACAAACACCAAAAGAGAAACCAGATAACTGGCAGCTCCTAAAAATCAAACACGTTCATCCAAAGACTTTGCCAAAAGACTAAAAAGACAACCTATAGACTGGGAAGTATTTTTTGGCTGCAACAAATCCATTCTGTGTCTAATCTCTAAAATCTATAAGATACTGCAAAAGCTCAGCAACAAAAAACAAGTAACTCAGTTAAAATGAGCACAGGATCTGAACAGACAGTTCACCAAAGAAGACATTCAGGCGGCTAACATATACGTGAGAAAACGCTCATGATCATTAGCCATTACAGAAATGCAAAACAGAACTACAATGAGATACCATCTCACCCCGGACAAGGCAGGCATTAATCCAAAAAACAAAATAATAAATGTTGGAGAGGCGGTGGAGAGATTGGAACACTTATGCACTGCTGGTGGGAATGTAAAATGGTACAACCACTTTGGAAATCGATTTGGCACTTCCTTAAAAAGCTAGAAATAGAAGTACCATACCATCCAGCAATCCCACTCCTTGAAATATATCCTAGAGATTAGGAGCCATCACACGAATAGATATAGGCACACCCGTGTTCATTGTAGCACTGTTTATAATAATAAAAAGATGGAAACAACAAAGGTACCTATCAACGGATGAATGCATAAATCAGTGTATATTCACACAATGGAATACTACACAACAATCAAGAATTACTATGAACCCGTGAAACATAACATGGAGGAGTCTGGAAGGGATTATGCTGAGTGAAATTGGTTGCAAAAGGACAAATATTGTATGAGACCACTATTAATAAAAACTCAAGAAAAGGTTTAAACACAGAAGAAAACATTCTTTGATGGTTACGAGGTTGGGTAGGAACAGAGAGGGGTATTCGTTAGATAAGTAGACAAGAATTATTTTAGGTGACGGGAAGGACAACACACAATACAGGGGAAGTCAGCACCACTGGACTAAACCAAAAGCTAAGAAGTTTCCTGAATACAACCAAAAACTTTGAGGGACAGGGTAGCAGGGGCAGGGATCTGGGGACCGTGGTTTCAGGTGATATCTAGGTCAATTGGCATAACAAAGTGTATTAAAATATTCTGCATCCCACTTTGATGAGAGGCATCTGGGGTCTTAAAAGCTATCAAGCAGCCATCTAAGATGCGTCAATTGGTCTCAACCCAACTGGAGTAAAGGAGAATGAAGAACACTAAAGACACAGGAAAATATGAGCCCAAGATACAAAAAGGGCCACATAAACCAGAGAGTACATCAGCATGAAACTGGAAGAACTAGACAGTGCCCGAGTACCACCAAGGACTGCCCTGATGGGGAACACAACAGAATCCCTGATGGAGCAGGAAAAAAGTGGGATGCAGATTTTAATTGTGGTAAAAACACCAGACTCAATGGTCTGACTGGGACTGGAGGGACCCCAGAGGACATGGCCTCCAGCCTCGCTGTTAGCCCAAAACTAAAACCATTCCCAAAACCAACTCTTCAGACAAAGATTAGACTGGACTATAAGACATAAAATGATACTGTTGAGGAGTGAGCGTCGTAGCTCAAGTAGACACATGAGACTACGTGGGCAGTTCCTGTCTGGTGGCAAAGTGAGAAGGCAGAGGGGGACAGGAGCTGGTTGAATGGACACGGGGAACACCGGGGGGAGAGGAGGCGTATGCCGTCACATTATAGGGAGAGCAACTAGGGTCACGTAACGGTGTGTATATAAGTTTTCATATGAGAAACTGACTCAAACTATGAACTTCCACTTTAAAGCACAATTAAAAAAAAATGGCTGTGAACTAAAGACATTTTTAGATACAGAAAGAGAGAGACTTTGTCACCAGCAGACCCATATTAATGGACATTTTTAGGAAGTTCTAAAGGCAGAAGGAAATTTAACCAAGATAGAAGTTCAGAGGTGGCAGAAGAGGTGTTATAAGACTAGTATCGATTTGCGTAGCTACTACCACAGTCAGGATACAGAGCATGTCTGTCACCCCCAAACAACTCACTCATGCTGCCCGTCCCTTCGTATTCACATCTTCCACTCACCCCTCATCCCTGGCAGCCACTGATCTATTTCCTAATCCTGTAGTTTTACATTTTCTAAACTGTCTTATAAATGGAATCTTACAGTATGTAACCTTTTGAGACCACCTTCCTTCATTTACAATAATGCATTCGAGTTTTATTCAAGTTACTGTGTTTCAGCAGTTAATTCTTTTTTGTCGCGAAGCAGTATTCTATCATACGGATGTGCCAGGATTTGTTCATCCTTCCACTGTTGAAGGACATCTGGGTTGTTTTCAGTTTTTTAATTAGTAGAGGTACTACATTTACTAAGTGCTTGACATGTGTCTAAGAATTTTACTAGTAATCTCATTTACGAGGGCAAAGATGTGGCACCCTGCTTCCATAAAAATTTACAGCCTTGGAAACCCTATGGGACAGTTCTGCTCTATCCTTTGGGGTTGCCAGGAGTTGGAATCAACTGGCAAACAGTGCGTTTGTTTTGTTTTGAATCTCAGTTAATCCTTACAACGGCCCTGTGAAGTAGAAGTATTTTTGTGTCCCTTTTATAGATGAGGAAAATGAAAGAAGTAACAACCATATAATAACTATTTCTGTATTTGAGAACCAGTTTGTGGTGTCTTTACAAAACTCATTTTAACGTGCATGTATCTGATGACTTCTCAGATTGGCTAGAATAATTAAATAAATTTTGAATATAGTCCCGTGTAACAGAGAAAAGGATCTGTCCGAGTGGGGCTATACATGTGACTTCATCTTAGAGCGTTTGAATCACACACTGATTTTCTGTAATTCGGCTGTGTGCTTTCATTCATCGTGGCCTATCAAAGCATAGCTTTTTTTTTTTCTTTTTTGCCAACCATCTTTCTGTATCAGGTATTTATATGAAAGCATTGGCAGATCGCTCACTACTTGTATTTTTTTTCGCTGAATAATTTCTGTGAGTTTACATACTCTATTAGGCCTATATAAGTCACAAAGCCTTTTTTTTAAATCATTAGTGAATGTAAAAGCTTAATACTTTTATACCCAACTACATTAAAAATACACCAACATGGAAGTTTTAAATTGATGATATAGGGGCAAAGATAACACAAAACAAAGCTAAAAGCTGAAAGAGAAAATAATTGCAACATGTGTGACAGGAAATTTTTGGCTATATTTTATGAAGAGTTCTCACAAGTGAATGATTAAAAACATCTCATTTGAAATATATGAAAAACATGTAATAAGCATTTCACAGAAGAAATACAGATGACCAATATTATGAAAAATTGCTTGTTTCTCCTAATAACCTAAAAAATAACAATGAAAGAATGAGATACCAATTTTTATCAGGTGAGCAAAAATACCCATTACTGGCCAGAGTATAGGAAAGTAAACAGTGATACAGTGTTGGTTAAAGTGTAGATTGGTATAAGACTTCTGGAAGGCAAATATTAATGTACTTTTTGATGTCTTCAATTTCTTTTATTTTTTATTTTTTTAATTGTACTTTAGATGAAGGTTTACAGAAAAATCTAGTTTCTCATTAAACAGTTAGTACACATACTACTGTTTTATGACCTTGGTTAACAACACCACGACATGTCAATACTCTCCCTTCTCAACCTTGGGTTCCCTTTTACTAGCTTTCCTGTCCCCGCCCCCCACCCCCGCCCTCTAGTCCTTGCCCCAGGGCTGATGTGCCCCTTTACTCTCATTTTGTTTTATGGGTCTCTCTAATCTTTGGCTAAGGGGTGAACCTTGGGACTGACTTCATTACTGGGCTAAAAGGGTCTCCGGGGGCGATACTCTCAGGGGTTTCTCCAGCGTCTGTCAGGAAACTAAATCTGGTCTTTTTCTGTGAGTTAGAATTTTGTTCTATATTTTTCTCCAGCTCTGTCCAGGACCCTCTATTGTGATCCCTGTCAGGGCAGTTGTTGGTGGTAGCCAGCCACCATCTGGGTATACTGGACTCAGTCTGGTGGAGGCCATGGTGGATGTGGTCTGTTAACCCTTTGGACTAATCTTTCCCTTGTGTCTTTAGATTTTTTCATTCTCCCTTACTCCTGGAGGGGTGAGACCAGTGGGAGTATCTTAGATTGCTGCTCACGGGCTTTTAAGACCCCAGGTGCTACTCATCGAATTAGAATGTAGAACATTTTCTCTATAAACTATGTTATGCCAATGGAGCTTCCGGGAAACCCTGGTGGCGTAGTGGTTAAGTGCTACGGCTGCTAACCAAGAGGTCGGCAGTTCAAATCTGCCAGGCGGTCCTTGGAAACTCTATGGGGCAGTTCTACCCTGTCCTATAGGGTCGCTAGGAGTCGGAATTGACTCAACGGCAGTGCGTTTGGTTTTTTGGTATAGAGCTTCCATGACCTTACATCGTACAAGCTGTGCTGGCTTCCTCAGTATTGTGTACTGTCTTACCCTTCACCAAAGTTACCACTTATCTATTGTCTATTTAGTGTTTTTCCATCCCAACTCCTCCCCTTCTTCGTAACCATCAAAGACTGTTTCTTTTTGAGGGTAAACCTTTTCATGAGTTTTTACAGTAGTGGTCTCATACAATATTTGACCTTTTGTGATTGACTTATTTCACTCAGCATAATGCTCTCCAGATTCATTCATGTTATGAGGTGCTTCGCAGATTCATTGTTTTTCTTTATTGTTGGGTAATACTCCTTTGTATGTATGTACCATAGCTTGTTTATCCATTCATCTGTTGATGGGCATCTAGGTTGTTTCCATCTTTTTGAGATTGTGAACAATGCTGCAGTGAACATGGGTATGCATATGTCTATTTGTGTCAGGGCTCTTATTTCTCTAGGATATATTCCTAGGAATGGGATTGCTGGATCATATAGTATTTCTGTTTCTAGCTTTTTAAGGAACTACCATATCATTTTCCAGAATGGGTGTACCATTTTGCATTCCCATCAGCAGTGCGTAAGAGTTCTGATCTCCCACAACCCCTCCAACATTTGTTGTTTTCTTTTTTTAAATTTGTGCCAGTAATGCTGAGGTGAGATGGTTTCTCATTGTGGTTTTGATTTCCGTTTCTCCAATGGCTAGTGATCGCGAGCATTTCCTCATGTGTCTGTTGGCCGCTTTAATGTCTTCTTTGGTGAAGTGTCTGTTCATTTCCTGTTTCTATTTTTTAATTGGATTATTTGTCTTTTTGTTGTAGGGGTGTTGGATTTTCCTGTAGATTTTAGAGATTTGACCTTTGTCTGATTCATAATAGCCAAAAAATTTTTCCCAGTCTGTAGGTTCTCTTTTTGCTCTTTTGGTGAAGTCTTTTCATGAGCATAAGTGTTTAATTTTTAGAAGATCCCAGTTATCTAACTTATCCTCTGGAGCTTGTGTGTTGTTGGTTATGCTGTGTATCCTGTTAGTGCCATGTATTAGGGCCTCCAGCATTGACCCTATTTTTTTTCTTCTATGAGCTTTATACTTTTTGGCTTTATATTTAGGTCTTTGATCCATTTTGAATTAGTTTTTGTGTATGGTGTAAGGTTTCATTTTTTTTTGCAGATGGACATCCAGTTTTGCCAGCACCATTTGCTAAAAAGACTGTCTTAGAATTGAGAACCCAGGTATAAATCCATCCACATATGAGCAGCTGATATTTGACAAAGGCCCAGTGTCAGTTAATTGGGGAAAAGATAGTCTTTTTAACAAATGCTGCTGGCATAACTGGATATCCATTTGCAAAAAAAATGAAACAGGACCCCTACCTCACACCATGCACAAAAACTAACTCCAAGTGGATCAAAGACCTAAACATAAAGACTAAAACGATAAAGATCATGGAAGAAAAAATTGGGACAACCCTAGGAGCCCTAATACAAGGCATAAACAGAATACAAAACATTACCAAAAATGATGAAGAGAAACCAGATAACTGGGAGCTCCTAAAAGTCAAACACCTATGCTCATCTAAAGACTTCACCAAAAGTGAAAAGACCACCTACAGATTGGGAAAAAAAATTTCAGCTATGACATCTCCGACCAGCGCCTGATCTCTAAAATCTATATGATTCTGTTAAAACTCAACCACAAAAAGACAAACAACCCAATCAAAAAGTGGGCAAAGGATATGAACACACACTTCACTAAAGAAGGTATTCAGGCGGCTAACAGATACATGAGAAAATGCTCTCGATCATTAGCCATTAGAGAAATGTAAATTAAAACTATGATGAGATTCCATCTCACTCCAACAAGGCTGGCATTAATCCAAAAAACACAAAATAATAACTGTTGGAGAGGCTGCGGAGAGATTGGAACTCTTATATACTGCTGGTGGGAACGTAAAATGATACAACCACTTTGGAAATCTACCTGGCGTTTTCTTAAAAAGTTAGAAATAGAACTACCATACAACCCAGAAATCCCGCTCCTCCTCGGAATATACCCTTGAGAAATAAGAGCCTTTACACGAACAGATATATGCACACCCATGTTTATTGCAGCTCTGTTCACAGTAGCAAAAAGCTGGAAGCAACCAAGGTGTCCATCAATGGATGAATGGTTAAATAAATGATGGTATATTCACACAATGGAATACTATGCATCGATAAAGAACAGTGACGAATCTGTGAAACATTTCATAACGTGGAGGAACCTGGAAGGCATTATGCTGAGCGAAATCAGTCAGAGGCAAAAGGACAAATATTGTATAAGACCGCTATTATAAGATCTTGAGAAATAGTATAAACTGAGAAGAACACATACTTTTGTGGTTATGAGGTGGGGAGGGAGGGAGGGTGGGAGAGGGTTATTTACTGATTAGTTAGTAGATAAGAACTACTTTAGGTGAAGGGAAGAACAATACTCCATACACGGAAGGTCAGCTCAACTGGACTGGACCAAAAGCAAAGGAGTTTCCGGGATAAACTGAATGCTTCGAAGGTCAGCGGCGCAAGGGCGGGGGTTTGGGGACTATGGCTTAAGGGGACTTCTAAGTCAATTGGCAAAATAATTCTATTATGAAAACATTCTGCATCCCACTTTGAAGTGTGGTGTCTGGGGTCTTAAATGCTAACAAGCGGCCATCTAAGATGCATCAATGAGTCTCAACCCACCTGGATCAAAGGAGAATGAAGAATACCAAGGTCACACGATAACTATAAGCCCAAGAGACAAAAAGGGCCACAGGAACCAGAGACTTACATCATCCTGAGACCAGAAGAACTAGATGGTGCCCGGCCACAACTGATGACTGCCCTGACAGGGAGCACAGCAGAGAACCCCTGAGGAAGCAGGGGAACAATGGGATGTAGACCCCAAATTCTCATAAAAAGACCAGACTTAATGGTCTGACTGACACTGGAAGAATCCCGGTAGTCGTGGTCCCCAAACCTTCTGTTGGCCCAGGACAGGAACCATTCCCGAAGACAACTCATTAGACATGGAAGGGACTGGATAATGGGTTGAAGAGAGAAGCTGATGAAGAGTGAGCTACTTGTATCAGGTGGACACTTGAGACTGTGTTGGCATCTCCTTTCTGGAGGGGAGATAGGAGGGTAGAGAGGGTTAGAAACTGGCAAAACCGGCACGAAAGGAGAGACTGGAAGGAGGGAGCGGGCTGACTCGTTAGGGGGAGAGTAAGTGGAAGTATGGAGTAAGGTGTATATAAGCTTGTATGTGACAGACTGACAGACTGACTTGCACTTAAAGCACAATAAAAATTATTTATAAAAAAAAAAAAAAAAAAGACTGTCTTTTCCCCATTTGATGAGCTTCAGGTCTTTGTCGAAGATCAGGTTACTATAGGTAGATGGATTTACATCTGGCTTCTCAATTCTGTTCCCTTGGTCAGTGTATCTGTCGTTGTGCCAGTACCAGCTGTTTTGACTACCAGAGCTGTGTAGTAGGTTCTGAGGTCAGGAAGTGTGAGTCCTCCTTCATTCTTCTTCTTCAATAGTGCTTTACTTATCTGGGGCTTCTTCTCTTTCCATATAAAGTTAATGATTATTTTTTCCATCTCTTTAAAGAATGTTGTTGGTATTTAGATCGGGATTGCATTGTATTTGTAAATTGCTTTGGGTAGAATTGTCATTTTCACAATGTTGAGTCTACCTGTCTATGCGGATTATATGTTTTTCCACTTATGTAGATTTCTTTTGGTTTCTTGCAGTAGTGTTTTGTAGTTTTCTTTGTATAGATCTTTTACATCCCTGGTTAGATTTATCCCTATGTATTTTGTTTTTTTAGCAACTATTGTAAATGGTATTGTTTTCCTGATTTCCTTTTCATCCTTCTCTTTATTGGTGTATAAGAATCCAACTGATTTTTGTATGTTGATCTTGTATCCTGCTACTCTGCTGAATCTTTCTGTTAGTTCCAGTAGCTTTCTTATGGAGACTTTCAGGTCTTCTGTGTATAGTATCATATCATCCACAAATAGGGAGAGTTTAACTTCTTCATTACCAGTTTGGATGCCCTTTATTTCTTTTTCTTGCCTTATTGCTCTAGCTATAACTTCCAGCACATTGCTAAATGGGAGTGGTGATAAAGGGCATTGTCTTGTTCCTGTTTTCAAGGGGAATGTTTTCAGCCTCTCTCCATTAAGAATGATATTGGCTGTTGATTTTGCATAGATGCCCTTTATTATATTGAAAAATTTCCCTTCTATACCTATTTTATTGAGAGTTTTTGTCAGGAATGGGTGTTGGACTTTGTCACAGGCCTTTTCTGCATCAACTGAGTCGATCATGTGATTCTTTTCTTTCCTTTTATTTTTGTGGCAGATTACATTGATTGATTTTGTAATATTGAACCATCCTTGCATACCTTGTATGAATCCTGTTTGGTTGTGGTGTATGATTTTTTTGATATGATGTTGAATTCCTTTGGCTAGGATTTTGTTGAGAATTTTTACATCTATATTCATGAGAGATATTGGTCTGTAATTTTCCTTTTTTTGTGGCGTCTTTGCCTGATTTTGGTATCAGGGTTATGCTGGCTTCATAGAATGAATTTGGAAGTATTGCTTCGTTTTCTATGTTCTAAAATAGTTTGAGTAGTCCTGGTGTAAACTCTTTTCTGAATGTTTGGTGAAATTCTCCATAGAAGCCATCTTAGCCAGGGATTTTTTTTTGTTGGGAGTTTTTTTTTTGATTACCTTTTCAATGTCTTCTCTTGTTATGGGTCTGTTAAGATTTTCAACATCATTTTATGTTAGTTTGGGTAGGTAGTGTGTTTCTAGAAATTTGTCCATTCCCTCTAGGTTTTCAAATTTGTTGGAGTATAGTTTTTCATAATACTCTGTTGTGATCCTTTTATGTGGTAATGTCCCCCATTTCATTTCTTATTTGGGTTATTTGCATCCTCTCTGGGTTTTTTTGGCCAGTAGTTTATCAATTTTGTTGATCCTTTCAAAGAGCCGACTTTTGGCCTTGTTGATCTTTCTGTATTTCGTTTATTTCTGCTTTGATCTTTATCATTTTCTTTCTTCTGGTGGCTGTGGGTTTTTTTTTTGCTGTTCTCTTTCTGTTTGTTCAAGTTGTATAGCTAGTGCTTTGATTTTGTCCCTTCTTTTTTGATGTGTGCATCTATTGCTGTAAATTGACCTCTGAGGACTGCCTTTGTGGTGTCCCAAAGGTTTGGTATGATGTGTTTTCATTCTTGTTTGATTCTAGGAATTTTTTTATTCTATCTCTGATTTGTTCCATTACCCAGTGGTTTTTAAAAAAAAAATTTTTTTTTTTTTTAAGGAGGGCATTATTCAGTTTCCATGTTACCAATTTTTTTCCTTGCTCCTCCTGTTGTTAATTTCTACCTTGATAGCATTGTGGTCAGCAAAGATACTTTGTATTATCTCAGTGTTTTGGATTTTGTTGAGGGTTGCTCTGTGGCCTAAGATGTGGCCTATTCTGGAGAACATTCCATGTGCATTGGAAAAGAATATGTACTTTGCAGCTGTTGGGTGGAGTGTTCTGTATATGTCTATGAGGTCACATTGGGTGATTGTGTTCTTTAGCTCTTCTGTATCTTTGTTGAGTTTCTTTCTAGATGTCTGTCCTTACTGAGAGTGGTGTGTTGATGTCTTCCATTTCTGAGGTTCCATCCTATAAAATATGTATAAAAGTGTGCAGAAATACATGCCAGGGTTTTTTATTACAACATCGCAAGTGGAGCCCTGGTGGCGCAGTTTTTAAGCATTTGTCTGCTAACCAAAAGGTCGGCAGTTCAAATTCAGCAGCCACTCCTTGGAAACCCTGTGGGGTAGATTCACTCTGTCCTATAGGGTCACTATGAGTCAGAATTGACTCTATGGCAACAGGTTTGGGTTTGATTACTGATATGAAAAGACATGTATGATATACTAAGTACAAAAGGAGAATTACAGAATAATATATTCAAATTTTTGTTGATTAAAGAAATCATGTGGATACATATAATATGTATTTATATTTTGTAGAAATAAAGATCGAGAAGGATGTGCTGTAAAGTGTTAACAGTGGTTATCTCTGAGGAATAAGGGGAAGAGGGGCAGGGAAGATGAGAGATGCCCTTTGATGTTTTGTTTGATGCTTCTGTATTTTTTTGAAGTTTTTTGTAATGAGTGTTTCTTGCTTAAAAATAATTAAGAAAAATATTTTAACAGGTAAATACCACATAGCACTTAGAACTCGTGTTGCTCCCATTCAGAAGTGCCATAAAATCTTAGTGGGTTTGAGTTGTTGTACTCTTAACATCTAGCAATAGAGAGGCCAGAATATTTAAGTAGCTTAGGTAATTAGTTTGTGTATAGAGCAGTTATCAAGGATTTCATTTTACCTGGATCCACAATCAACATCCATGGAAGCAGCAGTCAAGAAATCAAAAGATGCATTGCATTGGGCAAGTGGGCTACAAAAGACCTCTCTAAAGTGTTGAAAAGCAAAGGTGTCACCTTGAAGACTAAGGTGCGCCTGACTCAAGCCATGGTGTTTTCAGTCGCCTCATATGCATGTGAAAGGTGGACAATGAATAAGGAAGACTGAAGAATAATTGACACCTTTGAATTGTGATTTTGGCAAAGAATATTAAATATACATGGACTTCCAAAAGAATGAACAAATCTGTCTTGGAAGACGTACAACCAGAATACTCGTTAGAAGCAAGATGGTGAGACTATGTCTCACATACTTTGGACACGTAATCAGGAGGGATCAGTCCCTAGAGAAAGACATCATGCTGGTAAAATAGAGGGTCAGCGAAAAAGAGGAAGACCCTCAACAAGATAGACTGACACAGTGGCTGCACCAAGGGGCTCAAGCATAGCAACAATTGTGAGGATGGTGCAGGACTGGGTAGGGTTTCATCCTGTTGTGCATAGGATCGCTATGAGTTGAAACCGACTCCACAGCACCCAACAACAACTACATAAAACAGTAGTTTCTACAGGAAAGGGGAGATGGGTCTGTTCACCACGGAGGGAATGTGAAATGAACAATTGGTGTATTGGTGGAAAATGTTAGAACATTTATTCATATTCATCTGAAATCTCATCCATTTTACATTGCAGTTTTTTAGTCTGCTATTTTGGAAACTCTATGGGGCAGTTCTACTCTGTCCTGCAGGGTTGCTATGAGTCGGAATCGACTCGACGGCACTGGGTACTGGGATTGTAAAATTATACACAGATACAAGTATGTGCATCTTAGTGAATTATTATAAGGTGAACATCCTAACTACCACCCAAGTCAGAGGTGGAATGTTGCCAGCCACTCTAGAAGCCCTCCTTGTGTCCTGTCCCAGTCACAGCCCCTCCCTGTGTTGTATCTTTTGATGGTTTTACTACCCAGTTGTGCCTCTCTAGATGCAATAGTTTGGTCTTGCTGTTTTTTTCTAATCAGATAATTTTAAATCTGTTTTAATGTACAGGTAGCCCCTTTTTCCATACTCTGACTTAGAATTTACCTGTTAAAGGATTGGAGCATTTCACCTGTATTTTTTCTCGGTCTGGATTTTGTTGATCACGCATTCATGGTTCAGTTGGTTCAGTTCAACATGTTCTGCCGTCCTCCGTATTTCCTGCAAATTAGCAGCTTGATGCAGAGACTTGATCAGATTTGAGTTTGATTCCCTTGTGTTCTTACAAGGGAAGGCACGTGATGTCTGGTTTTCCCTTTTATATATATATATACATATATATATATAAGCAGTCGTTGAAGCTCAGTGCCTAGATCCATTGTCAATGGAGGCTGCAAATAGAGATATGCTAATTATATCTTTTCATTTTCAATTCAGTTACCCAGGTGTTTAGTTCATATATGAAAGGCAGGAAAAATGGTGTTTGATTTTTTTTTTTTTAATTTACCCAGTTTTCAAGGCAATGAATTGGTTCCCCGTCATTCTAAGATGATATACAAATACATGTTTTATAAAATATCATTATGAAGTCATGGATTAAACATTTTTGATAAGTTTCAATACACTGTAATTCCTTTCCTTATCGAAGCTCAAATTGTCGCAACTCTGGCCACTGGGAATCTCTTCTTTTGGCTCCTGAGTCCTGACCCTAGTAGTCTTTGATTGCTTCCAGACATTTTAAGATGTTCAGGCTCTTCTTGTCTATTTTCTGCCACAGACCTAGAACCAGCCGTTTCTCCCAACAGCCCTGGTTTCTTTTCATGGGAAACGGTATTTCAAAATCTCAGTCTGGGAGTTAAGGATACTTCTTCTTACTGGGTTGGTTGTCATTTCTAGGCCTTTTTAGTAGATAGAGTTAGGATATATTTATATTCATATCTATATATCTATATTGAGATACACAGTATCTTGTTTCTCAGAGGATACAAGGAATTACAGAATTTAGGATTGTTTTTGTTAGGTGCCTTCAAGTCGATTCTGACTCAGCAACTTTATAGGACAGAGTAGAAGTGCCCCATAGTGTTTCCAAGGAGCAGCTGGTGGATTTGAACTGCTGACCTTTTGGTTAGCAGCCAAGCTCTTATCCTGTAGTTATTAATTTCTTTATTCCACATTATACTTAAAACAGTAATTTTAATACTGTCACCATCAATTATTGGTAAATGCTGTCCCTCTTCTCCCTCGTTTTTATGATTGCTCTAAATTTGTATTGTCAGAGCATATAGCCATTGTATACTGTAATCTCTCCCTTTTAATCATCAATTAATCTTAGTTCCAGAAGTATCTATATATTTAAAGCTTATTGCAACTCTTTATAATCAGAGATTATGTGAAATTTGTTCTCTAGTAGTGTGACTTGTTAAGTAGAAGTTAATAATATTACCAGAAATTTAATCTGTCAATTATGAAATGTTTATTTGAGAACCAGGCTCTGTGGAGGAATATTTAGATATATAATACTTCATTGCTGCTCAAAGTATGGTCTGCAGACTGGTGCTGATCCATGAATTGTTACTGGGCCCTGATGAGTGAAGTATAAAAATTGGGAGTAAGCATTTAGAAACTTCTATAGCAGTCTGACATCGCCAACTCATCAAGCATATAATCAGTATATTTTGTTAATGTATTCATCTCTGACAGATTAGAAATTTAGAACAAACAAAACTGGTCCTTTACCACAAATAGTTTGAAATACACTGTTATATAATATATAATCCCAGCCATTGTCATTACAACTACTGCCGTCGAGTCGATTCTGACTCCTAGTGACCCGTTGTCATATAGCTGACAGTAATTGGGTATTTCAGGTAAATATCCCTGAGAGAAACTTGTGTATGTGGGCTAGTGAAGTTTTCACAGGCAGGCTGGACTTGATCTAGGCTTTGATTTGATTTGGGAGAGAGACGTAAAGCCCAGGAGCAGCTTTAACTAAACATGAAGTATGGATGCACAAAACACAGCATGGAACAGGCCTGACTATAGCAGAAAATTTAGAAGGGGGCGATAAAACAAGGGTGGGATGGTTGTTTGGAAGGACCTTAAATGCCAAGCTAAACAGCTAAGACATTTTCCTACAGATGATAAACACTCATTCCACAAATGCATATGAGTCACCCACAGTGAACAAAATAAAAGCCTCACACTTTCTTCAAATAAACAGGTTAAACAAATAAATTCATAGTATTAAATAGTATTAAGTGATATGAAGAAATGTATAGCAAGATATTTTAAAATAAGATGGTCAGAGTACATTTTTCTGGATGTTAGGATTGAATAGCACTTGTGTCCTGAAAGAAACAATACTTGTTCTCTGATTTTGTCTTGCCCACCTCTGGCAGTGCCTTTGGAACTGCCACCTAAATATGGATGTCTGTAATTAAAAACTAGAGTTACTAGATATCCCTGCACATGTTTTTTTAATAAGTTTTTCTACTGGCATAGCAGCTTGATTGACTTATTTGTTTGAGGTTGTTACATCTCTGTAATGGTGTTGGTTTCCCTCAAATGCTTGGTGATCCTTGATTGTGTAGCTCCTTTTTTATTTATGATTCCTCATTCACTTCATTGTGGATGGCCTTCGTTAGATGATGGTGGAAGAAGGAAGGAATGTGTTCCCAGGTAATACGTGCTTTTAGTTTGCCCTTTTCAGTGTGGGGTTCTCCTTCCCTCCTGGAGATTATTAGCCAGCTAGGGTAGTGCTCTAATCCTCTGTTCCCATTGTCCACACATGCTACTTTTGACTGAATGCACACACTTCTGCTTCCTGTAACTCAACCCAGAAAGAACGGATTGTGGAGATTGGTGGACTAATTATGTTAGCTGCTTCTGGCCTGATCATCCTGAGAATAATTTGAGAGCCATCTCTATTTCTTATATTCATTGTCCCTAGGCTTGTGTCTGTTTATTTTGCTGCTGTTTCAACATCTGCAGCAGTAGAGTGGTTTCTTTTGTGCATAGCTTGAGCTGTGGTTTTCTGGACCTTCACCTGCCCGCCATAGATCTGATCGTATCTACTTTTATTTCTGGCATATTGGTAACATACCTTCAAAAATGTTATGGATTGTTTTCAGGTGTCAGGGTTCTTCCTCTTTTCATGTATCTTTGATGTTTTATGAGATTGGGAGCAGAAGGGGAGGTAGGAGCATTTATTTAGTATGCCATCTTCACAAATATAGAACAGAATAAGAACTATGAGCAGATATTTTGGCATAATGCTCTCTTCACTCTTCTTGTTGCCTGACTTATGGATGTCAAGTGTTTGTATACAGAGTTCTCAATATGAGGCCCTTCCATATATAATTTGGATCCTCCTTGGGCCTTTTCTGCTATCTTGATCCAAATTTCTAATTGATGTCCTTTAAAAAATGATTTTTTAAAACTCTGATAATAGTGTACAGTAGTGCTGGTTATAGCTAAATAAAAATGCACTACCAGACAAATTAATACATACTGTTACATTTAATCACTCGTTATGTATTATCCTACCCAACAAGTTAATTTAATAAGATTTTGTTTAATTAGAAATTACTAAAATTACATTTTACAGGATTTGGTCTAGGAAGACAGTTATAAAACCTTGCTTATATTTTCATCAATTAGTTCTATCTTCTGAGCAAATGAATGGTAGAGGGTAAGAGCATGCTGTCTTAGGTTGCCTGGAGAATATTTAAAGGCAAGAAGCAAAGCTGTTTCAAGGTGGATTCGCATCTGATACAAGCATTTTAATTCTACCCGTTTTCTCAGTAGTGTAGGTTACCTATTTCAAGTAGCCCATTTCAGTTAGCATGAAAACTTTCACTCATTCTTCAAGGCATATTTTAAATTTTCTTCTCTAGGAGCTCTGGTGGTGCAGTTGTTAAGCGCTTGGCTGGTAACCGAAAGGTTGGCAGTTCAAACCTGCCAGCCTCCGGTAAAGATGACAGCCCAGGAATCCCTAGGGGGCAGTTCTGCTTTGTCCTATACGTTCATTATGAGTCGAAATTGATTTGATGACAGTGGGTTTAGGGTCTTCCAAACTGTCCAAGAACTGTTCCCCCACTCTGTACTCCCATGTGGTATTTTTATTGTATTATACTAATTAGAGGACTTCGCGTTATACGTTTAGTATTTTTACTACACTTTGTCCTTGACCAGACTCTGGACTCCTCCATGTTTTATTCACCTTTGTAATCGTAGCACCACATTTGCTCAATGATTGGATCATAATAATTTTAGAAATGGAAGAATGAATACTAATGCATCATTCTACAAGATGAGGAGGCCTTTGATTTCTGGATTCTGGCTTTTATCCGAAAGAGTCAGTCCCAGTCATAAACTATGGGAAATCCTGAAATCATTTTTGGTTTTAAAGAATTTTAATAATGCAATATTTAAGCTTAGTTTGAAGTTCATCCTTAATTTTTTTGAGGTAACAATTAACCATTTCAGTTGGTATTGTGCAATTATGTGTTGACTTTGAAAATGTCACATTGTATTCAAAAAATTAACCCTGTTTTTAAAATATATCTTTAACAATTAAAGCCCACGATTTAGATTTATCATGTTTTTATTTTTTTTAAGGATCAGAGTAACAATGAAATTATGATTGGAGTGATGTCAGGAGGAATTCTGATTTATAAGAACAGGGTACGAATGAATACCTTTCCATGGTAAGAACTTCCCTCAGTACTTTTGCATTTACCACTATATGCAATAATTTATATTTTATAAAATAGCTATTGAACTCTTTAATGCTGTCCGCCTACTTGTCTGATACAACTTATGCTTTACCCCACTTTCTGGGCTCCTACTAGAAGATACCAAAATAATTTAATTGTTTATTTTTAAAATTGCTAATTAGAAAATTTTACTTAGGTATTTTTCTCTAAGAGAATCTCTAAATATGTGCTGTAGTATAAAAAATAATAGCTAATGTTAAAGTGTTTACCTATGTCTTGCATCATGCTGAGGGCTTTAAATGCATTCAGTGGTATGCTAGTTTATTACTTGGAACATAGGCATGGCTGCTGCAACAAAGACCCAGTAATACAGTGATTTAAGTTAGCACAAAGTATGGTGGCCCCATGGGGTTTAGAACTCATGTTTGTTTCCTTACCACTCTGCTGTCCTTAGCATGTTCCCCTTGTCCTCATTGTCCAGGATGGCTCAGCACCATTACCGCTTCTGCATTTCAGAACAGAGAAAAAGGAAAGGAGCATCTGCCACTTCCCTTTAAGGAGATGACTTAGAATCATAAAAATCACGTTGACCACATTCTGTGTATATCTAACATATATTGAAATTACTCAATTTTTTTTTTTAAATAAACAATGATTTTCTTTAGGGAAACAAATATAAAAGAAATATAACTTCCTAAAATATTTGATCCTGATTTTTCAGTATTTGTAATTTTGTTTATTTAATTGGTTTTGATAATTACTTGCCTTAATAACACTTTAGTCAAAATATGGTAGCTGACAGAAGCAAATATTTTAGGAAACTGCTACAACATGGTTAAAAAATAAAGATTAATTTCCTAGATAGATCACAAAAACATGAACCATGAAAGAAAAAATTGATGAAGAAATTAAAGAACTTTCTTCAAAAGGAATCCTTAAGAAAATGAAAAGACAAGTTGCAGTCTTCTGCAAAATACATGTTTCATAAAGGAATTATATTTAGAATATATAAAGAACATTCATAGCTGAGTAATAAGAAGATGGCCTGATTAAAAAGACCATGCAAAATATTTGAATGGACACTTCTACTGAAAAAAATATAAAAATGGCAGATAAGCACATGAGAAGGTGCTCAGTTATCACCAAACACAAATTAAAACAGCAGTGAGCTCTACCCCCACTAGAATGGCTCAAATTTTAGAGACTGACAATACCAAGTGTTGAGGAGGATGAGGCTGCATTGCTGGTATTATGCAAATACCCACTTGGGAAATCAGGTGGCAGCTTCTTTAAAGTTAAACCGTTTACAATATGATCCAGCAATTCTATTCCTGAATATTTACTCAAGAGAAATGAAAACATAAATTCAGATACTTATACACAAATATTCAGAGCTATATTATCCATGATAGCCCAAAATGGCAATTCAAATGTCCATCATCTGATGAAAGGACAAACAGACTGTGGTGTATCCACACAATGGAATACTGCTCAGTAAGAAAAAGGAATGAAGTATTAATGACACTAAAATATATGGATGACCCTACCCTCAGGAGCATTATGCTTAGTGTAGGAAACAAGACAAAAGATTACATATTCTTTGTTTCTATTTATGTGAAATTTTATAGAGACTGAAAATGGATCAGTGGTTGTCAGGGACTGAAAATGGGAGAAGGTAATTGACTGCAAAGTGCACCAAGAAAACTTTTTGGGGTGATTAAAATGTTATAATTGTGGGGGTGGCTATGAATTGAATAAATTTTTCAAAAGTCATTGAATTGTTCACTTAAGTGATGAATTTTATTGAATGTGAATTAAAATCAAATGCTTCTGAGAAGATAGTTATTGCGCTCTCATCGTGGTGAATGCACATCTTTGATTTTAAGATAGTCCTGATTTTAATAAAGGCAACTTTTTTAATATTTAATTTAAGTTTTTATTAATTTTATATAAATGTCCAAATCAGAAATAAACACTTTTTTTACAGATGATTTAGGTTAAAACAATACAATGATACTCTAAATTTTTCTGTATTTTCAAAATTCTATATTGTATGCATATTACTGTTTACCATTGTAAAATGATGTAAGGATTCTAGAATAGCTTTTGACAAAATTGCTATGGAAACACAAAGGATGAGACTCTCTCTAAAGCATATTGCATTGTCTTTGTAATATTTGGGATGGTTTTTAAAGGAGGAATTGACATTTCCTCTGTAAAAGGGAAGCATGGAAACAGGGAGTGTGTAGAGGGGGTCAGTCAGGGCATTCGGGTTAGAGGAACCAAGCACTTGCAGAAGCCTAATGGTAAGAACTATGAGTCAGAATCAACTCGACGGCAAAGGTTTGGTTTGGTTTAATGGTAAGAAAGGGCATAGCAAGTTTAGGAATGATGGGGTATTTGTTATATTTTTTTCTTCTGTTGTTTTGGTGGAGGAAAGAAGCAAGAGAACAAGACTTTAGGAAGGTGTTGCTTAAGTTGGATTCAGATTGTGAAGAATCTTACGTATTCTATATGCTAAGAATATTTCATTTTTATAGGTAAATATATTTGGGGCTGGTTTAATGTTGAGAGATAGAACTCATATTTCCAAGTCCTTGTCATACACTGTCAATGATAGGTTAATATCCACTTGCCTACAAGGAAGATCAGTTAATATTATTACTGTTCTTCAAATTTATGCACCAACCACAAAGGCCAAAGATGAAAAAATTGAAAATATATATGAACTGCTGCAGTCTGAAATTGAACAAGCATACAATCAAGATACATAGATAATTACTGGTAATTGAAATGCAAAAGTTGGAAATAAAGAAGAATCAGTAGTTGGAGAATGTGATCTTAGTGATGAAAACAATGCCAGAGACCACATGATGGAATTCTACAAGATGGAAATACTTTTTTTCAACAACGTAATCAATGACTATACTGGTGAACCTCCTTGGTTGACTACCTAAGAATCAAACCAACTACATATGTGGAAAGGGACGATAGAGAAGCTCAGTATCGTCGGTCAAGGCAAAGCCAGGGGCTGACAGTGGAACAGACCATCAATTGTTCCTGTGTAAATTCAAAATGAAGGTGAAGAAGTTCAAAACAAGTGCAGAAAGGTCAAAGTACTGCCTTAAATACACCCTGCCTGAATTTAGAGACCATCTCAGGAATAGATCTGACACATTGATCACTAATGACCAAAAACCAAAAGAACTGTGGGAGGACGTCATACGCGAAGAAAATGAAAGATCATTAAAAGGACAGGAAAGAAGGAGAAGACTGAAATGGATGTCAGAAGAGACTCTGAAACTTGCTCTTAAACACAGAGAACCTAAAACAAACAGAAGAAATGATGAAGTAAAAGAGCTGAACAGGAGATTTCAAAGGTGGCTTGAGAAAACAAGGTAAAGCATGGTGAAATGTGCAAAGACCTGGAGTTAGAATACCAAAAGCAAAGAACACGATCAGCCATTTCTTAAGCTGTTGGAACTGAAGAGAAAATTCAAGCCTTGGGTAGAGTTGGGCTACTAAAAGGTTCTATGAGCAAAAAATTGAATGATACAAGATGCATCAAAAGCAGGAATATACAGTCACTGCACCAAAAAGAATTGGCCAACATTCAGCCATTTGAGAAGGTAGCGTGTGATTAAGAACCATTGGTACTGAAGGAAGTAGTTCAAGCTGCACTGAAGGTGTTGGTGAAAAACAAGGCTTCAGGACTTGACAGAATACCAACTGAGATGCTTCTACAAATAGGACACTGGAAGCTCTTACTCATCTATGTCAACAGATTTGGAAGAGAGCTACCTGGTCAGCCAGTTTGAAGAGATACATGTTTGTGTTCATTCCAAAGAAAAGTGATCCAAAAGAATGTGGAAATTATAGAACAATATCATTAATATCACGTATTAGCAAAATTCTACTGAAGATAATTAAAAAAACAACTGCAGCTGTACATCGACAGGGACCTGGCAGAAGTTCAAGCTAGATTCAGAAGAGGATGTGGAATGAGAGATATCATTCCTGATGTCAGATGGATCTTAGCCAAAAGCAGACAATATGAGAAAGATGTTCACCTATGTTTTATTGGCTATGCGAAGGCATTCAACTGTGCAGATCATAACACATTATTGATAACATTGCAAAGAAAAGAAATTCCAGAACACTTAATTTGTGCTCATGCAGAACCTATACATGGATCAAGAGGCACTTGTTCAAACAGCAAGGGGATACTGCGTGGTTCAAAACTGGAAAGATGTGCAGTAGGCTCGTATCATTCTACCTTACTTATTCAATGTGTATGCTGAACACATCATCTGAGAAGCTGGACTATATGAAGAATGCAGCATCAAGATTAGAAGAAAACTCATTAGCAACATGCAATATGCAGATGACGCAATCTTGCTTGCTGAAAATGAAGATGACTTGAAGCACTTACTGATAAACATAAAAGACTACAGCCTTCGTATGGCTAACACCTGAACATAAAGAAAACAAAAATTCTCACAACTGACTCCATAAACAACATTCATTATAAGTGGAGAAAAAATTGAAGTTGTCAACAATACCATTCTACTTGGATCAACAATTAACATTCATGGAAGCAGCAGCCAGGAAATCAAATGACGTATTGCATTTAGCATATCTGCTTCAAAAGACCTCTTTAATGTTTTAAAAAGCAAAGTTTGACTTTGATGATCTCAAACATACCAACAGTCATGAAGATGGTGCAATACCAGGCAACATTTCTTTCTGTTATACATAAGATTGCCATGAGTCAGTCAACAGCAACTAACAATAATCATACCTGCTACGGTTTAAAAAAGAAAAAAAAAAGTGAGCATTTAAGATATTGACTTGAAAATTTTATACTGTGTTTATTGTTAAATTGTATTTCCAAGACCTAAACTAAATAGATGTGACGTAAAGTTAATAAAACTTCTATTCCGCGTCATCTTGGAATGTTGTAAGGATTTCTTCTGATCCTAGTTACTTCTGGAAGCACATCCTACAACGTTAATTTATTTCCAAGGCAAATCAATAATTTTTTTTAATAATCATCAAATACATGGTTTACTTTTAGTTCTTAAAGTGTGGATCCATTTTTCCAAAAGCAGCATACTTATTAGCAATACCACATGTGAATAAGAAGACCATTTCAACCTTGTCACCTTTATTTAAATTAGCCTTCCTAGAATTTGCATTGGCCCTACAATTATATTTTAACAAAGTATTGTAGAAGTCTACATGAATAACCTTAGGAAACCACAAAAATTACTTCATGAGAACTGATCATGATTACAGCTCTAATTGGTATAGTCTACATTTCAGTTACTTTTATTTCATATTAATATTTAAGATACTCAGACCAAAAATCAAATGGTGAAATTATCAAATTTTCACATAAATGAAGAGTTTAGAGTAAAAATGAAAGTTTTAAAGGTGATAGTTTCATAAGATAAAAGCTTGAAATCTAAATTAAGCTGAGTGACAGGAGACAGACGAAGAAGATCTACTGTATGGCTCTTTGTATAAACTCTAGAAAGTGCAAACTGATCTATAGTGACAGCAAATCACTGGTTGCCTCGATGAGGAGAAATGTAAGATGGTAAAAGGATGTGAGAGAGGCATTACACAGGGGCAGGAGGAATCTTTTGGGGAAGATGGATATGTTCACTATCTCAGTTGTGATGATGGTTTGACAAGTATATACATATGTTAAAATGTTATCAGTTTGTACAGTTTAAATATGTTCATTTTATTGAATGTCAATCATACTTTCAATAAAATGGTTTAAAATGTTAGGTGCCGTTGAATCTGTTCCGACTCCTAGCGACCCGATGCACAACAGAACCAAACACTGCCCAGTCCTGTGCCATGCCCACTGTTGGAGTTACTGTGTCACTCCGTCTTGTTAAGGGTCTTCCTCTTTTTTGTTCACCCTGTACTTCATCAGGTGTGATGTCCTTCTCCAGGGACTGATCTCTCCTGACAACATGTCCAAAGTATGTAAAACATAGTCTTTTCATCCTTGCATCCAAGGAGCATTCTGGTTGTACTTCTTCCGAGACAGATTTGTTCATTCCTTTGGCGGTCCATGGTATATTCAATATTCTTAGCTAACACTACAAGTCAGAGGCCTCAATTCTTCTTAGGTCTTCGTTATTCATTGTCCAGCTTTCACGTGCATATGATGCAATTGAAAATACCATGGCTTGGGTCAGGCGCACTTTAGTCTTCAAGGTCACATCTTTGCTTTTCAGCACTTAAGAGGTTTTTACTGCAGATTTGCCCAGTGCAATGTGTCATTTGATTTTTTGACTGCTGCTTCCATGGCTGTTGATTGTGGATCCAAGTAAAATGAAATCCTTGACAACTTCAATTTTTTCTCCATTTATCACGATGTTGCTTATGGGTCCAACTGTGAGGATTTTTGTTTTTTTTATATGTTCAGGTGTAATCCATACTAAAGGCTGTGGTCTTTGATCTTCATTAGTAAGTGCTTCAAGTCCTTTTCATTTTCAGCAAGCAAGGTTCTGTCATCTGCATAACGCAGGTTGTTAATGCGTCTTCCATCAATCCTGATGCCCGTTCTTCTTCATACAGTCCAGCTTCTCAGATTATTTGCTCAGCATACAGATTGAATAGGTGTGGTGAAAGGATACAACCCTTACGCACCTTTCCTGACTTTAAACCATGCAGTATCCCCTTGCCCTGTCCAAACAATTGCCTCTTGATCTGTGTACAGGTTCCTCATGAGCACAATTAAGTGTTCTGGAATTCCCATTCTTCATAATGTTATCCACAAGTCATTATGATCCACACAGTTGAATGCCTTTGCATAGTCAATAAAAGACAGGCAAACATCTTTCTGGTACTCTCTGCTTTCAGCCAAGATCCATCTGACATTAACAATGATATTCCTCATTCCACATCCCCTTCTGAATCCGGCCTGAATTTCTGGCAGTTCCCTGTTGATCTACTGCTGCAACCGCTTTTGAATGAACTTCAGCAAAATTTTACTTGCATGTGGTATTAATGATATTGTTCAATAATTTCCATGTTCTGTTGGATTGCCTTTCTTGGGAATGCACATAAATATGAATCTTTTCCAGTCCATTGGCCAGGTAGCTGTCTTCCAAATGTCCTGGCATAGACGAGTGAGCAATTCCAGTGCTGCATCTTTTTGTTGAATCATCTCAGTTGATATTCTGTCATTCCCTGGAGCCTTGTTTTTCACCAAAGCCTTCAGTGCAGCTTGGACTTCTTCCTTCACTGCCATTGGTTCCTGACCATATGCTACCTCTTGAAATGGTTGAACGTCAACCAATTCTTTTTGTTATAATGACTCTGTGTATTCCATCTTCTTTTGATGGTTCCTGCGTTGTTTAATATTTTCCCCATAGAGCAGTTCACTTTTGCAACTCAAGGCTTGAATTTTTTCTTCAGTTCTTTCAGCTTGAGAAATGCCACGTGTGTTCTTCGCTTTTGTTTTTCTATCTCCAGATCTTTGCATATGTCATTATACTTTACTTTGTCTTCTCCAGCCGCCCTTCGAAATCTTCTGTTCAGTTCTTTTGCTTCATCATTTCTTCCATTTGCTTTAGCTACTCGACATTCAAGAGCAAGTTTCAGAGTCTCTTCTGACGTTCAATTTGGTCTTTTCTTTCTTTCCTGTCTTTTTAATGACCTTTTGCTTTCTTCATGTGTGATGTCCTTAATGTCATTCCACAGTTCATCTGATCTTCGGTCATTAGTGTTCAGAGCATCAGATCTATTCAAAAATAGATTTGACAGTTAAAAATAAAGACGGAAAAACTAAGCACTAAGAAAATGTCAGAGGTACCAATAAAGCAATAAAAATTGATTATGTAATTGCCATTCCAGTAGACAGTACAAACAGAAAAAAATAATTTCAAAGGAAAGCTAGAAAAGAGAATAAAAATATTATTAAAAAAAAAACTTTAGACCTGTAGAAGATAAAAAATAGAAATCCAATGTGTCAGATATTACTAAAAATTAAACATATTGAATTCTCAATTTAAAAAGCATAGATTATCAAACTGGATGTTTTAAACAACTTTATCGGTATATAATTTATATAGCATCAATTCACACATTTAAAGTATTTTTAGAATATTTACAGAGTACAAGTATCATAATGTAATTTTAAAACATTTTCATCACGCACTAAAAGAAATCCTGTACCTCTTGGCAAACATTCCCTATCTCCTTTCACCTTCCTCTGCCCCTGCTTTCCCAGCCTTAGGCAACCACAAATCTATTTTTTTTCTCTGTAGATTTGTCTATTCTGTATATTTCATATAAATGAATCATATCCTGTGTGATATTCTGTGATTCACTTCCTTCATTTAGCATAATGTTTTTGAGATACATCCGTATTGTAACATTTATCAGTCCTTATTCATTTTTATTGCCAAATAATAGTCCATTATGTGGTTTTAACACATTTTGTTTAACTGTTCATCAGTCGTTTCCGCCGTTTGACTGTTACAGACACTGCTGTTGTGAACATTAGTGTACACACTTTTGTGTGGGCATGTTTTCATTTCTTTTGGGTATATACCCAGGACTGGAATTGCTGGCTCACTGCTACCTTTAACTTCTTTTTTTTTTTTTTTAGTGTCATCATGTTCTTTTCTTAAATAAAATTTTAAACTTTGACAAATTTTTTTTCTGTCCTCAAAGTAGTAAGAGAGCAGTGCCCATAACTTTTAGAAGAAATTGTAGGAGAGTGTCTTTATGAACTTAGATAAGGAATGCTTTTTTTTCTTAATAAAATTTTATTGTGTTGAAATATATACATACCAAAAACATATGCCATTTCTACCATTTTTGCATGTACAGTTCAGCTGCATTATTGCATTCGCTGTTGTACAACAATCACCACTATTTCCCAAAGTGGCTACACCTTTTTGCATTCTCGCCAGCAGTGTATGAGGATTTCAGTTTCTCCACAGTCTTGTCAGGACTATTTTGTCTTTTTCATTTTACTGTGTTTGACGTGGTATCTCTTTGGTTTTGATTTGTATTTCCCATGTGCTTACTTGCCATTTATATATCTTCTTTGGATTAATCAAATTATGCTAATCACTCTCATACTCTCTACAAGAGTCATGGTGAAAGCATAATGAGACAGAACATCTGAAAGTAAAAGGGTTAAAAAAGATACACAAGACACATGGAAACAAACAAACAAAAATTGTCATACTAATGCTGCACAAAATTTTGTTGTTTTTGTTGTGAGTCACGATTGAGTTGATTTTGACTCATGGTGATCCCATGTGTGCACAGTAGAACTGTTTCATAGGGTTTTCAGGGCTGTGGCCTTTCAGATGCAGATCGCCAGGACTGTCTTCCCAGGCGCCCCTGGGTGGGTTCGAATTGCCTATCTTTCGTCTAGTAGTCAAGCACCTAACTATTTGCACCACCCATTTTTCTGGGGGGAAAAAAAATCTGTTATAGCTGTACATACAGAGTATAAATCATACAGGGTACATTTATTAGAAAATACAGGTCATGTAAGATAGATTTTATGCCAAAGAGTATCTAGTTTAGAGATTTGCATTCATTGTTTGATATTTTTCCTGAGATTTGTTGAAATTAAGGTGATTTGAAACCGACTTAGATTTCCTTTCCCTTGATCATTTAGAAACAAGCCGGTTTTTTACTAGTATGAAGGGCTTTAATATAAATTTATTTATGACTTCTAAAATATATGTGACTCTTTATAGCATTTTCTGAATTGAGACACCTGGCTTTCTTTCCTCTTATAGATATTATACTATGTTATAGCCAATCTTATTCTTTTTTTTTTTTTTAACTTTCTAGAAATATACCGTCTGTCATGTGACAGGAGAATTTCCCTAGTTTTCTATATGTCCTTAAGTGTCCCTATCCAATGAAAGCTTAGGATCCAAAATTAAAATTTTCTAAACAAGAAAACTAAACGTATCTCTTCTTCCTCATCCTAAACAGATATGCTAAAGCTGTCTCATCTACTCATTTGCCTTTTAAAGTGACTGAGGTGTGAGAAGTTTATTGTTATTTGGGAATGCCTGAGAGCTTCTTGAATGGTTAGGGCCATGAGTTGTGAAGATCCAAATTTAGAATTACCATGAAGATATTCACTTAGAAGATTCAGATAGGATACCAAAGCATATTTAGCAAAGTGAGATTAAATCTCATTGGCCTCATGACCCTTAAAGTCTTCCAGTTTAAAAAGATCTGAGTGTTACTTATTATGTGGAAATAATGAGACAGATTCATTTTGCTCACATTGATTATATTATTGAAGCTTTGAGAGCCGTCTTACGGCGTTATATGGGTTGCATGCAAGAAGCAAGACAGTGTAAGAGAAGCAACAAAAAAATCATTGTGAGTTTTAAAATTCAGTAAAAATATCTTTAGAATCTTACATAAAACCTTGAAATCTTTTTTTTTCCTCAAGTATTGCTTCTAGTTTTAAAGTGTAAACAGCTATGTTAGTTATTTTTTAGTTCTAACTTGTGAAATGTGTTTTTAAGTATTTCTTTAATAAGATTACCATAAAAATTGGAAAGTTATATATAATTCATAACAGATATCCTGGCAATACTTTCCTCAGTTGAGCACAAAGATTCTAGTTATTTTCCCCTGAAACAACAAAAACTGGAGATTCTTTATGTACTCTATGTTTGTGTCTATCATTGCTGATGTCAGATGCATCCTGGCTGAAAGTAGAAAATACAAGAAAGATGTTTACCTGTGTTTTATTGACCATGCAAAAACATTCACCTGTGTGGATAGTAACAAGTTATGGATAATATTGCAAAGAATGAGAATTCCAGAACACTTAATTGTGCTCATGAGGAACCTGTACATAGACCAAGAGGCAGTTGTTCCAACGGAACAAGACGATACTGCGTGGATTAAAGTCAGAAAAGGTGTGCAGGGTTGTATTCTTTCACCATACCTATTCAGTCTGTATGCTGAGCAAATAATCCGAGAAGCTGGACTATACGAAGAAGAACAGGGCATCAGGATTGGAGGAAGACTCATTAACAACCTGCGTTGTGCAGATGACACAACCTTGCTTGCTGAAAGTGAAGAGGACTTGAAGCACTTACTGATGAAGATCAAGGACCACGGTCGTCAGTATGGATTACACCTCAATGTAAAACAAAAATCCTCACAACTGGCCCTATAAGCAACATCATGATAAACAGAGAAAAGATTGACATTGTCAAGGATTTCGTTTTACTTGGATCCACAATCAGTGCCCATGGAAGCAGCAGTCAAGAAATCAAAAAGACACATCGCATTGGGCAAATCTACAAAGGACCTCTTTAAAGTGTTGAAGAGCAAAGATGTCACCTTGAAGACTAAGGTGCGCCTGACGCAAGCTGTGTTATTTTCAGTCGCATCATATGCATGTGAAAGCTGGACGATGAATAAGGAAGACCAAAGAATAATTGATGCATTTAAATTATGGTGTTGGTGAAGAATATTGAATATACCATGGACTGCCAGAAGAACAAACAAATCTGTCTTGGAAGAAGTATAGCCAGAATGCTCCCTAGAAGCAAGGATGGCAAGACTTCATCTCACATACTTTGGATATATGATCAGGAGGGACCAGTCCCTGGAGAAGAACATCATGCTTGGTAAATAGAGGGTCAGCAAAAAGAGGAAGACCCTCAACAAGATGAATTGACACAGTGGCTGCAACAGTGGGCTCCAGCATAACAATGATTGTGAAGATGGCACGTGACCTGGCAGCATTTCGTTCGGTTATACATAGGGTCGGTATGAGTTGAAACTGATTCAGCGGCACCTAACAAAAGCAAATATATACTTAAAAGATTATTTTTGTAATTGTTTCCTTAATTTGTTAATATTTCCATCTATGTAATATTTTAAATACTCCAATTTATTTTCTCTTTTATCCAGGTTGAAGATTGTAAAAATTTCTTTTAAGTGCAAACAGTTTTTTATTCAACTTAGAAAAGAATTGGTGAGTACTGATCTAATAATAATCAGCGTTAATGAGGTCTTTTAAGAAATTACTGTAATCCTTCATGACAGAGCTTTTCTATTAGTAGAAGTGAAAGTGTAATTGATACTATTGATAGCTATTGAAGTAATCTGAAAATTGTTAATGTTGATTAATTAAAAGCCGCAACAGGGAACTGGACTTGCCCTTTAAATCATTACTTACTCACACACACAACTAGTAAAATTATAAAATTGAATTTTATGTTAATTAATTCACTTTGTGTAACAAAGCATATTTGTTTCCCCCCAAGTGTCTGTGGTTCTGAGTTAAAGCTCTTCTAGATATCAAGTGGTTGTAGTCTCTTGACCTGAAAAGCTGATTTCGCAAGCACAATGTTCAGTGTCATTCCTCAGAGTCCATTTTTCTTTTCCAAGTCCGTGTCCTTTTTCTTTTCTCTACTAAATTTACAGCACTTCCTTTCATACATAAGTTCATTTTAAGGGAGTTAGATGTTTAGTTTTGTTTCTGGGTCATGAACCGAAGGCCGTCACCTCCTTATATTGGAGTGGTAATGCCCTTTTTATATATTAAGTACAACACAATGAGTTATTATGGAAAGTAGTACCATATTTGAAAGAATTTCATCTTATGTATGATTTTATCTATTTTATCAAATTAAACTGACCGTATCCTTGTATTTACGTTATTTCTTAGCACTCTGGAAATCTCGATAAATTAACACAATAAATCTTAAAATCGTACTTGACATAGCTGTATTTTATCAAAGGATATTGATCTACTAAGTAACAACGGTTTATCCTTTATCCTCAGAAAATATGTAGAATTTTTCAAGAGAATTTTTATTAAAATAAAACAACACAGAAAAGCATAAAGATCTTAAGTATGCAGCTTGATAAAGTAAACATGCCCTTATCAGCACCTTCTAGGTTAACATATAGAACCCTACACCTTCCAGGTTAACATACAGAGCCCTACACCTTCCAGGTTAACGTACAGAGCCCTACACCTTCCAGGTTAACGTTACACCTTCCAGGTTAACATACAGAGCCTTACACCTTCCAGGTTAACATGCAGAGCCCTACACCTTCCAGGTTAACATACAGAGCCCTACACCTTCCAGGTTAACATGCAGAGCCCTACACCTTCCAGGTTAACATGCAGAGCCCTACACCTTCCAGGTTAACATGCAGAGCCCTACACCTTCCAGGTTAACATGCAGAGCCCTACACCTTCCAGGTTAACATGCAGAGCCCTACACCTTCCAGGTTAACTTGCAGAGCCCTACACTGGAAGCCTGCTGTTGCCTGCTCCCTGTCATTAACTTTCCCAAAAGGTAAAACGTTGTTCTCATTTATATCACAGTGGATTAGCTTGCTTATTTTTGAACTGTAAACAGTAGACCCATAGGGTATGTTTTCTTTGTGTCAACCTTGTTTCCCTCAACATAGTCTGTTTATTCATCCATGGTGCACATAGCTGTAGTTCGTTCCTTCCCGTTGCTGTGTAGTATTCCACTGAATGAGTAGACAAAATCTTTGCTCATTCTTATGTTAGTGGATGATATGGGTGTTTCTCTGTTGGGGCTGTTTCGACCAGTGCTTCTAATGAATATTCCTGTGTGTATTTCAATAAAAGTGGAAAGAGATAAAATATGATAAATCTTATTTATCTAGAAACTTAGAGAACAAGCAAATATTTTAAATAATTATATTGGTAGAAGGCATCATAGAAGTCAACTTTCTAATTTTTCTTGCCTTACAATACCAGTACTATTGTAACAATAATAACAGCTATAATAGCAAACATTTATTAAGAGCGTACTTACTACGTGCCTGATAATATGCAGAGCACTTTTCCTATTATTTACTCCTCACAACCGTTCTATGAGGTAGTGTATCAGGAATGTGTTCAACCACAAGTAACAACAGAAAAATCCACTAAAAATTGCTTAAACAAAGACAATATACAGATATAAACCAGAAGGTAACCTTTGTTAATATTTTCCCTCTAAAACACTTCTTTGTTTTTTAATACCCAAACTTCATAGAATCTGCATATCTACATTTTGGGGTCATAGTCGACATAGGAAAAAAATGTATGCTTATACCCCAAAACTCATTAGGGCTTTTTAAATAAAATATGTGCGGAAAAAATTTATGTTTTGTTCCAAATACAATTGGCAGAATGTCAAAATTACATTATAAACTTTTTGAAAAGTGTGCTAGTATCAGAAAAGGGGGTGTGGTATATATGCATCTTGGCACTGAGAAGCAGTACCGCATCATATTCAGTCTGAAACAGTCTCTGTCGTTTTGTATACTGTTCATAGTATACGGTGTAGCATTTAAACTGTTTGTTAGCAAGTACAGAAACCCTGGTGGCGCAGTGGTTAAGTGCTACGGCTGCTAACCAAAGGTTCGGCAGTTCAGATCCGCCAGACGCTGCTTGGGAACTCTATAGGGCAGTTCTACTCTGTCCTGTGGGGTCACTGTGAGTCGGAATCGACTTAAGGGCATTGAGTTTGGTGTGGTTTTTTGGTTAGTGAGTACAAAGCAACTGTTAACCATAATTAAGAATTAATTTTCTAGTGATCAAGATGTGATTTTTTAACATATTTATTATATTCTAATGTGATAGCTTGGCTTTATCTAACTCATTGGCATTTTACTGTGTTTTAGTTACAAAGAAAATATCCTCCCGATCTTGTGATAGGCAGAGATTTCTTACAGGATGTAGAAGAAAACCTCCCTGACCTTAAAAGAAAAGATTGACTATGTTAAAATTAAGAGCTCTGTTCAGCATCTGGCTGCTAACCAAAAGGTCGGCAGACCACCAGCCACTCCCTGGAAACCTCAGGGGGCAGTTCTGTGCTGTCCTAGAGTGTTGCTATGAGTCGGAATCGACTTGATGGCAACGGGCTTTCGAGTTTTTTTGGTTCATTAAAAGGCATAATTAAGAGAATAAAATAGTACAGAATATGTATATGATACACACATCCTTGTTGTATATCCAGCCTAATAGAAAAATAGGCTATTGACTTGAATAGACACTTCACAAATGATATCCATGTGGCCAGTAAACCTGAAAAGGTGATGAGCCTCGTTAGTCATCAAGGCAGTGCAAATTAGGACCAAAATGTGATACCTCTACCCACCCACCAGGATAGTAAAATGAAAAAGACTGATAAAGCTAAGGGTTGGTGAGTCTGTGGAGCATACACTGCTGGTGGGAGGAGTGTATATTGATCTACTCATTTTAAAAAGCGTAGGGCAGGATTTCCTAAAGTTGAGCACGTGCATATCTTATGACTCAGTCACACAAATATACACAGACGTACACCAGACAACATACAGAAATTTATGTATAAATGTATGTAGCAACATTATTCTTGTTGGAGACATCAAACGTCTATCAGCTGGAGACATCAAACGTCTATCAACAATATAGCAGGTAAATAAACTGTGGTATATTCATGTAATGGAATACTATGCAGAATGGAAAATGAGTGAATTATTGCTTCACAACTATATGGATGAATGTCAAAAACATAATGTTTAGCAAAAGAAACTATACCCAAAGAGCACATTACTATGTGATTCCATTTATATAAAGTTCAAAAACAAGCATACCTAATCTGTGTTAATAAAAGTCAGAAGAGTGATTACCTTTGGGAGGGTAATGACTCGGAGAACGGGGAGAGAAGGAATGTTTCTGGGGTGCTAGTAATGATGGCAATGGGTTTGGTTTTGGTGTGAATTTAGTAATGGTTCTCTTCTTGGACTGGGTGAAAGTTAAAACGGTTTTGGTCCTTGTGTAAAAACTAAGGTTGTACACTGATGAGATGGGTGCTTTGATGGTTTACTTCAGTAAAACTATTTTAAAAAATTTATTTGTATTAAACTTGTAGAGAAAATTAACGAATGCTTCTATTCTGTTGCTAATGATTTTAAAATTTTAAGTTTTATAATAGTGTTCCCAGGTGCTGAATTTACTTATTCACAGTGTAGACAAATTACAGAATTTGGGATGTTGTTAAAAGGTATGATTATGTATCTTAAAGTTTAATTTAGGAGCCAGGATTGTATCTTGAAACAGAATAGCTAATAGGCTTTGAAATGAATATATATCAAAATTTTTTAACTTTCTTCTAACTATGGTCTAAGGTAAGAGTTCCTCAGAGTTGTAAAATTATTGACTGAGGTCCATATTTGGCAAGTATTTTATTATACTGCTCTTTTTGTCAGATAAGCAAGAAAGATATAAGAGGGATTAGTGTTTGCAAGGCTAGAATAATTTATAGAAAGTAAATTTAATGGAGCGTTAGATTCTGATCACTTCCTGGTATTTTCTGCATTCTGTCATTTGTTACAGCATGAATCTAGAGAAACATTATTGGGATTTAATATGGTGAATTACAGAGCATGTAAAAATTTGTGGAAAACGTGTGTAGAACATCACACATTCTTCCGTTTGGACAGACCACTTCCACCTCAAAAGAATTTTTTTGCACATTATTTTACTTTGGGTTCAAAATTCCGGTACTGGTAAGTATTGCTTCTGCATAAGGCTGTATTGTTGGATTTGTCCTTTAAAATGAAGGTCTACTTTATGGAGCCATAGAATCTGTTACTCATCCATCCATACCTACTGAGTCAAAATTCCATGGAGTGGGGCACTTACATCCATGTCAGTAGAAAGTTCTATAAGTCCTTGTGATATATACATCATGATTGAAAGTCCCGTTGACTATATTCCAGGTCATTGTTTTCTAAAGTAAATTAACTGCATTTGCTTATTTATGATCTACACAGATGTTATAATTTCCATTGTGTCTTCATTAAATATTTACAAGGAAACCGTTCTTTATTCTAAGCCACCTTTATTGTATTTGTAAAAACCAGAATTTTGTATGCATGAGCACATAGTTATTTTGTCCTTTGACCTAGCATATTTTGGAATTATCAAACTCTTTATTGTAAAAAGTTCAAAATAGCTATTAGAGAAAATCAGATTTAGTCATTGAACAATTACCCCAGATTCCTTTTCCTAAAGTTACCGTATTATTTATTCGTAGTAGGTTTTCTTCCCCCCTGAGGACAACAGTCTTTGAGGGAGTAATTCGAAACTGAAGAAGCTAGCTTATTAAGCTCTGATTGTTTTGCCTCTGGAACTCTTAAATGGCCCATGAAAGCTACATTTTAAGTACAATTTGGTATAAGAATCATGTAGGAAAAAATATTCGTGATCTTCTGGTAAAATAAATGCTATTTATTTTTATTTCTACTTTACAAAATATGACTTTCTATCTTCAGTAGATAAAACCCTTGACCATTATGTGTTGGATTAATTCATTTCATATGTTCATGAGGAAAATGTTTAGATGTGGCCCAGAAAATATTTATATTATCAATCTGAAACATTTATAAATGCCCAATTTTTCATTTAGTACAGGACATCTCTTTAAAAATACAGGGCAAGAAAAAAAAAAGTAGTAAAAGTAGCCCAAAAATTCAGTGGCAATAACTAAACAGAATAGGAAAATTCTAACACCTCTGTCTTATTTATCTTGTGCTGCTATAACAGAAATACAAGTGGATGGCTTTAACAAACAGAAATTTATTTTCTCACAGTTTAAAACCCGAAAAGAACCCACTGCCATCAAGTTGATTCCAACTCATAGTGACCCCATGCTGTTGCCAAGGTTATAAATCTTTACAGAAGCAGACTGCCAAATCTTTTTCTCTCACAGAGCCACTTGTCGTTTTGAACTGCTGACCTTCTGGTTAGCAGTCGAGCACTTTAACCACTGTACTATTTTCTCATAGTTTAGGAGGCTAGAAGTCCGAATACAAGGTGCCAAGTCTAGGGGAAGGCTTTCTCTTTCTGTCAGCTCTCGAGGACTGTCTTTGCCTCTTCTGAGCTTCTGCCTCTGGGCAACCTTTACGTGGCTTCGCCTCTCTCTTCCCCCATCTCTGCTCTGCTCACTTGTTTAATTACTTTTATATCTCAAAAGAGCTTGACTCAAGATATACCCTATACTAATCCTGCCTCGCTAACATAACAAAGACAGCCCACTCCCAGTTGGGATTATAACCACGGGCATGGGCCAAAAAACCAAACCCATTGCCATTGAGTGGATTCCAATTTATAATGACCCTATAGGACAGAGTAGAACTGCCCCATAGGATTTCCAAGGAGCAGCCGCTGGATTCAAACTGCCGACCTTTTGGTTAGCAGCCTGAACTCTTAACCACTGTGCCACGAGGGCTCCAACCACAGGCATAGAGGTTAGGATTTACAACACATCTTTGGGGGATATAATTCAATCCATAACAACCCCCCCCCCAAATAAATAAATAAAGGCCCAAAAGATTCTTAAGTAGCTTAGTGTCTCTCACACTTGCCTGAAAACAGTAATGGGAAAATTAAAGTGACACATAACTTCTAAAATTAAAGGTAAGTAGACTGAGGGAGAGAGTGTCAGACCAAGTGCAGAAGTCAAGGAAAAAGCAGAAACCCCTACCTGCTGCTACTAAATCTCACTGGGGACAGAAGGAATCTCTAAGGTTCTATATGAAATGAAAGTACAGTACAAACCCTAAGGGCCTCAATGAACTTAATATATATTCCTAACTAAGTGGCAACCTGGATTAATACACAAGGGACTATACTTACCTTTTCTACCACCCATCTGTGCCAGCAGTATTTCAGTTACCCGTAGGGTCACCCATGGTGGACAGGTTTCAGGAGAGCTTCCAGACTAAGACCAACTAGGAAGGAAGGCCTGGCAATCTTTGGAAAATCAGACAATGAAAACTTCATGGAGCACGATAGAATATTGTCTGATATAGTGCTGGAAAATGAGCCCGCTAGATTGAAAGGCACTCACAATACATAGTGGCTGCAACAGGCTCAAGCCTACCAACGATCAGGAAGATGGTGCGGGACCAGGTAACATGTTATTCTGACGTACGTGAGGTTGCTATGAATTGGCGCTGACTCAGCGGCGATACCTCTAGAGAAGCTCTTCTCCCCCTCACAATTTACTTACGCTATAAAGAAATGAATAGAATGTAGTGACCAGCTTCACTTAAAATTCAAAGGGAAATTCAAACAGGTCTCAGAGAAAATAAGAAAAAAAACTCAAGTTACACACAAAAAAATGCCAGAGCAAACAGAAAATCTAGAAATGATGGCTATGAATATAAAATACAGTTAAACCAGTTTGGAAGAAAATCATCAATGAAACAGAAGAATATTTCTACCATAGGCATTAATGAATAATATGATTTTTAAAAATGAGATTGGCAGGGAGGGGGACAGCACCTGCTATTATTTAGGCCACTATTGCCTTTGGAGGAATGTGGACCTAGTATTGGCAGAGTTTACACTTTCCAAGAGAAGTGAGATTGGAGCCCTGGTGATGCAGTGGTTAAGAGCTCGGCTGCTAACCAAAAAGTCGGCAATTAGAATCAATGTACACTTTGTCAAAAGAAGTAAGATTATGGACTTACTAAACGGTATCTCTGCATTTTTTTCAAAGTTGAATAAAATATCTTTTAACAGCTTTGTTGAGGTAAATGGAGCCCTGGTGGTGCAGTGGTTAAGGTGCGTGGCTGCTAACTGAAAGGTGTTGGGGTTCGAACCCACCAGCTGCTCCGCAGGAGAAAGATGTAGCAGTCTGCTTCCATAAAGATTTACAGCCTTGGAAACTTTAGGGGGCAGTTCTACTGTGTCCTATAGGTCACTATGAGTTTGAATCAACTTAACGGCAGTGAGTTTGAGTTTTCTTAATTGAGGTGTAATTTTCATAGAATAAACTATACATATTTAGAGTTTAAAATCTGTTAAGTTTAGAAATATATATATATATATATCCACGTATCCCTCACTATAATCGAGATAGTGAATATATCCATCATCCCCAGAAGCTCTGTCATGCCCTTTTGGTAACCCCTTCCTCCCGCCCCTCTTCACCTCATCCCCCTCCTCAGGCAACCACTGGTCTGCTTTCTGTCACCAAAGTTTGGCTTCCGTTCTCTAGAATTCTATGTAAATGGAAACATTGCGTGTACTTATTTCTTGTCTGACCTCTTAGCATAATTAGCTCAAGATTCATCCATGTTTCTGCATGTATCTATAGTGCATTTCTTTTTATTGCAGAGTAGGATTTCATTGTTTGGATGCGCCACAGTCGTTCCTTCCTTCGTGTTATGGTGTACGTTTGGGTGATTTCCGTTTGGAGCCTATTACAGATAAAGCTGCTGGGGCGTTTGCGTGGAAGTCTTTGTACGAACATCTGCTTTAATTTCCCTCAGGGAAAGAGCTAGGAGTGGAATGTCCAGATCATGTGGTACCTGTATTTTTAGCTTTCTAAGAAACTACCAAACATTTTTTGTGAAGTGGTTGTACCATTTTACATACCGACCAGCAGCGTATGAAAGTTTCAGTTCTCATCCACACGTTACTGTCTGTCTTTTTTACTTTAGCTGTTCTAATAGGTCCATGATGGTATCTCATTGTGTTTTTAATTTGCATGTCCCAGATGACTAAAGATTTTAAGCATATTTTCGTATGTTTATTGGTCGGTCATCCTTATGTTTTCTTTGGTGAAGTGTCTGTTCAAATCTTTTGCCCCTTTTTTTTAAAATTAGTTTTTCATTATTGAGTTTTGAGAGTCCTTTATGTCTGAGGCATACAAGTCCTTTATCAAATACATGCTTTGCAAAGATTTTCTCCCAATCTGTAGCTTGTCTTTTCACTATTTAACACTGTCTTTTGAGGAGCACAAGTTTGTATTTTTGATGAATTCCAATTTACCCAACTGTTCTTTTAAGGATCTTTTGGTGTTGTATCTAAGAAATCTTTATGTAACCCAAGGTCATGAAGATTTACTCCTTTATTCTCTTCTAAAAGTTGTATCATTTTGGCTTTTCCGTTTAAATCTGGGATCCGTTTGGAGATAACTTTGTATATGCTGTGAGGTATGGATTAAAGTTCGTTTTTTTGCAAATGGATATTCTATTGTTCCAGCACCATTTGTTGAAAAGACAGGTCTTTCTCCACTGAATTGCCTTTGCACCTTTGTTGAAAATCATTTGTCCATATTTGTGTGGGCCTGTTTCTGGACTCTGTAGTCTGTTCCATTGATCTGCTTGTCTTTGTTGACAACAAATCCACACTGTCTTTATCACTCTAGTTTTATAATTGGTTTTATAGTCAAAGTCCAGTAGTGTTACTCTTCCAACCGTTATTTTGCAGAGTTGTTTTGTATAATGTAGTTCCCTTGCTTTCCATCTAAGTTTTAGATTGAGCTTCTACAAAAAAGCCTTCTGATACTTTAATTGATCGTGATGATTCTGTGTATCATCTTAACGATATGCAGTATTCCAACTCATGAAGATGCTATATCTTTTTATTTAGGTCTTTTTTTCTCAGCAATGTTTGTACTTTTTAGTGTACAGGTCTTTTACATCTTTTGTCAGACTTATTTTTTATATTTATATTTTTCATGCTATTGTAAATGGTGTGTTTTCTTTTAATTTCTGATTATTCATTGCTAGTATGTAGAAATGCGTTTGACATTTTTTATGTTGATCTTGTTTCCTGAAGCCTTGCTAAACTCACTAATTTTAATAGCTTTTTATAGCTTCCAGCAGATTTTCTGCATAGATAATAAATATAGTTTTAATTCTTCCTTCTAATCTGGTTGACCTTTCTTCCTTTCTTTCTCCAGTACAATGTGGAATAGAAAGTGGTAGGAGCAAACATGCTTGTCTTGTTCCTCATCTTAAAGTGTTCAGTCTTTCAATATTAAGGGCGATGCTAGCTATAGGATTTTCATAGATGTCCTGTGTAATGTTGAGGAAGGTCCCTCTTACTCATTCACTGAAAATTTTTATTAGGATTGGGTGTTGGTTTTGGTCATGATTTTACTGCAACTACTGAGATGATCATGTAGGGGTTTTTTTGTTTTTTGTTTTTTTTTTTTAAGATAATTTGATTAATTAATACCCATTGTGTTTAAAGTGTTAAGCCAACGCTGCATTCCTGGAATAAACCTCACTTGTCATGATATAGTATCCTTTTTATACAGTGTGTGATTCAGTTTGTTAAAATTTTGTTTAAACTTTTACATTAATGTTCATGAGGGTTATTGCTATATAGTTTTCTTTTTTTAATAATGTCCTTGTCAGGTTTTGATATCAGGGTAATCCTCACTTCATAGAATGAGTTGGGAAATATTCCTACATTTTCAGTTTTCTGGAAGAGTTTGTACAGTAGTGGTTTTACTTCTACTTTAAATGTTTGGTTGAGTTCATGAAACTATGTGGGCAGGAGTTGTTTTTTAAGGAAGGTTTTGAACTATACTTTGTTTCTTTAATAGCTGTAAGGCGATTCTGTTTTATCTTCTTTTTTGTTTGTTTTTATTTATTTATTGTGCATTAGATGAAAGTTTACAGCGCAGATTAGATTCCCATTCAGTAGTTTGCACATACAGTGTTTCATGGCCTTGGCTTCATTCTCTGCAACGTGTCAGCACTCTCCCCGTTTCCGCCCTGTGTTCCCATTTCCTTTTGTCCCGATTTTCTCCCCCTTCCTGCTGTATCATCTTCGCTTTTAGGCAAATTACTACCCTTTTGATCTCATATAATTGATTGTTCTAAGCAGCAAATCCCTCTCAGGTATTACTGTTTAAGTGGAACGTAGAACATTGTCTTTGAGAACTATGTTGTGCCAGCTGACATCGATGTCCCCTGAGTTTATGGTCCTTCTCATTCTTCTTGGACAAGCTCTGGTAGTATGTGTCTTTCAAGAAATTTATCCATTTCATCTAAGTTGTCAAATTTATGGCATGAAGTTGTTCATAATATTCCCTTATTATAATATCTCTGGAATCTATAGTGATGTCACTTCCCTCATTTTTTGTATTGGTAACTTGTGTCTTTGCTCTTATTTTCCTGACCAGCCTTGCTAGAAGTATATCAGGTTGGATTAAATATTTTTAAGTACCGTGTTTGACAAATAAAAGTTTCATTCTATAGCTTGTGGGCTACCTCTTTTCTACCAAGTCTTAAGGAAAGAGAATGTGACCTAAGAATATTAAACTTATCCAAATTACCATTCAAGTCTAAAGCCAACAGGTAAACATTGACTAATATACAAAACCTCGGGGAATGTAGCATCTACAGTCTCTTCTTGAAGGAGCCCTGGTAGCGTAATAGTTAAGCACTTGGCTGCTAACTGAAAAGTTGACATTTTGAAACCAATAGCCACTCTACAGGAAAAACACCTGGTGATTGCTTCTGTAAAGACTGTCATTTTTAGGTGCCATTGCGTCGATTTCAACTCATAGAGTCCCCATGTACAATGGAACAAAACACTGCCCAGTCTTGCGCTATTCTCAGAATTGTTGCTGTGCTTGAGCCCATCATTTCAGCCACTGTTCCAATCCATCATGTTAAGGGTCTTCCTCACTTTCACTGACCCTCTGCTTTACCAAGGATGATGACATTCTCCGGTGACTGGTCCCTCCTGATAGCATGTCCAAAGTACATGAGACAAGGTCTCATCGTCCTTGCTTCTAAGGAGCATTCAGGCTGTGCTTCTCCCAAGAGAGATTTGTTTGTTTTTCTGGCAGTCTGTGGCATATTCAATATTCTTCACCAAGACCATAATTTAAAGGCATCAATTCTTCTTTGGTCTTCCTTATTCATTGTCCAACTTTTGCATGCATGTGAGGTATTTGAAAATACTATGGCTTGAGTTAGGGGCACCTTAGTCCTCAAAGTGACGGTTTTGCTTTCTCAAACACTTTAAAGAGGTCTTTTGCAGCAGATTTGCCCAAATCAATGAATCATTTAATTTCTTGACTGCTGCTTCCATGGGCGTTGACTATGGATTCAAGTAAAATGACATTCTTGACAACTTCAGTCTTCTCTCCATTTATCATGATGTTCCTTATTGGTCCAGTTGTGAGAATTTTTGTTTTCTTTATGTTGAGGTGTAATCCATACTGAAGGCTGTAGTCTTTGATCTTCACCAGTAGGTACTTCCAGCCTCTTCGCTTTCACAAGCCAGGTGGTGTCATCTGCATATCGCAGGTTGTTAATGAGTCTTGCACCAATCCTAATGCTGCATTCTTCTGCATATAGTAGATTATTTGCTCAGCATACAGATTGAACAAGTATGGTGAGAAGATACAACCCTGACACACACTTTTCCTGACTTTAATTTACACAGTATCCCATTATGCTGTTTGAACAACTGCCTCTTGATCTGTGTACAGCTTCATTACGAGCACGATTAAGTGTTCTGGAATTTCCATTCTTCATAATATTATCCATAATTTGTTATGATCTGCACAGTCGAATGCCTTTGCTAATCATTAAAACACAGATAAATATCTTTCTGGTATTCTCTGCTTTCAGCCAGGATCCATCTGACATCAGCAGTGATATCCCTTGTTCTATGTCCTCTTCTGAATCTGGATTGAATTTCTGCGGTTCCCTGTTGATATACTGCTGCAACCGCTTTTGAATTATCTTCAGAAAAATTTTACATGTGATATTAATGATACTGTTCTGTAATTTCCGCATTCCATTGAATCACCTTACTTTGGAATGGGCAGAAATATGGATCTCTTCTAGTCAGTTGGCCAGGTAGCTCTGTCCTCCAAATTTCTTGGCATGGACGAGTGAGTACCTCTAGCACTGTGTCCGTTTGTTGAAACATCTCAATCGATACTCTGTCAATTCCTGGAGCCCCCCTCCCTTTTTTTTGCCAGTGCGTTCAGTGCAGCTTCAACTTCTTCCTTCATTACCATCAGTCTTGATCATATGCTACCTCCTGATACAGTTAAATGTCAACCAATTCTTTTTGGTATAGTGATTCTGTGTATCCCTTCCATCTTTTTTTGATGCTTTCTGTATTGTTCAATATTTTACCCATAGAATCCTTCAGTATTGCAACTCAAGCCTTTCATTTTTTCTTCAATTCTTTCAGTTTGAGAAATCCCAAGCATGTTCTTCCCTTTTGGCTTTTCTAACTACAGGTCTTTGCACATTTCATTATAATACATTACTTTGTCTTATGAAGGGGCCTTTTCCAGTTGTACTTCAGGATAGATCTTGAAATGTTCTTTTTGACAATGAATACAACGCCTTTCCTCTTCAATTTGTCATTCCCGGCATAGTAGACCATATGATTGCCCAATTCTAAATGGTCAAGACCAGTCCCTTTCAGTTCACAAATGCTTAGAGTATCAATCTTTATGTGTTCCATTTCATTTTTGATGGCTTCCAACGTTCCTGGATTCATACTTCATACATTCCATGTTACAATTATTAATGGGTGTTTGCAGCTGTTTCTTCTCATCTTGAGCCATGCCACATCAGCAAATAAAGGTTGCAAAAGCATTACTCCATATATGTCATTAAAGTCTACTCTACGTTGAGGAGGCAGCTCTTCCCTAGTCAAATTTTGAGTGTCCTCCAAGCTGAGGGGCTCATCTTCTGGCACTAGGTCAGATAATATTCTGTTGCTACTCATAAGGTTTTTACTGGCCAGCTTTTTTGGAAGTAGACTGCCAGGTCCTTCTTCCTAGTTTGTTAGTCTGGAAGCTCCGTTGAAAGCTGTCCACCATGAATGACCCTGCTGGTATTTGCAATACCAGCGGCACAAGCCACTGCAGCACAGCAAACTGACAGACAAGTGGAAACTCTGTGGGGCAGTTCTGTCCAGTAGGGTCTCTGAGAGTAGGAATTGACTTGATAGCACACATCAACAGCCCTTCTTAAAAAAAAATCTGTACAATAATAGTAAAATTAAGCCAACCAAAAGATGAATCAAAATAAAGAGAGTAAGAAGATCCCTGGTGGCAGAACTGAGAATGAGGATTAAATCTTTTAAATATGGAACAAATTCTTGACAACTGTGAGAATTATGACTATGGAATAGAATTTAAATGTTACAAACATTGACAAAATAAAAATGGTAATATAACTAAAAAAACGAGGGAGCAAAGGGCTAGTGGGAGGAGGTATTCTAAGAATCTGTATCGTCAAAAATTGAAATGTAGTTTTAAACATCAGTACACTAAGGTTTTCCTAAACCTCTTTCTTCCTTTTTTTTCTTTAATGTACAGCAGTCTTTTTCTTTTAGTTCAAAAGAAATCTATTTAATATTTTTTCATTAGAAGAGCGTACGTAGCATGATCACATTGAAACAAAATTATGTTCATATATTTAGCCTTTTTGTGTGATATTTGGAATGATTTTTACCTGCTCATATGATAATTATTTCTTGAATTAGGACTGTGGTTAATTTTTTTTCTCTTGTTACACTTTTTCATATCCCTTGAATTACTTACAATAAACATGTATTCTTTTAGCCAACTGGTACTTTCTTATTGTTAAAAAAAAGATAAATATCTTACTCGCAGAATGTAACATACTGAGACTGTGGTATAGTTTCACATATTCTTCTACTAACAGTATTAAACCACTAAGCGACATACAGGTCGTCCCCAGCTTATGATGGGGTTTCATTCCAGTAACTCCATCATCAGTTCTGGAACTCATTTATTTTTTGTTTTGTTACTGCCTTTTTTTTTTATCAGTATCTTTATAAATTTGACCTTTAGTTGTCTTTGGGGGTTAGAAACATTACATATAAACTTACAGATATATTTTACATTGTATGTAGTACATATTACTAACAGTAAATCTAAAAACTAAATATTATTAACAGTAAGATGCACCAAAAAACCCATAGGGTCTTAAGTGCTGTTCATCATAACTCAAACACATTGTAAGTCGGGGACTACATGAAATATAAACCTTTCTGCCGTTCATTTCTTAATTGCTTCCTGCTATCTGAATTTAATCTTTGTATCTTTATTATAAAATTCAGCATGTTAATTCACCGTTTTGAGTAACACTCTCCTGTTTGAATCATCTTCACTGGAGAAATAGTGTATCAGTCATGGGTTCAGTCAGAGAAACAGAAAGTACTTTCGGTATTTCGAACAAAAGCAGTATAATTGAGCGACTTGGTTGCACAGGTGTTGGAAAGGCTCGAAAGGCTGGAAGAGCAAAAGGAAGAAAGTAGGGGACATGGAGGAACAAACAGGAAGAAAAGCTATTACCTAAGGCTGGAGTCCACAAGCCTGGACCTTCTGTTAGTTATGGAGGCACCATCATAGTTCTTTGTTGTTGTGTGATTTTTTTTTATTATTGTTGTTGAGAATGTACACAGCAGAATTTATACCAATTCAACAGTTTCTACATGTATAAATCAGTGGCATTGATTACTGATTAAGCTAAACTACCATTTGGTTTTAAGAAGACTGGGGATATTTTTGGTTTAAGGTTTAAAGATTATCTCAGGGCAATAGTTTTGAGAGTTCATCCAGCCTCCATGACTCCAGGGTCTGGGGTCCATGAGAATTTAAAATTCTGTCCTGCATCTCACAGACACTTCTGGATCTGCCAGAGAGGTGCTGCTTTGACCAGGGCTTGAGCCCTCTACAAAGTTCTGTTTCTGCCTGGTAGTGGTATCCCCACTACCACGACAACTGTCAGCATCTGCCCCTTTCCAGCTTTTGGCTTTTTCCACTTTCTGATCTCCCACAAGTGCCTTCTGTTAGCAGAACCTAACAAACAGGCAACCTGAAACCTGGAAAGTGGAGTTTGCAGCAGAACACAGAAGGATAAGACTGGGGCCTAATGGCATTCATAGTATAATTATTAAATTACTATATTAGTGTATATATGTTGGTATGTATACTTAAATTTATATATATGTATAAGTAAACCATGTACATTGATTGTTATGAAAGTTAAGTTGTATATTTGTAGTCCTTCAGAAGTTTAAAAAATATATCCAAAGCACTTTAGTGTATTTTCTTTCATATACTTCCTGGATTTTTATTTTCTCAGCATGTTTGTACTTTCCAGCAAAGATTACATAGGATATTCTAGGCTAGTCCCTATTTTTAGGCCAGAATCTCAGTTTCAATTTTTAGTGTGTGAAGAGGAAGTTTTTCATTTGTAGTGTACCTACCATGGACCACTTTTCAAAGTACGTAATGTTTATTGCTACATCTCTTGTTGTTTATTTGTTTTTAATCATCAAAATGATTAATAGTCTTGTAAATGAGTTAGGAATGGCAGCATGACAAATATGTAGCTGAACACAGTGCTGTCTCTAATGGATATGCACTAAATAAACACTTTTTTCCTCATAACAAGCAGTGATTGCAAATACTAGAACTATTTTCATACTTAAAGCATTAAAATATTAATTAGACTGAGAGATGGAACTGTAGACATCAGAGTTATTACTTCCTTCACCAGCCTCCTCATACACACCCCGATTTCTATTCCTGAATATCCATGGGACTGAAATCATTGCTCTAATGTGCAAATACAAAACAGTGGTGAACCTTAGTTCGTTACCTTCTTCCCAATAATTACAAGTATAGTTTATCCTTCTTAAAAAAAATTTTTTTTTTTTTTCAGAGGAAATAGATGTTATAGGAAATTTCAACTTCTCAAAAGTTTGGTAATGGTACTAACTTCATTTATCCATGGAAGATGGTCTTAAAATTGCTTGCTTACCTTTAGAAACCTGTATTTGGCTGCTTTATATGTATTAGATATCTACATTTGTCTATGGCTATATTTGATATACTAGAAATTTATATTCATTCATACTTATGTAACTTATGCTTCATGTAACAAATACTCTGAGAACAAATCTTTTATTGTCAAAATTGGTCTGAACACATTGGTTTACCACAGGGGACGACCAGTTCCACTACATAAACTGCTTGCTAGACAAATCAGCTTTAAGAAGTCCTCTAGTGCCCAACTCCCAACCATATTTCTATTTTCAGTTCTTTCCTCTACACAAAAATCTGAAGTTGTCTGTGTGTAGATACAAAGGGAGGTGAAACCAACCTTCCTATCTATGGTCACTGGCAGTCAAGGAGGCAGAAGAGCCTGCCTTCCAAGATTCCCCATGTTTCCACCCCTCTATTAAGGAGTAGTGGGAACAGCTAAATCCCAAACCTATGGTGGGGTGTGGGGGCAGGGTACGTAGGGCTTAGAAGAACTGAGCCATGGCAACCCATCTCTGAGACCAGAGGGAGAGTGTTTCTAGGACATAGCAGGGAAGAAGTGTCTCTCATAGAAAATTCTGTCTCTTATACCCACTCTTAAAGAAGCATCTGAATATGAAGTGTCAGTGGAACACATCTTTGTCATTAGTGGAAGTACTATAACTTAATCCATTCAGGTACAACTGGGACATAATCCAGTCTTTTCTTCTGCATTTTATCTTTGCTAGAAATATCTTGTCTCCTACAAAGGTTCCATCTAATGTCGTGTGTTGTTGTTTTATCTTGTGGTTCTCTTTAGGACTTCATTATTGTGCATATTTATGTATTTCAGTGGGAGAACTGAAGTCCAGTCAGTACAGTATGGCAAAGAAAAGGCAAATAAAGACAGAGTATTTGCAAGGTAAGCCACTTCTCTTTTAGTATCTGAATTTTTGTAAAAGAAAGATTAAAATTGTTAAAAACTCTTTTTGCAAATATTACAGAATTAACACATGATACTTTCTTTAATTAAACAAATTATGTTGAGCGAATAATAAATTCGTTTGTTTCATTTATTTATTCATTTTTTTTAAATTGGCATTAACCATGTGCCAAATAATTGTAGCTCTGACTAGTCTGAATCAAGTATTATGTTTATTAATATAATATTTTGTTGGAAAGTTCATCCCCTTTATTTTTTTTTATTTCATTTAGTTCATTGCTGTTAAGAACATACATAGCAAAACATACACAAGCTCGACAGTTCCTACATGTACCTTTTAGCTATTGCGAATAATGCTGCAGTGAACATTGGTGTGCATTTGTCTCTTTGTTTAGCTTTTTGAGGAACCACCAAATTGTCTTCCACAGTGGCTACACCATTTTACATTCCCACCAGCAGTGCACGAGGGCTCCAGTTTCTCCACATCCTCGCCAATACTTACTGGTTTTCATTTTTTTTATGATAGCCATCCTAGTGGGTGTGAAGTGGTATCGAATTGCCATTTTGATTTGCATCTCCCAGATGTCTAATTTGTTTTTAATGTAATTTCTTTAATTTCAAGTTTATATAATTTAACATTTATTCTGTCATTGTTGAGATAATACACAGCAAGACACATACCAATTCAATAGTTTCCACTGTACAATTTAGTGACATTGATTACATTCTTTGAGTTGTGCAACCATTCTCACCCTCCTTTTCTGAGTTGTTCCTCTCCCATTAACATCAACTCATTGCCCCCTAAGGCTTCTGTCTGATCTTTCAAGTTACTGTTGTCCCTTTGATCCTATATAAGTAAATCTTAAAAGAGCGCAATGCTCAAGGCAGACATTCTTTACTAGTTAAGCTAAACTACTGTTAGATTTTCAGAAGATTTCAGACGATATTTTTGGTTTAAGGTTTCAAGATTATCTTAGGGCAGTAGTTTCAGGGGTTCATCCAACCATCATGGCTCAAGGACGTCAGGAGTCCATGAGAATTTGAAATTCTGTTACACGTTTTTCCCCTTTTGATCAGGATTCTTATGTAGAATCTTTGTTCAAAATGTTCAGTAATGGTAGATGGCCACCATCCAGCTCTTCTGGTCTCATGGCAAAGGAGGCAGTTGTTCATGGAGGCATTTAGCCACACATTCCATATCCTCCTCCTATTCCTGACTCTCCTCCTTCCTGTGTTGTTCCAGGTGGATAGAGACCAATTGTCATGCCTTGGATGGCTGCTTGCAAGCTTTTAAGACCCCAGGCACTATGCGTCTAACTAGGAGGTAGGACAGAAGAAGTAAGCATGTTATTAGGCCAATTAACTGAATAGTCCATGAAGCCATGACCCTAAACCTCCAAACCAAGAAACCAAATCCTGTGAGGTTTTTGGTTCTACTTAAGCAGCCCAGCAATTAACTCTCTTTTTTTTTTTTTGGTCACTGTTGTAAATGTATCTATTATACAACTTTTGCCAATTCAACTTTTTACAGGTGTACGGCTTACTGACAGCAATTACAATAATAGCTGTGCAACCTACGTTTAATCAATGCTGTGTTTCCATCACCATTACCCCTCTCTTCCCCCCCGCCACCCCTGGTAACCACCAGTAAGCTTTGTTGTCTATAAATTTGCCTTGTCTTTTTGTATAAGTGAGGTCATGCAACATTTGTCCATTTGTGATTGACTGATTTCACTCAGTATAGCGTCTTCCAGCTCCATCCATGTTGTAGCTTGTATGAAGACTTCCTTTCTGCCACTGGCTGTGTGTCTGTACCACGTTTTGTTTATCCATTCATCTTTTGATGAGCATTAGGTTGTTCCCATCTTTTGACTATTGTGAATAGCGCTGCAGTGAACATTGGTGTACAAGTCTCTGAATCTCTGCTTTCAAGTCTTTTGAGTCTGTATCTGGGAATGGAATTGCTGGGTCATATGGTAGTTCCTATTTTTAGTTTTTTGAGGAAACACCACAATGTTTTCTACAACAGCTGCATCATTTTGCATTCTCAGTGACAGCAGGTAAGGGTTCCAATTTCCTCAAATCCTTGCCAACATTTGGTATTTTCTGTTTGTTTTTTTATCTTAGCCATGGTAGTGGGAGTGAAATGGTATCTCATTGTGGTTTTGATTTGCATCTTTTTGATGGCTAATGATGCTGAGCATCTTTTCATGTGTTTGGTGGCCATTTGCATGTCCTCTTTGGTGAAGTGTCTATTCAAGTCCTTTGCCCATTTTATAATTGGGTTGTCTTTTTGTTGTTGTCAAAGTTTTATATATATTTTGGTTATTAGATTCTTGTTGGGTGTATGATTTCCAAAGATATTTTTCCAGTCAGTAGCTTGTCTTTTCACTTTTTTGACAAAGGTCTTTTGATGAACAGAAGTTTTTAATTTTTATGAGTTCCCATTTATTTATTTCACCTTTTGATATTTGTGCTTTTGTTATTATATTAGACAATCCGCTGTTAAAACCCAGGCCTGAGCATTGCCCCGGCATTTTCTTCTCAGAATTTTTTGGTTTTAGTTTGCACATTTAGACCCTTAATCCATTTTTAATTTGTTTGTCTATGGAGGCATGGATTTTGTTTAATTTTTCTACATGTGAAAATCCAATTTTCCTAGCATCATTTATTGAAGAGACTCTTCTTTCCCCATTGAATGGACTTAGCTCCCTTGTCAAAAATCAGTTAACTCTAGATGTGTGAGGTTTATTTCTGGACCTTCAATTCTATTCCATTGGTCTGTGTGTCTGTTGTTCTACCAATACTATGCTGTTTTGATTACTGTAGCTGTATAATATGTTTTAAAATCAGAAAGTGTGAGTCCTCCTACTTTGTTTTTCTCTTTCAACATTGCTTTAGCTATTTGAGGCTTCTTGCCATTCCATACACAGTTGAGGATTGGTTTTTCTATCTTTGTAAAGAAGGCTATTGGAATTTTCATTGGGATTGCATTGAATCTAGAGATCACTTTGTATAGTATTGGCATCTTAACAATATTAAATCTTCCAATCCATGAACATGAAACATCTTTCCATTTATTTAAATCTTCTTTAATCTCTTTTAGCACTGTTTTATTTCATTCTCTAAGTCCTTCGCATCCCTGATTCAGTTTTTTCCTAGGTATTTTATTCTCTTAAATGCTATTGTAAATGGAATTGTTCTCCTAATTTCCCTTTCAGATTTCTCATTGCTGATGTATAGAAACCCAACTGATTTTTGTTTGTTGACCTTGTACCCTGCAACTTTGCTAAATTCCTCTATTAGCTCTAGATGTTTTCTTATGGACTCTTTTTGGGATTTTCTAAATATAGGATCATTTCATCCATGAATACAGATAATTTTACTTGTTCTTTTTCAGTCTGAATACCTTTTTTTTTTTTTAATGTTTTTTAGATATGTAACAGCTTTTGTTTGACATAATAGCCAGCCATTTCTATATTTATTTAAATGGTATTATTGCATAAACAGTTAAGTTGCTTTTATTTGATTTCCATTTAGTTATCTTTATAATTTAGGATTTAATATGGCCAGTTTTCCTTTCAACAAGCGAAATGGGATGATCAGACTTACGGTTTAGAAAATAAATTAATGAGCAGATTAGAGAATGGATTAACAAATAAAGAAAAAGGTTATAGCAGTAATCCAAGCGAAAAATAATAAAGGTCTGAACCAAAGCAATGACTGACAGAATAAAGAATAGGGAACAAATTTGAGGAACATTTTGTAGGTACAACCAGCAGAAGTTGACCAGTTGGATAGAGGTGTGTTAGAGACAGGAGTATCTGCAAAGACTGTCAAATTTAGATGACCTAAGGAATTTAAGGAATACAAGAGGAAGAACAAATTTATAATGGAAAAAGGAGTTTAATTGACACAGGCTTATTTTGAGATACCTGAGTAACAACCTAGCATGATTGTCCAATACATGATTAAATATTGAGACGAAGCACTCTGAAGGAGGGAGAGTGACCAGTCAGGTGAGTAATTATTCATTCATTCATTCATGTAGCAAATATTTATTGAAGACCTACTCTGTGCTGGGAGCCCTGGTTCAAAGTGGTTAAGAGCACAGGCTGCTAACCAAAAGATCGGCAATTCAGATCTACCAGCTGCTCCTTGGAAACTCAATGGGGCAGTTCTTCACTGGCTTATAGGGTCAGTATGAGTCAAAATCAAACAAAACAACAGCAACATTCTGTGCTGATCATTGTTTCTGGCCTTGGGAATGCAGTAAGGAGTAAGAAGGACATCTTAGCTCCGTGGAGCTTAATTCTGGTTTGTGAGACAGATATGTAAGGTAAATGAAAAATCTAGCCAGTACAAGGCCATGAGGCTGAATAGTATGTTTCAATAATGCTAAATTGGCCAGTGTCTTAGTTATCTAGGGCTGCTCTAACAGAAATACCATAAGTGGATGGCTTTAACAAAGAGAAGTTTATTCTCTCACAGTCTAGTAGGCTACAAGTCCGAATTCAGGGCATCAGCTCCACGGGAGGGCTTTCTCTGTTGGTTCTGGAGGAAGGTCCGTGTCATCAGTCTTCCCTTGGTCTCTTCTCTGCACAAGAACCTCAGGTCCAAGGGACACTCTCTGCTCCCTGCACTGCTTTCTCGGTGGTATTAGGTTCCCATGTCTCTCTTTGTTTCTCTCTTTTATATCTCAAAAGAGATTGGCTTAAGACACTATCTAATCTAATCTTGTAGATGTCATCAATATAACTGCCACTAATCCATCTCATTACATCATAGTGATAGGATTTACAACACATAGGAAAATCACATCAGAAGGCAAAGTGGTATACAGTCATTACAGTATTGGGAATCATGACCTAGCAAAGTTGACCGATATTTTGGGGGGACACAGTTCAATCCATGACAGCCAATAATGGACCAGAGTGAACGAGCCAGAGGGTGGTGGAGGAGATGGTCAGAGAGGTAGGCAGTGGCCAGACCTTGTATGGCCTTGTATTAGAAGCTGGTAAAGACTTTGGATTTTAAGTGGGTTGGGAAGCCAATGGAGGACTGAGGGCAGGGAAGGGATATAATTGACTTGCATAAAAAAAAAAATTAAAGTCCTTATTTTTTAGAGATAAATTAAATTATTCACAAATATGCTATGATTCCTGGGATTTACTTCAAAATAATTGGGAGTGAGAGGGATGGAGTAAGTGGTAGAGATGAAAGGAAATTGACCGTGATGATAATTGTTGAACCTGGGTCTTGGGTACATGGGAATTTATTAAACTATTCTACTTTTGTGCAAGTTTGAAATATTCATAACAAAATAATGGCAAGAGAAGGAAAAAAAAGACCACTCTGGCTGCTGTGTGTAGAATAGATTATATGGGGTTATGAGTGGAAAGAGGATGACCGGGTAATCTAATAATAAACTAGTTGCCGTTAAGTCGATTCCAACCCATAGCAACCCAATAGGACAAAGTAGCACTGCCTCATAGGGTTTCCAAGCAGCGGCTGGTGGGTTTGAACTGCCAGCCTTTTGGTTAGCAGTCAAGCTCTTAACCACTACACCACCATAGCTCCAATCTAATAATAGCTGCATTTATTTAGCACTTATTCTGTGTCAGGTAATTTTTGTATATTTGCTCATAATCACCATAATTCAGTGAGATAAATTACATCAGAAATGAGGAAACTGAGGAACAGCAAGTTTCAGTAACATACCTGAAATTATCCATATAGTAAGGGTACAGCCAAGACTCTTAAGTCAGACATTCCAGGTTCTTACCTATACTTTTGACCTCTACGGTGTAGTTTTTGCTATTCTGCATGAGATAGGTGAATGCTTGACTCCTTTCTTATCTCAAAGATAAAAGAGATGATCCTGTTGCCTGTCTCCCCCATTCAGATGTGAGCTCTGTGAGGGAAGAGATCTTTGTCAGTTTCATTAACTGGGATAGCCCCAGTATGGGCCGTGATAGGTGCTCAGTAAATATTCATTTATTTAATGTGAAGGAAAGAATTGCCTCCATTTGGGCAGAGCAGGATGGATATTATTTCCTGGGGAAGAGTCAGGTTTTGTTTTAGCAAGGTACAAAAAAAAACCAAACCGTACACATTGCTATCAAGTCGGTTCCAACTCATAGTGACCACATAGGACAGAGTAGAACTGCCCCGTAGGGCTTCCAAGAAGCAGCTGGTGGATTTGAGCTGCTGACCTTTTGGTTAGCAGCCAAGCTCTTAACCACTGTGCCACCCAGGCTCCTTGAGCAAGGTAGTAGGAAGAGTGAATTCTTTAAAATGAAAGTTTGTTTTCAGTGAAAATGACTTAAAGAAGGTTGAGTCCTTGAATTTTAAGGTTCATGTGCTAGATGTCTGTGCCATTGGAGGCCTGACAGTTTTAATAAATGATAGAAATTTTTCTTTAATTAATCTCTAGCACTGGGGTTTTTTTTTATTAGTTACGGTTTATTGGGAAAGCAGATTTGCAAAATGAGTAGCACCAAACCACATGTGAAAAGATCCTACGGGAGTTAGAAAATTTTGCTTTTGATTTTACTTTGTTTAATTTTGCTGTTAGTCTTTATTCAAAAGACCTTCCTGCTCATTGTTTTTGGAGTAAAAGGAGTTTTTGTTTGTTTGTTTTACCTTTCCCTCCAAAGTGGAAATTGTGTCAGTATTTTCCTAGTTATAAAAGTAGTAGTTCGTTAGTATTTCTTAAAACTCCAACACTGCTCTCTTAGTCATCTAGTGCTGCTACAACAGAAATACCACAAGTGGATGGCTTTCCCAAAGAGAAGTTTATTCTGTCACAGTCTAGTAGGCTACAACTCCAAATTCCGGGCATCATCTTCAGGGGAAGACTTCCTCTGTCTGTCAGCCCTGGAGGAAGGTCCTTGTCCTCAGTCTGCTCCTGGTTAAGGAGCTTCTCTGTGGAGGAACCTCGGGTCCAAAGGATGCACCCTGTTCCCGGCGCTGCTTTCTTGGTGGCATGAGGACCCCTGTCTTTCTGCTGGCTTCTCTTTTATTTCTCAAAAGAGATTGGCTTAAGACACTATCTAATCCCGTAGATCTCGTCAATATAACTGCCAGTAATCCATCTCATTAAGTCATAGTGACAGGATTTACGACACAGGGAAATCACATCAGATGACAAAATGGTAGACAGTCATATAGTACTGGGAATCATGATCTAGCCAAGGAGACAGGTATTTTGGGGGGACACAATTAAATCCACGACAACTACCAAATAATATGAAGATAAATTTTTACTTCAAAATAACCATTTAAAAATCTTTTTTTATTACACAAGATTTTTCCTACATACATACTCACAGAGATATTCATAAGTATATTTTATTTATTTCAAAAATCTTTTTGTTGGTTGCTTTTATCACTTAACATATTGTGGACATTTTTATGTGGAAAAATCAGTCGTCATTTATAATGGCAGTGAACCTTTCAACGGTTAAATCCTTTCCTCCTCACCTGTAGACTTAACCCTTGGGTTCCTCTCCTGCCCTGGAGTAGGAGCCATTGCCAGCACTGAGACTGTCCCAGTACTATGTACTGAAGTGCTGCTAAAAGTCAGTTACAAGTAATACAGTGAGCTTCTTGGAGTAAGACCATGTTAAAAAAAAAAAAAAAAACATGTTTTCATATGTTTGAATAATAAAATTCAGTTGCATTTTTTTTCTTCATTTTGGGGTTACTCTGATCCTGATTTTTCTCTGAATAATCTACCCCACAGGAAAACAGTCAGTGAAAATGCCTAGATGTGGGAAGGATTCAGCTGGTCAGGGCTATAGCATTTTATTGTGATAAGTTTACTTGAACTTGAAGGATATAATTCATCTCTGCATTTGTTCAAAAAAGACTTGAAATTGGATTATTGTGTGGTTTTTAGATTTATGAGCGAAATATTGTCTGTTTCCCTATTAAATATAAATCTTGGTGCCACATTAGTGGCTTTGTTGTTTCTGCAGGGAGAGAAGAGAAAGTACAGAGATGGCTACCGTAATTGGCACCAAACCAAAATTATTTAAATCTTCCCTTTTACAGTCTTCGATACCCTTGTTAGCAATTAGAAGGCACTAAAGACCTGTCCCGCAGGTGAAATATGCATAAAATGTTCATTTGAAATTGTTTTCCTTGCAGTTGCTCTTGAGACAAAAATGACTTCCTGTTGGCTTTGTTATTTTAATGTAGAATATACTTGCTCTAGTTAGTATTACAACGCATGCACAACACCCTTTTCAGTACTGGCTAAAATAAAGTGTGGTTCTGATTCTTACTGTTGCAGCTGCACCATAACAATATACTTAAACCTTTTTAAAAATTATTTTCCTAGTAAGTTTAACTTTTTTCTTGCTTGATATTTATAAAAATGTATGTGGTTTAATGACCAGTTCTGCTGTAGCATAATGTCCTACTCTGAGAACCAAAGCACAGGATGAATTTATATGTTAAGGTTACTACCATATCAAATGACTGTCTTTATAAGTGTTACTGTTTCAATATTATGATCATACCATGCTTTCAGAAATATACAGATAATTGCATCTGCCTTTTAGTCCTTCATTTTTGTATATGCATTATTAAAATGTGAAATCTGTTGTTTAACAGGCAATTCTATAAACCAAAATATGCATTCAGTGAATTATCAGTGATTCATTAATAAGCCTCAAATAAACCTGTTTCTTTTGTTATACTGAAATTGTATCGAATCCTCCTTGAGATAGTAAGTCATGAGCTGGGACCAGGTTTTAATAGTACTAGGCTGCTTTAATGATTCCTATAAAAAAAAAAAAAAATTTATAGCCCTGAAAGGCTAAGCCTTTGTGGGCTATTTTATAATATTAAAAAAAAAAAAAAATTTTTTTTAATACATCAGAACCTTATTGTGATGACCTGATACGTTTGCCAAAATACCCGTAATAGTTTTAACAGTTATTAAATTGTCGTATAATAATGTCTAAGAAGAGACCAAAAGAGTGTACCCATACAGCAGAAAAATAAGGTACCATGGTCAGAAAATAAATTTACCACATCGCCAACACACTAATGCAGTGTGGTATTTTTTTCTCTGAAATTTCCACATGCGACAGGAAACATAGACAGCAAGCTTGAGTGGGTGGGTCTCTGAGGTTAAAACTGTTAATAACGTAAAATACCTGAAATTTAGTTTTAAATGCAAAGCATTTCCAGTCACGTTAAAAGTGTCCTGAAGCCTCATACTAGGTAAGTATATTGGATTTTTTCCTTTTTCAAATGAGTTTTCCCCCTCTTAGAAAATGAAAGTAGTTGACCTTCTGACTGGAGTTGGTGAACTTAAACTTACAGTTTATATTTAGCAGTCTAATAGTGTGAAGAAAGGACAGGTTATTAACACGAAGAATTTGTATTCCTAGAAGAGCCTTCAATGTTAAGGTTTCTTTTAATAATCTTTACTACTTTTTAAAAACCCGGAACATGAGATAATACACTTTATTGTTCATTTTATTGTGACAAATGTAAATATTTGCACTGCAATATGCAGAAATCAAAAAATTCTCAAATTTGAGCCTATGATACTGGGAAATGTTTGTGTTTTAAATTACTTTGAATTCACTTATGGAAAGTAAAATCTGAGTTGGTGACTTTTTTTTAGCTGATAAAGTTACATGTTTTAGAAAATGCCCATTAATCACTATGATAGCTGACAACATACAAATAATAAAACATATCCTTCTGTTCCTCACCACAGTATAAAATAGATAAACCTATACAGATGGTTAAGGAAAGGGAAAGAAAAAAGGAAATCCACTGGCCTGCCACGTATAAAAAATTTATAAATAAAATGCAACATACATAATTTTGGTTTTGTTCTGACCATATTGAATGAGAGGAGCAGGGTTTAGATTTAAAGACATTCAGGGGATAATATGCTAGGAGTCGTTTAATGTATCCCACCCAAGATGAGCTAGAGTTTCAGATACTTTAGAATAGGAATGGAAACCCTGGTGGCGTAGTGGCTAAGAGCTACGGCTGCTAACCAAAGGGTCGGCAGCTCATATCTGCCAGGCACTCCTTGGAAACTCTATGGGGCAGTTCTGCACTGTCCTGTAGGGTCACTATGAGTCGGAATCGACTCGACGGCACTGGGTTTGGTTTTGGTAGAATAGGAATAGGCGATAGCATCTGAGAAAACCTTTAATAACAAGCTACTCTCTTATTTTTTTCTCTCCTTCCTTTTTTTGTTTCTTCTCTCTCCTTCCCTTATTCTCTCTCTTACTCTTTCTGGCCTATCATTCCTTCATTCTTCATGTAAATCATATATACTTTTTTTAAGGAAATTATTTGGCGAGTAGCCTCTGAATGCGTTAGTTTCTTATGAGTAAACTGTTGATTCATCTAGAGTGTGATCTATTAAGACAGATTCTGGGATTTGATTCACAGTTTGGGGTATAAACATAAAGCTTTTCACAGGTTATTTAAATTATTTTTGCAGATCCCCAAGTAAGCCCTTGGCACGGAAATTAATGGATTGGGAAGTAGTGAGCAGAAACTCATTATCTGATGACAGGTTAGAAACACAGAGCCTTCCTTCACGGTCTCCACCTGGAACCCCTAATCAGTAAGTACAGACTAACATCACATGTACATTTTGCTAATTTCTAAACTATTGGCTGCTTATTTCCATTCCATGAAGATTAAAACCAAAAAATTGAAACACACTGCATTTGAGTCAATTTCGACTCAGAGCAACCCTAATTAAACAGAGTAGAGAAGCCCCGTAGGGTTTCCAAGGAGCAGCTGGTAGATTCAAACTGCCACCTTTTGGTTAGCAGCTGTAGCTCCCTGTAGCTGTTAACCACTGCACACCAGGGCTCCGCCTGAAGATTAGGATATGTAAAGTTTAACTCTTGGTCATCCATTTTTGTTGCTGAGTCCACTCGATGGCAGTGGGTTTGGTGTTTGGTTTTTTGCAGCCAGCCATTTCTCTGTTTGTTACCAGCACCACTAAACAATTACAGCGAGTTATAGAAGACACAAGAAATTTAAACCAGATGATTCAAGTAATTAATTAGCCATAGCTCTGATTAAATTTTCTGGTTAATGAAACAATTAGTTATGATCTGAAAAAAATTTTCTTTTTAGTCCTAAAGAGACAATACATTTGCAGTGGTTAAGCACATGGGCCCTGGAGTCAGTGTATGTTTGAACCTTGGGCAAGTTTTGTAATTCGTCTCTGTCTCATTTTCCTCAGCTACAAAATTATATTTATAATAATAATGTCTTTCTCATAGTGTTGTTATGATAGTTAGATAATATATGTAAAATGCTTAGACCAGTTCCTGGCACTTAGTAAGTGCTGAAATGTTCAATATCATAATAATGATTCGTGTGATTGTGTGACTTATCTGAGGATGGACATACATGGTATTTACTATGGACATACATGGTATTTAATATCTGTTCTTAGGATTTAGAGAAGGTCCCAGAAATAAAAATATTTGTAAAGACTTAAAAATAATTCACACTAGCAGGTATTTCTAAATCTTTTATTCTAATCCCTTTATTTTAGAAAATGCTGAATAAGACACAAAGTTTCAGTGACCGAAGCCTAGAAACATATAGGTAGTTAGAGATAATAGATGACTGAGTAGTAAAATCCTTGGGCTGATTGTTGACTACAGCTCAGATACTGACTTCCCATTCTGTGTTCTTTCTATTGACATCACACTATTTTTGTAAGAGACTTACTTTATCAACACAATTAGTCTTAAAAAACACGTGTCCACTTTCTGATGCAACCATATAATTAAGAAACTTGAAAGCATATTTTCATTCAGCTTTTCTCCTTCTCCATTTAGTCGAAATTCTGCGTTCACACAAGAGGGAGCCCGGTTACGACCCTCTTCGGTTGGACATTTGGTAGACCATGCGGTTCACACTTCCCCAAGCGATGTATCTGTGAATCACAGATCCCCGTCGTCAACACAGGCTAACAGCATCGTTCTGGAATCATCACCGTAAGACCTTCTTTCATTTTGTTTTCTAATCTATATTTTCAAAGGCCCGAGTTGCTTAACTTAAAGTAATTGGGGAGATATGGGAATTTGATACAAGGTTTTATTTATGTGATTTTAAAGAATTGATGTATTTATAAATGTACCTACTTATCCCTCAGAGTTCTTGTAGGACCTGCCCCTTCAAAACTTACTTTATTGTTATTTTGATGACTCAAATGTTACTGAACTTTTTTTTTTTTTTTAATGATATTGTGTTTTTGGTGAAGGTTTACATAGCAGTTTAAGTTCCCATTCAGTGGTTATATTCTTGAACTTTTAATGCATATAATGTGGCACTGAGGTCAGACAGTAGATTAGTGAAAAGTAGAGTTAAAAAAAATTTTTTTTTTCAAGTAAGGGAACCAATCATAAGGGTGAATAAACAGTTTTGGGAAAATTAAATAACAAGGGAGAACTAAGATGACCATCACACTAAAAGTCAGTCATAGAAAGCATACACGTGTTATTGCTAACATTCTTCACATTCCATACGGATACATACAGTCAGCTTCATAATTCAATACTTACGTCTCATCACTTTAAAGCCCAGACTGCTTATCCACACATTACAAGTTAGATAGGTAAGAAGATTCATTAACTATTGAGGAGAAAGAGGTATAAGGTATAGTGAATGTGATGAAGAGTTGCCATGAGTCAGAATCGACTCAGCAGCAGCTGGTTTGGTTTTGGGTGAAGAGTTAAAAAGAGAGTGGGCCTGAGAGCGTGGGCAGAAGAATAGATGGAGCGGTCAGCAAAGCAGCGGTAGGTGCTCCAGGAAAACGTGACCAGATATACGAGAGCCCTGGCTGGCTGTGGGCGGGCCCGGCCGAGGAAGACTGGCTCAGCTGTTGAGACAGGTAGAAGTTTAGCCTTGGTAATGTATATCTTGGTGAAGCATTTTAGTTGTTTGCATGCATTGTGGAGAATGGAGGAGTAGGAAAGATAGACACTGCACCTGTGGGACTGATTTGTTAGTAATGCACGTATACTTTCAAAATTCTAATCCAAAACTTTTTGGTTTGATTTGTAAGTGTGTAGTTTTTAATTATGAAGCTTAAAAACATACAGGAATTAAAGACATGACTGAACTGTGAATTGAGTAATTTGGGAATCACATACTCTCAGGACATAAAGAAGAACCATATGGAGGAATCAAAAACCTATGTTATTAAAAAAAAAAAGTTATTACAATGCAAAAATGATATAACTCTCGCAGTCTAGCCAAATTACCTTGGTCAATTTTTTTCTAAGAGCCTTTTTCAGTGACGCAGACACATACATATGAATGACTACCAAAAACCCACTGCAGTTGAGTTGATTCCCACTCATAGCAACCCTATAGGACAGAGTAGAACTGCCCCGTAGGGTTTCCAAGGTTGTAAATCTTTAAGGAAGCAGACTGCCACATCTTTCTCCCAAGGAGTGGCTGGTGGGTTCAAACTGCTGACCTTTTCATTAGCATCCGAGCGCTTGAACCACTGTACCACCGGGGTTACCTTACATGTGACTATATTTTTTTTTTATATATATTGATATATTCATATGTAAATTTTATACATTTGAAAAACCCCAAAAATCACTTGCTCTGAGAAAATACCTTTGCTCTGCTTCCCTGGCCCCCAAGAATTGAAAATGCTTGGGGCGTTCTCCTTAGACCTGCGTTTTATAAGGCTTATGTGTTCATATTGACTTTTGAATCTGTAACACGGCACTTACAATTCAGCCAGTTTTAACCTCTGTAATAGTGAGAGAGTTCTGAAAAAGCAAACTCAATAGTAAGATACTAATAACTTACATTGGTTACTTACAGTTGGCGTTTACATAACTTATCCCACTGTTCTCAGGAGAACTCAGTAAAATAGGAAAGATTTAATCCCCGACCCACAGACGTGAAAGCTCACATTTACAGCATTTGTCCCAGTTTATAGAACTAAAACTCAGGTCTTCCTACCTGAGCCAGCCAGTAGAACTTTGTATACCAGACAAGTCTTTGTTGCTGTTTTTTTTTTTTTTTTTGTCATTGTTGTTATTTAGAGAAAATACTTTGTAACTTGGAATCCACAGGTTTTAGTTTTACTATTGGCCAAATATGGAAAAAATTCAAGCCAGGCATTTCAACATGGAGGCAGTCCCCGGTTTACGAACGAGACCCTTTCCTAAGTGTGTCACTAAGCTGAATTTGTAGGCGAGTTGAAATAGGTTCTTAACTAGCCTCACTTTAGTGCCAGAAACAACTTCAAGTGTTTTCAGTGATTTTCAGCAAGTGAAGGTGGTGATGATGAAGAATTTGTTGGCAGTAGTGGGTGGTTCAGTTGTTTCAAAGTGAGGGCAAATTTACATAACATTAAAGGACAAGTAAGTCTGTAAGTCAAGTTGTCTGAAAGTCGGACAGTCGTAACCGGGGACTTACTGTGTATTGAAATAGATTGTAAGATCATCTCACCGGTTCCCTATTTTTTGAGTGAGTACGGGGGTACCTAACAACAACTGCAGGGGCTAATAAGAGGTTCGAGACCTGAGTCCTGGATTCATTCACTGGGTAAGGTTGCCTCCTGCACAACAGAAGACTGTTAACTTTCAGGTGTGTTTATTGTGAAAACAAATAGGAGGGCAGTTGTACTGCTTAGAATAAAGTTACCATTTATAGGAGGAGTCTTTGAGACCGCAGTCCACTGTTTATGTCTTCTCTTTAATTGCTTCATTGCTTCACAGAAAATTACACTATTTTAGCTTGTAATTTTCTGAGATAACCAATGACCCAGAGTTCATTTTAAAATACTTAAGATAATTGATTTTAATAAATCCACACAACAAATATTAATGTACTTTTACAAGTATGTAACAAGAAGCCTGAATATTTCTACAGAAATAATCACAACACAAGTGAGTGGGGTGGTTAAGATTTTATTTTTTATTATGATACACATTGCTAATGGTGGCAACAGAGAGCTGCTTTGACTGCAAAATAGGCTGCTTTCACAGCTATTGTTGAAGTACTCGGGGAATTTAAAACTGACTGGGCTGAAACAGGAGCCCTGGTGGCGCAGTGGCTAAGAGCTTGGCCGTGAACCAAAAGGTCGGCAGTTCGAATCCACCAGCCGACACTCCTTGAAGAAACCCTCCAGGGTAGCGCTGCTCTAGCCTATAGGGTCGTATGAGTCGGAATCGACTCCACAGAAACGGGTTTCGTTTTTTTTGTTTCAGGCTGAAATAAAGAACGTTTTGCCCATGGTTTGAACGACAGTCCTCACAGATTTTTTTGCTACTACGTTACAATACAATTTCTATTAGAATTTAAAATATAGCAGTATTACCATTTCTAACCAAAATGAAGTGACTTAAAATCGTCGTTTTTAGGATTGAAGGTCTGAAGCCATGGGCGCAGAGGATGAATCGAATTGGATGCTGTGCTTGTATCAGGAAGAATCATTGCAGGCCCCAGGCTGCTGCAGATGCAGCACTTACCAGCTGTCCGCCTCTGGCTAAAGCCTCCGTTTTACTTCATTTTGAAGTTAAGGTCGAGCCTGGGAGCCTGATTCTGAAAGAGATGCCTACTGTTAAAACAATATGCTCGTTTTCAATTCTGTTCTCAGCTTACGAGCAGACTCTTTTGATATCGTATCATGATAATCATAGCCTGAGAGTTTACTTGCACTCTTTCAAATGCCTTGAGCACCAATTAGTAATCAGTCTTAAATGGGGTTTACTTTGAAATACTTTGAATATCTGTATAAATTAGCCGAAGTGTCAAGAAACCTGAATTTTGAATCAGAATTTTATCTGTATCTGACATAATATAAGCAAAGTATTAAAAAAAAAAAAACATTGCCATGGAGTCGATTCCAACTCATAGCGACCCTATAGGACAGAGTAGAACTGCCACATATTAAAAACCCCAGGGAGACTTGGAGGACACTAGTGTTCACTGTGGTTGAATCAGTCATGATCTCCTGGTATAAAAATAGATCTTCGAATATAAGAGTTTTAAAAGAAGCCATCATTTCTGACAAGTTTTTATTTGTGTCTACCGAGAATATGGTTTTTGTCTGTTGGTTAGTCTTAAATTAGGACAAACTTTATGCTTCTGTGACAGGTATATATATATAGTTGGGCTTTAGCATAAATTTTTTAATTCACAATTTTCAAATTTTATCTTACCCATTTTCTTTTTTAAAGTAACTAAAGTGATCTCTCTGGGGCTGCTTTTCCGTCTGTACTTTCCCTCTGACAGACCTTTTCTAGCTCTCGTCTTTGAAACCCAATGATTGCGCCAGTTGTCAGACCCCAGATGCAGCCCCATCCCTGCTGCTTTCTCTGATTCCTACTTCCCTAGTCCTATCTAAACTACCTGCTGGTAGATGCTGGCCTTTTCTTTAAGCTATGGGCTCCTTCCTTTAGGGTACCAGCTGTTATTTCTAATAGGGCTGTGTTCCACTATGCTGCCTGGTTGGTCTTCCCATGTACCTGGTGTCTCTTCATTCGTTACACTTGGTAGGTTTTTATTTTGGCCTAGGAATAGTATCTTTTTTTAGAACTGGCTATAATTTCTAATGATAATTCATGGTTTACCTATAAAAGTCATCTTCCTGCATGATCTTCTTAGTAGATAATAGATCCCATAGATTGCATACATTAGATATGAAGAAGGAAGTTATCATTTGTTACAGTAAATTGAGTTAATACTTTTGGAGTATATCTTTAAAATGTAAATGTTAATAACCTTTGCCCAACATGTGAATTTCAGGAGTCTGTGTTGGTATCCTTGCTTACCTTTACAGACTTTATTTATACACACACATATACATAGTATGTTTATATGTATATGTTGTTGTTAGCTGCTGTTAGTTCACATTACTCTAGAAACCCTGCTGAAACTTGTTCGTTTATCATAGCGACATGAAAGCCTCCACTGATGGGTGGTGGCTGCACGTGAGTTACATTGGCCAGGAGTTGAACCCGAGCCACCTTCAAGGAAGGCGAGAATTTTACCACTGAATCCCCAATGCCAGTGTCTGTGAAGACGTGCGTGTGTGTGTGTGTTTTTGAGGTTGAAAACATAAAACAGGGAGCCGTTAACAGTGTCACCAGGAGAGCACATTGTTAGATGATGAGAGCTCCCAGACCACCTAACCCCCTGCTGCAGTCAAGCGTCTGGAGAACCTGCCCACCACTCTCTGGGAAGCTATTTTAGCAAGAAAGTTAGGTAGAACTATGAGAGAAAGCAGGTAGCCCATGTCCTGAAATCCAGAGTTTTCCCGTCCTCCTCAGCTGCACCTTGGGCTATCCTCTCAATCTGGACTCTGTTCTTCTTACCTTTATTTATGTGGTTGGAGTGCTGACACCCCATAGAAAGGCAGCAGCTACCACTAGGCTTTGTCCAGTAGTTGACACCTCGTAGTAATGCAGGCCCATTGTTTCCAGGGCTTCTAGATTTTTCATTCTGGCAATCCAGGTTTGTATGTAGTTTTTACAAAAACGATGAATTGGCCAAACAAAATATATGTTGGCCAGACTTGGCCCACAAGCCATGAATGGTTTCTCATCACAAATGCACAATAAAAATCATCTCGGGTTTTTTTTTTTTTTTTTGACTATGCATGCCTAGTTCCCAGCCCCCAAATGCATATTTAACTGCTTTAGCGAAATGCCCCAGAATGTCACGCCATCCTTCTCTTGGAGCTGAGTGTTGCCACTGTCATGCCACTGTCTACTCAGGCATTCCACTGCAGATCAGGCTTGAGTTTGCCCTGCTGTTTTTGGCACTATACTTAGGCCCTTAGCCAGCCCCAGGATAAGGGAATTTGCTCTGACTCCATTCCCATCAGATCTCAACTTTATACCTTTCCCCCCAGGCCTTTAGTTTTGAGGCTGAGTGCGTCCTGGTTGTGACAGCAGTGAGCAAGACCAGGAAGAGGTTTCTCTTCATCTTGCTTCAAAGGTTACACTCAGCCCTAAGTGAGGCTGAGACCTTATGATCAATACATATGGAATTCAGGAGAAGGATGCGGCAGTCGGCTTCCGTAAGAATGACAGCCTTGGAAATCCTACGGCAGTTCTGCTCTGTCCCATAGGGCCGCTATGAGTGAGTCAGAATCAACTCAGCGGCAGTGAGTTTGGTGTTTCTGGTTATGTGGAATCCAGTGACTTCTGGTTTTTGTATTGTTCTGGAGGCTTTTGATCAAATGCATTTTAGAAATGTTGCATCTGTGAGGCTATACCAAGGGACATCCACCTTTACCTGCCCTAATCCCATGCAGTAGGCCATGGTTGAAGCACATGTCCCTATTCTGGTCCAGGGAAACATTTTCCTGGACCAGTAGCACTTGAATGTATTGGATCTTACAGGCTCGGGTTCTTGGCAGTTGAAACTAGCAGGATGAAAACTGGTATGTGTGGGACCTGGAATCCCTGGCCATTGGGGTGATCCTCAAAGAAGCTTCTTCTGAAAAGGAAGAGTATGTTCTCTGATGCAGTCTTACAGACTTACCTGAATTCAGAGAATTTCTGCCCTGAATTACTTCTATGCAGGCTAGGCTGAGTGGGCATTGTTGTTTGCCTACTTAATTTAGCAGTTATATTTTGTACCAGATTATAAAATTTCAGAAGGACTTTATTCTCTCTTAGGAGAAATCTGCCCAGAGGCCCATACGACTACACCATTCATTATTAATCCTGGCCAACTTCATTGGCACTAATCATATTTTTAGCATCATTACCCAGATCTACCAGGTGTCTAGCAAGAGCCTTTAAATAAGTTCACAGCTCTTTTACCAAGGGAGAGCATGGGTATCCAAGGGCCACGCTGACCATAATGTCTGTTTCAGTTATCTTGGGCTAAGTTATGCTACAGTAGCAAATGACCCCAATTTTCAGTGACTTATAACAATAAAAGTTATTTTCTTTCTTACATTATATATATATTATATGGCTGTGGCTCTGCTCCAGGTCATATTCATTCCAGGACCCAGATTGAGAGTGGCCCTTGTTTAGGTCATGACTAGTCTCAGGGCCAAGGGAAAAGAGAAGATAATACAAGCTGATTCTTAAAGCTTCCTTTAAAAAGTGACACATACCACTTCTACTCACATTCCATTAAAAAAACCGTTGCAGTTGAGTCGGCTCAGACTCATACGACCCTGTAAAAAAATAAAACTGCCCCATAGAGATTCCAAGGAGTGCCTGGTGGACTCGAACTCCTGACCTTTTGGTTAGCAGCCATAGCACATAACCAATACGCCACTAGAGTTTCCCGCGTGCCATTTGCCAAAGCAAATGACCCTGATGTCAACCAGAGAGGGTGGAGAATGTTTTGAACAGTTATATAATCTAATACAGTTCTGCTTCCTCAGGACCTTACAATTTGGGTATCAGGCATCTGTTGTTGTTGTTAGGTGCTGTTGAGTGGGTTCCAACTCACAACAACCCTGTAAAACAGAGTAGAACTGCTCCAAAGAGCTGCTGGTGGATTCGAATTGCTGACCTTTTGGTTAGCAGCCTTAGCTCTTAACCACTGTGCCACCAGGGGCCCCTAGTCAGCAAAAGTAAGTAGATACTGGGTGAAATCTGTGCCTGAGAACCACAGCAGCTGCCAACTCTCATCTGTCCTCAGGCCATGGGACAGTAATGTTTTTATTTCCCAAAGGACCTCCTGCCATCTCAGTGATATGTAGTAGCCCCAGTGGTGGTCAGTGTTCACATCAAGAACCATCATCCTCTTGCCGGTTCTTTTAGTCTCTTCCAAACTCTACAGCTTCCATGGTGCTTGCTTTCTAGGAAGCAAGTCGAGCCACTGGTTCCCCCTTCTGGCCTATGGGAAAGATTCACAAGTAATGTTACTGCATGGAGCCCTGGTGGCGCAGTCATTGAGCATTCGGCTGAGGATCAAAAGGTTGGCAGTTCAAATCCACCAGCCGCTCCTTGGAAACCCTATAGGGCGGTTCTAATGTCCTATAGCGTCACTATGAGTCAGAATCGACTCAGTGGCAACGGATTTGGTTTTATTTTTAATGTTACTACGTTGATCCTGCTTGTTCTTAAAAGCTACAGTCTCTACCTTGAAGCTTCCTCTAATATACCCTTTTAGCTCTTTTTTTTTTTTTTAAAATCAAATCCTATTGCCACACATTGTGGCTTATGTTCTCTAGAGTTAATTGGATTTTTGCTTCCTCATCTTAAATCATTACTCCAACAATGTCTCATCCAGTTTTATCTCGTCAGTGATGCTCTTACTCAGATTCTAGTCCTTGCCCCATTACTAAGTGCATTATTCTCACGATTCATGTTTTATTTTAACATAGATTAGGCCAGTCACCTAAATTCTGTGGATTGTAATATAGTTTACAAGTAAAAAACAGCCCACAGCTGTTTTACCTATGGCACAGCCTAACACTTGCTTCTGATTTCTCTTGTCTGTCTTATTCCCCAACTACCCGTGACTCCACTGAAAACTTGAAAAGAAAATCCTTTTTTTTTTTTTGGAAAAGCATTATATTGTTATAATTTATAAATATCTTCATAGGGATACCTTTTAAGTTTACTTTTCATAGGTAGAGATTGTTTACAGATTTGATGAAGTAGGAAATTAAATTTACAACTTAAACTTAAAAGTTAAGGAAGTTTTCAGTAAAAAGTGGCACTTTACAAATAAATATAATATTTTAGAGTCTGTCTCCTACTAGACATTGAAAATATCTAGGATACTTGACCCCAGCTTTTAAAATAAAAAAGTTCTATGAGGCAACTTCCAAAAGATTCATCCTTTTCCTTTTTTCTTATCTAGATCACAAGAGACTCCTGGAGATGAGCAGCCTCCAGCTTTACCACCCAAACAATCTAAGAAAAACAGTTGGAGCCAAATTCATTATTCACACTCTCAACAAGATCTGGAAAATCATAGTGATGAAACATTTGATGTCCCATCTTCTCCAGAAAAATCGACTGTAAGTAGCTGCTTCAAATATTCTCACATTTCTTTGATTTTTTTTTTTTTTATCCTAAATGAAATTTATTTTGTACTGTAGCGTGTTTTAGCTGTGAGTTATATTACAGTACTTTGTCATGATACTTTTGGTCATGAACTGTGCCATGATATAAAATGGTTACAGAATTTTCTTTTATCGGCGTTTTTAAAATGCTTACTGCTCTAGAGGTTAAGTTTTTGACAGATTTATATTGATTTCAGTCTTCTGGCACAGTGGTAAAGAGCTCAGCCTACTAACCAAAAGGTCGGCTGTTTGAATCCACCAGCTGCTTCTTGGATACCCTATGAGACAGTTCTACTCTGTCCTGTAGGGTCACTATGAGTTGGAATTAACTTGATGGCAGCAGGTTTGGTTTTTGTTTGGTTTTCATTCTTGTAAAACATACCAATATTTCCAGAACAAATGTTGATAATTCATTAAATGCCAATAACTTTACTATATAATTCACTTAGAGCAGAGAGTTTGTAATTTTCATGGACCTTTTGACATTGAGTACATGTTCTTAGAGTATGTAAACTCTCTTCTACAAAATATAATTATGAATTATTTGGGTAATTTTGCTTTAGAGAACATGCTTTTATCACAACAAAATGGAAAGTTGTTAGAATCCCCTGGTTTATGAACTTTTGTTGCTTTCTCAAGTAGATACAAATAAACCAAAAGGGAGATTTGTCAGTAAAGTTTAAGGATACGCTGTGTTCATGAAGAAGTATAAAGATACACAGAAAAATATGGATATGTTTCAGGAAAGAAAGTTAAAGGGACATCAAAGAATAAAATAAGATAGAGAGGAGGATCACAGCAGGTATTGGCAGCATGTAGGGTGAGAAGTTTGTGGTGGCCACTGGACTCTTAGCCCTCTCATTTCTCTACCAGTAGCCCTCTCACTGTTCTCAACTCTGTTCTCCCACACTCATTGCTCCACCAGCACAGACACATCAAAAAGAGATCAGAATTTTCATCAAAAATGAATAACAACTTTAGTGCTACCAGTGTGGTAATTGTCGTGAATCCTGTCTCATGCGCTCATGCATTCGTTCACTGATTAGTCGTACTGAGCTCCTGTTGCTTGGCAGACACTTTGGTAGTTAGTGGAATATGAAGACAAATAAGGTGTTGTCCCTGTTGTTAAATAATTTACAGCCTGGTGTGTTTATTCATTCAAAAATTACTTAAGTACCTGCTCTGTGCTGTGCGTTGTTTTAGGCTGTGGGTATGTAACAATAAAATAGAAAAAAAATAGCCCTGCTTTCAAGGGACTTACATTCTGGGGATAAAAGTGAGACAAACAGTAAACAAGGTAAATAATGTAAATATATATCATATTAGTATAAATGCCAATAAGAAAAATACAGCAGGAAGAGGGCTAGGGAATTTCAGGAGTAAAATGTTAAAATTTTAGATAGTGTGAGCTGGGAATGAACTGAGTGATAAGCCATGTAGGTATCTAGTGGAAGAGCAGCAAGTCAGCTGAAGGAATAGCAGGTACAAAGGCAGGAGTGTGACTGATGTGGTCAAGCAATACCAAGGAGCCATTGTGACTAGAGCAAAAGGAGCAGAGGAGGAGACAGGTAAAGGAGACGACAGCCAGATCATAAGAGCCTTCTAGTGTAAGGATTTTGTTTTTTAACCCTGTTACTTCCAAATTGATCCTGATCCCAAGTAGTTGCCTATTAGTTCCCTAATGAACCCCATAAACTGTGAGTATGGTGTGTGAGTACTGCGTGGCCATTGCAACAAATTACTGACCCAAGCAGAGAAGTAGAGAGTGCTGTGGTTTGGGGGGCGGGGGGGAATGGCTGGTGTCAGAAATGATGAAAAAGTTGGAGAATGGAGATGCGTCAGACATCCACCTCATAGGAACCAGCTTTCTGCTGATCCTGATTCTTATTCCTCAGGAATTTAGGCGAGTCTTCCTGGATTACCTCCCCTTAAAAACCATTTCTGAAACATACTCAGTGAAAGAAGCCAGTCACAAAAGGCCATATATTGTATGATTCCATTTATATCAAATATCCAGAATAATATGAAATTTATAGAGACAGAAAGTAGATTAGTGGTTGACTAGGTCTAGGGGGTTTGAGGGGTAGTGTGGAGCGACTTGACTGCTAATGGGTATGGGCTTTCTTTTGGGCATGATGAAAATGTTCTAAAATATATTGTAGTGATAGTTAAACACCTCTGTGACTATGGTAAAAAACCACTGAATTGTATATTATAAATGTGTGAATTGTATAGTATGTGAATTACATCTCAGTAAAGCTGTTTAGAAAAAAGGGCACACATATGAAGCTGAGGGAACATGCCAATTCACATGACACCTATGAGTGCTTGTTGTATGTTAAGCTTCGAGCCAGGTTCTAGGGATATAGCAGTTAATAAGGACACACTGTTCCTCCTAGCTCTTATAATTGCCCATGGAGTGGCAAGAAGGCACTGGAGAATTATCTAGTTGAGATAGCTACAAGTTATCCTTCAAGAAAGTGTATTCTCCTAAACTAGCATTTCAATTAAAATTATGATTTCTTATATATCATAGATAATACAAAAAGGATGCTTCATGTGTATCTGAAGGACGGATTATAAATGAAGAAAATTATGTTATTTCTTTTTGTCTTCTTAAGCCTAATGGTGGTATTCCACATGATAATCTTGTTCTAATCAGAATGAAACCTGACGAAAATGGAAGATTTGGATTCAATGTGAAGGTAATCTAGAACTTATATTGTACCCAACTTTTTAAATTAAGAGTCATATTTGGTAATATTTCACTAAATACTCAACTTGCTCTATTTTAAGGGAGGATATGATCAGAAGATGCCTGTGATTGTGTCCCGAGTAGCACCAGGAACACCTGTGAGTTATCTTAAATTTGCAATTAAATCCTGTTTCCAAGAATATACTTGTTTTATCATTTTTATTTGCTTAAATAAAGGAAAAAAATTAATAATTTCCTTTAATTTATCAAATATTGTTGGCTAAATTTCTGGGAAGTTAGTTTTTACTTGTTCACTGTAACAGTTTTTAAAAGCATTGCTTTCACAAAGAAGCTATATGACTTTTAATGCTCCTAAAGTATTAACGGGTCCTATCAAAATAACCCCTTAAACAACAAAATATAAACAGAGGTATAGTTTGTTTTGTTATGTTTGCATGTTTGTTCTTCATTTAGCATAGTTTACATACATTATATTGGCCTACCTTCTGTTAAAAAAAAAAAAATTACTTTAAATAGAAATGATACTAGTGAATTTTTTCCCCATAAGGACAATTTTTAAGACTTTTTATTATGAACAAAAGTAGAGAAAACAGTTTAATATTCAAAATATATAAAGAATTTGTACAATTCAATAACAAAAAGACAAACCACCCATTTTGAAAAAACAGGCAAAGAATCTGACTAGACATTTCTCAAAAGAAGATATACTAATGGCAAATAAGTATATGAAAAGATACCCAACATCATCAGTCATTACCCGTTGCCATCAAGTTGATTCCGACTCATAGTGACTCCATAGGACAGAACCTGACCCATAGGGTTTATAAGGTGCAGCTGGTGGATTCAAACTGCTGACCTTTTGGCTGGTAGCCAAGCTCTTAACCACTATGCCACCAGGGTTCCTCACTAGTCATTAGGGAAATGCAAATCAAAACCACAATGAGATACCACTTCACACCCATTAGGATGACTATTATCAGAAAAATAATGATGATAACAAATGTTAGAGAGGATGTGGAATCATTGGACCCTCCTCCATTGCTGGTGGGAATGTAAAATGGTGCAGCCATTTTTGCTGTCCCTGAAAAAATTAACATAGAATTAGTGTATGACCCAATTCCACTCCAAGGTATATATCTAAAAAAAAAAATAAAAGCAGGAGCTCAAACAGATACTTGTACACCAAGATCCATTGCAGCATTATTCACAGTAGTCAAAAGGTGGGAACAAGCCAAGTATCCATGAACAAATGAATGGATAAACAAAATGTGGTATATCCATACATGGAATATTATTCAGTCATAAAGCAAAATGAGGTTCTGACTCATGCTACGACACGGATGAACCTTGAAAACATTATGCTAAGTGATATAAGTCAGACACAAAACGACAAATATTATATAATCCCATTTACATGAAATACCTAGAACAGGCAATTGCATAGGGGCAAAAATGTATTAGTGGTTACCAGGAGCTAGAGGGAGAGGGGCTTGGGGAATTATTGCTTAAGTGGTACTGAGTTTCTTTTTGGAGTGATGAAAAACTTCTGAAATGAATAGTGATGATGGTTGCATAACGTGGTAAAAGTAATTAATGTCGCTGAATTGTACGCTAAAAATGATTAAAATGGTAATTATTTTGTTCTGTATATTTTACCACAATAAAAAAATTTACAGGAGAACATAATGAACTCATGTACCCATCATTCAACTTTAACAATTACACACTTTCTGTCCATCATGATAACAATTCTTGATGAATTATGGGTGTATTACCTTTACTGCTGTTTGTATGTAGCAAATAATTGCTTTAAAATTCCCATTTATGTTATCTACTATTATTAATTTCAGTTTTCTTACCTAAATGGTCTTCAAGGACTTTTAAATCAGCACCCTTTATCATTTAACTCTCTTAGTTCTAGTCCTAGGAAAGGTATGAACCAGCAGCCTGAAAGAAAGAGGCCAGCTATGCCTTTTTTGGTGTTTGCATCAACCTCATAGTTGAAGATCACAGTTGAGATTGATCAAGGACATCATATGTCATTTGGTTCTGGTTTTTAAGGACTTTGTTGGTTGCCAATAGCAGGGTACTCATAGAATATGCCTGACTTGAGCATGAACACAAAATTTATCATTGGCTGCTGACCAGAAGGTTGGTGGTTCTAATCCGCCCTTTCTTGGAACAAAGGCCTGGAAATCTACTTCCAGAAAAGAAGCCATTTAAAACCGTATAGAGTACAGTTCTACTCTGACACACATGGGATTGCCATGAGTCTGAATTGACTCGGTGGCAACTGGTTTTTTACAGAGGTGTCTCAAAAAACCCAGTAACAGAAATGCAGCCAGACCTTTAGAAGGAACTTGAAAAATCATTAAGACTCTATTTGTTTCTCTATCTCTTTTTAAGTAGTTGTTCCAGTCTTCTCTCTCAGTGCAAACCAGTTTGTACACTGGATCAGCCTTCTCTCCCAAGCCACTGCAAATAAACATACAGTCTAAATCAAAACTGTACGTAGTAGCACCTTCAAGCCAAGTCCTGTAACACCGCTACAACCACGAGCACACATACACTCTCTACCTTCAAACCAGACGGTGACTCCTAAATTGCTGCTAAACAGAAATTTGATGGCTACCGCTGTTCTGCTCCTCAGTCTGTATGGTAGGATATGATTACTAATAACCCCCAGATTTACGTATTACCAGCCAAACCGCCCAGAGTAACTAAATCTCTCAGTCCAAGTTACAAATTCCTGAGAAGGAAACCCTTACCAGACCCAGCTCGGATCAGATGTCCCCTTCAGGACAAATCACTTATGGTCAGGTCCATAGTTCTATTATTTCTCTGATATCTTTTACCTTAATTACTTGTTTTCTTGAAAATTTATAAGCAGTCTTCACTTTGCACAGAAGTGCAGGACCATGCAAGCTAAAACCAAGCAAAGTGATCTTGATAATAATGGATATAATATATAAAATTACTTGGGACCTGTTATACATGTGGAGGACCAGGACACAGCTGGGGGAAAATAATCCAAAGTCCATTACACTAAGATATTTTCTCACAGATTATATCTTTAATATGGCTTCATTATTAATCTGTATCAGGACTTTCCTAAGTACTCCATGTCTCAGCTGTCAATAGCATACATGGTCATCATAACGTAAACACTAAATATTGATCTAATCAACATTATATAACTACATTGGAAGGAAGGAGACCTGGTAGAGCAACAGTTGAGCACTCAGCTGCGAATCGGAAAGTGGCAGTTCAAAACCCACCCAGCCACTCCCCAGGGGGAAGACCTGACGATTTGTTCCCATAAAGATTACAACCAAAAAAATCCTATTGAGCAGCTCTACTCTGTCACATGGGATTGCTATGAGTCAGACTCGACTTGAAGATACCCAACAACATCAACATTGGAAGGAAGGGAAGACAGGAAGTATTCGTGTGTTTGGGACTGCAGATGAGAGGACAAAAGAGAGCTAAATTCTCATCTATCACAGTAGAAAATTAGTATATAATGCCTAAAATAGAAAACATAAGAAAAACAATATGGAAATGTTATTTAGAGGTATTTAACTACACCAAAAGATAAAGTGTTTGAAGAGTTGCCTCTAGAGAAGGGAGACGTTAGGAAGTAATACCAGTAATGCGTCTTAACCTTACAGACCTAGTCAACCCTTTAGACTAATGTATGACTTTGTTAAAACAAAGATTAAACAAAAACTTCTTTTAATCAAATATATATTTTTTGACTTAACAGTTTCACTTTTAGGAATTACCGCTAACAAAGTAATTGGACTAGAGAACAAAGGATACTTACACAAGGGTGATCACTGTAGTGTTGTTCAGGAGTTAAAAATTAAAAACAATCAAAATTTCTTCATAAGAGTTGATTAAATAAATTACACATTGCTTTGCAGCTTTGGAAATGATGATGTAGTTCTCTATTAATATGAAAATATGTCCATAAGATAGATTTATGGAAAAATGCAGGTTATATTTCCATATACCATATTTCTTTGTAAATAACACATGCCTTCTACATTTGTTTGCCAAACTGCACGTTATTTGAGTACAAATACAGTATATGTTGTTACGAGTTTTTAAGGTATGAATAGTGTACATAGAAAAAGTCTGGAAGCACTGCTAAAAATATTAACATCGTTTCATCTGGGCACGGAATTACTGGTACCTATCACTTCCATATTCATTTTTTGAATTGTCTAAATCGTGACAATGAGCATGTAATGCTCTTACGATTAGAAAAGATAAACCTATCTTTATTTGCATGCCAGTTATAATAGGTAGTGAATGACACAAAAGAAATACTGATTTTCTGAACAGTAAATATCAACAATTTTCAATTAAGTCCAGGATGTTCAGGGAACATTCTCTAGACAGGTTCATTTCCAGACAGAATCCTATGACTCTAAATTTTCTCTTTAGACTATACAAATTATTGGTAATTTTTCCTTTTTGCCAGGTAGAACTATGTGCCATAAATATTGGCTGAATTTTGAATAATTTAAACCATAGGAATTTATCATTTTTATGTTGTTTTGTTAATTTATAGACTACCAGTGTTTATGTTGGAAACTACATTTTGAATCATTGGGGAAAATAAAGAGGACAGAGTTTGAAGTATTTTAATGTCCTTTTTATATTGGACACCTTCTAACGTAGCTAAAGTAATTCTCAAAGTCATGTTTTCCTTCCTATCTTACAGTCTTTGAGCTATTAGCTGTTGCTCCAGCCACATTCATATACAGTTTATCTAGACTTTCCAGACCAGAGTGAAATGCAAATAAAAATTTTTACCTCACAAGAGGAAAGATAAGTATAAGAGAGCTCCCTTCAATGGTGAGGATTAAAAAAAAATTTTCTTCGTTATAGCATATTGTTTAGTGTGATGCCTTATTAGCCTAAATCTCTGAACTGGAAGTAAGAAGATTAGGTTCAAGCTTAAGCAAAGACATCAGTGGATTTATACAAGGTGCAGTAAGAGAAATTCATAGCTGTCCTCTCCCTAACGCATAGACTTTCCCCTGTTTTCCACCAACTGCACTGACCACAAAGTAAGGTGAGAGACAGCTACAGCCCATTACATTTCTCCCAGTATCATGATGAGCTTCCAACTCACCACTCTTCCGGTATCAACAAAAACCTGGGATCCAGTTGGTGCACAAAAGCATCACAGTGCTAGCGTACAGAGGGAATATATGACTGTCATCTGCTTCACTACAAAAGAGAGAAAAGCAACTAGAGAGGATGATCATAGCCTTGTATTTGAAGTTTCCAGAATTCGAAGCTTTGGATTGAATTATTTCATCTTGACAACAGCTCCGAAATAATCACCTGCTCCATTTTCAGAGTTTCAAGTGTCTAAGATCATGCGGTCCGTAGGAGCAGAAGAAAAACTTGGCTCCTAGACCAGTGCTCTTTCCACTAATGATAATACCTTGTTGGATTTTACTTGACTGTGTTTATGATGGAAACGCTGGTGGCATAGTGGTTAAGTGCTGCAGCTGCTAACCAAGAGGTTGGCAGTTCGAATCCGCCAGGGGCTTCTTGAAAACTCTATGGAGCAGTTCTACTCTGTCCTATAGGGTCGCTATGAGTCGGAATCAACTTGAGGGCAGTGGGTTTGTTTTTTTGTTTTTTTTTTTTTTGGTGTTCATGATGAACTTGAATAGCTGTTTTTTTCGTTTCTTCATGCCTTGCAACAGGATATTCCATTTTGTGTAAGGCCCAACCCCATCATTTTTTTCTCTCTTGTCAGTTTATCCTTCAACCTTGAGTCCCATATGTTCTGAGAACACACTATCCATATTTCTGTCCTTTCTCTTAGATCTTTTACTTTAATTGCTTGTTTGATTTCTTGATAATTTATGAGCAGTGTTCACTTTGCACAGCAGTGTAGGACTGCCAAAGCTGAAACCATGCGAAATGGTCTTGATACTAATGGGAAAATTATGATTGTTCCCATTACTTTTAAATTTTTTGTCAAAACATTAAAAATTCTCTTACTGCCTGTTATAAATACATATTGAAATCAAAAATAATAAAACTAAAATTGGTTTAGTATATAATTCAAAACATTAGAAACATTGAGAATTGTACTTCTTTGTGAAAAACTTATCCAGGGTAAGTAGTTTGAACAGTGCTGGCTTCCCTCT